>NW_027493266.1:0-421409 GCF_021521415.1 Bidens hawaiensis | reverse complement strand
ATCCATTACTATTACAATTTATACTTACTATAACAAAAGTTCCCAGTAAACTACTGATAACACAAAGTGGTGAAAAAACTGTAGAGGGGCTACTCCCACCGCGACCCCCTGGCTCAAAACCTTTTTATACATGCAGAGTGTAGTATCCAGAAATCATGAAGTGTGATACAAGGAATATAAAACAATAAAACAAAACATACTAATAAAAGAGTAGTAGTAAACTACTAATAACACAAAATGGTGAGAAAACTATAGAAGTAACAGAGAAAAGAGCCGAGAGACATGAATAAGGTAAGCACAAATCCCTTTGAAAGTACCTATACGCGGCCCAACTTGATAAAAAGTCAAATGGGACAGTGATATTAGCCAAAATACTAATATTGGTTTTTTAATCCAGTATAAATATTGTTATAACTCACATTTTTGCAACTATAGTTATAGTTTTCTTGACAGCCAAATCCTTCTCATGGAGATTGATTGATTACTTCAATGTTTATATGACCCAACTTGATGTCCTTTTGAGAAAATGAAAACCCAAAGTGAAACTTAAATAAACGTAAGTTAAATATCCAAGTGCAGTGCATAATGGATTGAACGGATAAGGCAACCTATCCAGGAGTAGCTCTTTGTTAAGTAGATTAGAATTATTATTAACAAATAAATACTGATAACAGTTTTAAGTCCAAAGATGAGTCAGTTTCTCTCGAGCAAAAACACTCGAGCAAAAACAATGAACACATGATTGATGGAGAGGACACTTTTTTTTTTGGTTGTGTGTGTGTGTAAATGAAACCAAACACAATTGTTACAGAATTTTGCAACAACCAAGTTCCATATCTAAGTTTTCTGGGGATGTTTCTTAAAACACTTGGTGAGTGCTGTTATACACTAACTAGTTCCATACCTTTTTGAACTAATTCAATGACACTACAAAATAATACGAATGCAAACCAAACTAAACAAGAAATCAATGGAATTATATCTTTGCAACAAAGAAAAGAAAAGGAACAAACTTTTACCTATGTGAGGCTGTTAGGTGTGAAATACGTTTGGAAGAGGAAAATCACAAATTAATACTGGTTTTAGTTTGAATGAGGAAGTTGATGAGAGAAATTACAAGAAGAATACTTAAGTTGGAGATGAAATAAGTTGTGGACAGATAATGGGATGAAATTTCATTAATTTAACAAGAGCATGGGATACTTTTCATAAACCAACCGTTTTAGGTGGATTTGAGAAGATTTTGTTTGTTAAAATTTTTATAAACCTTTTTCTTTAAACCAAATATAATCAATGGTTATCAAAGTCATGCCCTTCAATTCAAGTATTCAAACAAACACACCCTATAATTATAGCATGTTTTAATACATCTGAATATAATCACGAAATCATATGCGTTTTTGAGAACCAAACCAAACATCATATTAACCGATATGTTAAGACCCCAATACGGTCTCACAATAAGTCACATGGCACAGATTGTGTCCAAGATCAAAATATATATCAAACAAAACTATGCGCTAAAGAGGTGAGCAATTGAAGATGATAGTAATCACCATTAGGTTGTCAGCACATAGCAGTACGGATGTACTACTTTGATGCGTGTGCCGCTACTCTACCCTGCACTATAAAATATTTGTTAGAAATACCATTTTCTTTTGTTATGACTCCCGATACCTATATTATAATCCTCTAAAACTCATATTCGAAAATGTTCAATTCTGTATTTTGTGTCACTAACATGTTAATAGGCTATAAACATCAGTTCTACCAAATCATAACACCAGTTAGTGTTCTTTGGTCAATAGCACAATTTAATAACCCAAACATTATATACACCGGCCTTAATGAGTTTGATTGTTCTAAATGCATTATATACACAATCTAGAATAATCCATAAACAGTAACATAATAAAACCCCCAAACCTATCTTTTTATGTATTATATATTTATATGCATGTGATATAAATCTTTACCAAAGCAGGAGTTAAGTGTTTGGTTGTTAATATAGTTACGTGTGGTGGCAGCCTTGTTACATGTTCACAGACAAGGAACACCAAGGACCGTTTGCCTTTTCAGAAGAGCTTGGAAACATGTCTATTGGCGTTGATGACCAAAGGGTGAGGCCAATGATGAGGACCACCTTTTGAGCACAACACAAAACGAAGATTCCTTACCCCAACAAACTCAAGGGGCCGCTTCTTGTATCTTTCGATCAAACTGAACCAGCACATGCTCAACAAACAAACTCGGTCATTGACGATATCTTTGGTTTGGGATTGTCTTCCTCCCCTGCCCCTGAGCCTGCTCCTCTCTTGAAGCTAAATGCTAAAGCGGTTCTTGATCCAACCACCTTTCAACAGAAATGGCGCCAACTTCCGGTTTCAACATCACAGGTTCTTTTTTATCAATCTCTCTATTATGTGAAATTGGGCCGTGTCTTATTGCTTTTTAAGTGTTAACCTTTTTAGGGCTAAAACCTTCTAAGTTGCTTTTTTAGAAAAAAAAAAATGATTCTTAATTGGTATTTATATGCTATTATATTCAACTAAGGGTGTATGATTGGATAAGATTGTTTTATATTATATATATATGCCTTTAGAATAAAAAGCATTTGGCATTTATATATCATTATATCGTTTTGAAAATTGTTCAGTTGTTTTAGAAGTTTGATATTAATGTTAGCACTAAAGCTAGTGCTTGGATAAATAAAGTTGAAGTTGATATAGTGTCTAATCAAAAGATGATTATTGCCTCAATTTAACATATGTACACCGTTAGAAAGGATAATTATTGATTCAATCTTAGTATTTCTCGTAATTTAGGGTTGGTCTAGAATGTTATCCGTTTTAACAAACATACATAATACATGCATATATACATATGTGTGTGTTTGCATGTATAATGTTTGTTAAAACGGATAATATGCAAGACAAATCTAAACCAATTTCTGAGAAATACTAAAGTTGAATCGGTAATTATCTTTTGTACATAGAAGACACTTTCTTGCTAGAACAGAGGAGAAAAAAGATCGTTCATTTTTCCAGCTAAAAAATACAAAACAATTGTTAAGATATTAACCATTGATAGAAAGATTAAACAATTTAGGTTTGTTCTTTTTGTTATTGCAATAATTTAGCCTTTTGTAATGAACCTCTCCCTGTATGTATGCGTGTGTGTATATGTATGTATGTGTGTATATATAGAGAGAGATGTCACACATATGTATATAGGCCGAGATCCAGTAAGAAAAAAAATATGATGTAGAGGTTTTTCCCAAAAGAGTGTTGGTGAAAAAACTAATAACCACTATGGTGTTCATTGAGAAAATATTTACCAAAATAGTGTTTTTGACAAATTGTTTGTTTATCAATCCTATTTTTATTGGAAATAATTAAGATGGACCCATGTCATTTATTTTCTTTTTATTATAAATAAGTTTTTTACAAGTATACATCTTTTTTTTGGAATTTTGTTTTTATTTATAAATAAAACCTAATATAGTATATATATATAAAGTATTTATGAAATCAAGTTTTATACTGAAGCATCATTTTTTAAATGTGTAGGTTATTTTTTTAACCAAAAGTGCATGCTTAAATAATAACCTTTTTAACTAAATTATTTATTTTATTGGACATTGATGAACTAGAAAAAAGGTTATACAAATATAAAATATTTCACAACAGAAAATATAATGTGGTTTGTGAATCTTTAAATACACGTTGGGTTTCATTTTTCCAACATAGTTTTATTTTCTTAAATCTTTAAAAAAACATAATTTTTTTTAAATATTGGTTTCATTTAAGATATAGGTTTAATAAAAGTTTAAGTGCTCAAAGAAATGAGTTTTTAATAAAATCGATGAACTAGAAAAAAATGTTATACAAATACAAAATATTTTACTAAAAAAAAACTCATGATTTGGTTTATGAATTAATATATACACCGCTTGTTTTTTTCCACAATAGTTTTTGTTTCTTTTAAATTTTAAAAAGATATTAAAAGTATATATTTTTTCAAATATAGGTCTTATTGAAAATTTTACTGCTTAATGGGATAAAATTTTTAAATACATATTTGTTTTCTTTCTTTTTTAAATAGTTTTTATTTTTTTTTATCAAATGTATTAAATATAATTTTTTTTAAATATAACTTTTATTAGTAATATAGGTTTATTAAATGTAATATAGGTTTATTAAATATTTTAGTGCAAAATCGGATAAGTTTTTGTTTGTATGAAACTATGAATTCCAAAAAAAAGAAAAAAAAAATGGAAGACGTATAGATGTAAAATACTCTTAACTTTAGATTTATGTTAACACTATATTTCAAAAAGAAAGAGACATTAGAGACATGGAATGGGTCCATAATAGTAATGAGAAATAAAAGGTTTGTCAAAAACACTATTTTGGTAAATATTTCTCAATAAACACTATATTGGTAGATAGTTTTTCCACCAACACTCTTTTGGGAAAAAACTCGTTTATGGTAAGAGTAGTTGTGGTTTCTAGAAAAAAGGGCCATGATCATCTATCCCTACATGTATGTATGCATACTAAACTAAAAGAAGTTGGGTTGATTCTTTTTATATGTTTTTGGTTGCAGGAAGTGTCTATAAGTCAACAAGGTGTGGCAGCGATGACGAGTGCTCAAGCACTTGTACGCCACATGCAACTTGAAAGCATTCATTGTATCGCCTCTGGCGGACAAGCCCCAAATTTCAAGCTCTTCTTTTTTGCACAAAAAGAAAATGAGCCCTCAAACTTCCTAGTAGAGTGTATAATCAATTTATCCACAAGTAAAGCGCAAATAAAGATAAAAGTTGATGATGAGACTGCATCCCAAGCCTTCTCCGCCTTGTTCCAATCGGCCCTATCAACATTTGGTACGGCCTAGCCTAGCTTAGCTGTTTGCTTGTTTTTGAATTCTAAAAGATTGTGTAATTTGAGTCCGGGAATGTGTATTTCATTATGTGTTTTGGAGGTAATAAAATAATACGTGTGTATGTTGTGTAGCGGAACAAAAAGGGGTAATCTTTTTAGCGCCAATTCGAGTTGTGTCGAATCGTAAAAACCTTTATATTCATATTTTGTACACTGAAACATCCACCAAATGGCGATAGGTTGTTAAGTGAAGTGTTTAATTTTATATCTACTGATAAGTTTTTAATTTTTTCATAATAATATCCACATTTCTATGCGTTGCTGTTTCTAATGATTTACAATTCAGATTGGCACTAAACGTCACTTTCTCCCACTCTAATGCATAATCAATTCAACTATATCCGGTAGGAGACTTGGGTTCTTTGTTGGAGACACAAGTTTGATACGTGTGTTATTTTTTGGTGGATTTTAGCGACGGAGGATTTAAGCTAAGACCTTACAAGGTTGTCAGTTCGAATACCGAGCCCACCCGGATTTTCGTCCCACTGTGTATTATGCTAGAGAGTTCTACTCTTGTGGTGGCATAACTACTGTCAAATGACAGCCGACAGTATGGTTTCCCGAGGGAAACACTCGAGCGAAACTCTGAAAGCCGGCGTGGTCTTTGTTAAGACAACATAGTCTGGCTAGAGTGGGGCGATGAGGCTCTCTAAAATTGGGGAGTGTTCCAAAATAATAATAATAATAATAATAATAATAATAATAATAATAATCAGCTCAACTCAATCCAAGAGTGTTTGGTTCGGGAAATTCTTATAAAAAAAGATAGAATTTGCTATAAAAATTGAATTTAGAATTAAAATTTGTCAAAACAATTTATAAATTTAAATAAAGTTAAATCTATTACTGAATTGGTAATACATTTAACTATTTAAGTGATAAAATAATTGAAATATATTACTTTGACAACCACCTATTGGTTGCACCTCCATTGACAGCCCACACCATTGGCCGCCGCCAACTTATGCGTCATTGCCACAACCATCCACCTGTCGTCGCCTCCACTATTGTCACCCAACCTAATTTTTGAACTTGGCATTATGACATTAAGTTATTATTTATGCTATTATATCTCCGTTATACTTTGTGTTTTGTGTAAACCCAAAACGTGTCACATCTCATGACCAAGTCCAGGATGTGGATGCCATACTAATACCCGTTGGATGGTTTGTGTCACACTCAACAAAATATGGCATGACTAACAGCTAGATTTACGCAAAAACAAAGCCTTGCTATTATTAACACAATGATAGTCTAAAGTTCAGAAACAATAATTAGAAAGCTAAGCTAATGCCTTGCTACAACAGAGTTTCTTCATGCCAAAGCAGATTTTTGCTATCAGCCATTCAGTGCCTTCAAGCTTATAACTCCGAGCTTTATTTAAGAGGTCTTATCTTGTACGAAATGCATGCTACATTTAGCAAGATTATTTGGGTGAGTTATAAGT
The DNA here is from genome assembly GCF_021521415.1 of Bidens hawaiensis. Lineage (NCBI taxonomy): Eukaryota > Viridiplantae > Streptophyta > Magnoliopsida > Asterales > Asteraceae > Bidens > Bidens hawaiensis. The sequence goes on along the minus strand of NW_027493266.1, from coordinate 415,016 downwards.
TTAGGGCTCTCAAATGGCATTTGCTTGAAAATAATTTGTAAAAATATTTATCATACGGGTCCGTTTCTTTCAAATGCCCGAAGGCCTTTTATAAAACTTTGCAAGTGAGGCCTTCTTTGAACACTCGTTTGTTCAAAATTTCCTTTGCTGAGTTTAATTAATAATGTATGTTTTATTTAAAACTATATAAAATTGTATCTATATCATATGAAATTAAAGTTTTAATTCTCTTGATTATACATATATCCGAGTTTAAAAATTCCATAGGCATGTTTCATCCCATGAGCACAAGTGTACAACTATGGTACACGCTGGTCTATCATGTTACTCCCCTAGGCTATACGTATGTCCACAACTGAGTCAATACCAGTCTCGTTAATACATGTAACTTGCGTGTATAGAGATGACCCGACCCGATGATGAATCTTGAATTCGATTTATACAGTGGTCTTGGGGGGCATTTTGGGAATAAGGAATTTTTAAGGGTATGTACAGTTTGGTGTTAAACATCAATGAATTGGTTCAAAAACAAAACAAAACAAAACAAAACAAAACAAACCCAACCCTATTAGCAGACTCTCTCATCAGTTGGTCTGTCCTGTCATGAAAAACAATGCTTCTTCTACTAGACATAATAATAATAATAATAATAATAATAATAATAATAATAATAATAATAATAATAATAGTAATAGTAATAGTAAGAAACAGAAACTAAAGAAGTTAAGCCTAACCGCAAATCATAATCATCACTTCAAGCGCAAGAAGAAACATCGTCTACTTGATGATGAAGATCGCAAATGGGTCTATTCTTCTTCTTCTTCTTCTTCTTCTTCTTCTAATTACACAGGTAGTAATTACCCATCTCATATTTATGCATTCTATTTTATAAGGGGTTCAATTCATATACATACATAAATACTGCAGAAGATAGGTTTGTATTTGTTTGAGAATGCTTCAAAGCATAAAGATTTGTACTTTGATGTCACCCCTAAATACATGAGATGGGATTACAGAAGAAGCCTTTTATGTAACGAGATTAATCGATATAATCCGGCTATCTTGTGTTTTCAGGCAAGCCACTTTAATAATAATCCTACTATCTTAATCTTATCTTGTCTTTTCTTTCAATTTCATTCTTCATGTGTTTGGTTGAACATTGCAGGAGGTTGACCGCTTTGATGATTTGCGTAAAATGCTACACAAACATGGATTTTCAGGACTTTACCAGGCTCGTACCGGGGAAGCACGCGATGGGTGTGCTATCTTTTGGAAAGATGAATTGTAAGCGTTTTTTCTTGCTATATGTTATGTTTTTTGTTATCTAAATGTACTGCATTCTCGATATTAGATTTTCTCTTGTGCATGAGGACAACATTGAGTTCAAGCGGTTTGGCCTTCGTGACAATGTTGCTCAGTTTTGTGTCCTAAAGGTATAAAAAAAGATATATAAACAGTATTTGTTCTCGAGGGGATTACAAAGTATGAACAAATAATTAAATTATTGCACTCTGATTTTAATTTAATTAATAAAGTAAGCAATCAAATTTAGAATTACCTTTCAATATGATGATATGTGCATCCATTATAGCGTGTGAGTGTTTGAAATTTATTTGATTATTAATATTATATGGCCTCTGCTCTCCAACACACACAGATGAATGGGAGCAAGAAACAGACTAATGATATTGAAAATTTGTCGTAAGTTAAGTTCTTTTCTTTCACTCTGCAATGGAACCTAATTTTGTAACTCTTAATGTACATTCATCGCAATTAAGTCTAGCAAATATTTGTTTTTAATTATATTATGAGTGGTTGATAATGCATTCTTTTTGCTTTATTGTTTCCTTAAACTTTAACATCCATCAAATTGCAAAAAGATAATTGTTTTACATATATTTATAGAGCACAAGCCTCTCGAAGCATATTGGTTGGAAATACACATGTGCTTTTCAACCCTAGTCGTGGAGACATTAAGCTTGGTCAGGTATATCTGCAAATAGTTTATCTGTTTGCTTATTAGAGAGATAAGTCCTTGCATTTTTATGTATTGGTTACATATTTAGATTTTAGATAACATTTGCTTACCTTATTCCTGTTTATTTTTTAATCTTATACAATAATTTTGCTGTGTTACAGATTCGGTTGTTTCTTAATAAGGCTCATAAACTTTCACAAACATGGGGCAATATACCTGTAGTACTAGGTGGTGATTTAAATAGCATGCCTCAGGTACCTTTGCTTTGCTTGCTTCTTATTATATTTTATTTTTTCTCGTTAATCATTGTGATTATTTTTTACAGAGCGCAATTTATCAGTTCATAGTTTCATCTGAGGTGCGTGTGATGCTAGAATGAATTGATTTCATTTACTTTTAACACACACCGTTCACAATTTCAGTGGTATTTTAGTTGCAATTTATTTCCTTTTTCTTTAACACTCCTACAAACTTGAAAAAAATATCATATATACCCATGCAAAACTAAAACAATTCTATACGCCCTCATAAAGTAATTAAAATATCAAATATACCCAATTCATTATAAACAATTTAATAAATAACCATTTTATTCTTTTTTTTTTCTAAAATTTTAAATTTTCATATGTGCCCATCTTTAACTTCAAATTTGTTTATTTACACGTAAACGATAGTTTTCTCAAAATATTATATATTCGATTCTTCGATTATCTGTCGTTGAGTGAACAAAAGAGGAGAGACGATGGTTCACTTCACTTGCTTATTGTCGATGTCGATCAAAATTCAGATAAAAAATAGGGTTTAAACAAATATAATGGGAAGGGGTAATATGGTCATTAAGAAAAAAAATACTAAAGCTGGGTATGTATGATATTTTAGTTTTGGTTGGGCATATATGAAAATTTTCAAGTTTGTAAGGGCATATATGAAATTAATCCTCTTTAACATAGCATGCGTCTTAAAATGTAATGGTGTGATATATGCATCTTTTATCTTTTCTTTTGCAGTTGAACGTCCAACATCATGAACGGAAAAAAATATCTGGGCAGATTTGTCCAACGGATTACCCGAGACATGGGTCTCAACGTAATTGTTCTTCTAGGTCTGAATAAATTATTGTCTTTGAATTCTGAGAATGTAGATATGTTATTAAATACTTTTATAATTGGGGTTATACTGATAGATGGAGCAAAGAAGAACTAAGGCTAGCCACAGGATCTGAAGAGTCAACTTACCTTAAGCACAACTTAAAACTAAATAGTGCGTACCATGGTGTTCCAGTAAGTTTTAGCTTTTCAAATTGTGCTTTGAAAGTGATTATGTGATACACCATGAGCAAAATCAAATAGGAATTCATATGATAATGGTTTTAATATTTCAGGCTAGCTATTTGACTAGAGATAGTCATGGAGAACCGTTAGCGACATCATTTCACTCAAAATTTATGGGCACTGTTGATTACATATGGTATGTTAAAAGTTTTTTATTTATAGAAAATTCCACAAATGGTCCCTGTGGTTTGATCATATTGCAAGTTTCGTTCCAGATTTTAAAGGTTGCAAACTTAGTCCGAACATTTGTGAGAGAGTTGCACATTTAGGCCCCACCGTTAGTTGACTTGATCTCCTTCGATTATGTGACGAATCTTTGATTTTATATTGATCAAAAGTCGAAGTTAGGAGTTCTGGGATTAATGGTGGGTACTAAACATGCAACCCTCTCACATATGTTTAGACTAAGTAATTTTTAGAATCCGGGGATCAAAGTTGCAATATGGTCAAACCGCAAGAACCATTTGTGCAATTTTCTCCTTTTTTTTTTATTAAGAATAATTCTAAGATCTAAGCGTGTCAGGCATACTGAGGACCTTGTTCCTGTAAAAGTTCTTGAAACATTACCAATTGAAGCTTTAAAGAAAACAAGAGGGCTTCCGAGTAAGGTATATGCCGTGAATGCATCTTTTTTTCATAACTCATGATTCTCGTGTTTTCTAACGTGCTTGTTTCTTGCAGATGTGGGGAAGTGATCATCTTGCTCTTGTGTGTGAATTGGCTTTTGTTGGTGATTCTTGCGTGTCATGATGTTGGAGTTGAAATATTTCTTCAGTGATCCAAAGAGTTTGTGGCTATGTATATTAGCTTGCAGGAAGTTGATTTTTAGTTAAGGCAGTTGAATTATAAGCACCTGAAATGAGGACCATCACTAGATGTTAAATTAGAACTAGATTGGGAAAATATGATTAATTTGTTGCATTTGTTAAATGCTATTATCCAAAGTTGAAACAACTTTTAATTTGAAGCTGCATTTTCATTTTGCAAGCATGTGTTTTAATTATATTGACAGTTCTGAAATGCATTTAGGTGTTTGCTCTTAGAAAACCCTTGTCAAGAAAGTATCAAGTATGCCTGGCAAAACAGGTGTGTTGGGTTCGGGTTAAACGGGGTCTAACTTAAATGGTTTCAGCTCCAAACGAGTGTATTTTTAAGAAAAGTATCAGTTTGTTTCCACCAACATTTTAGAAAGAATAGTTATGACCAAAATGGGCTCGATTAAGATAAGTTTATTCTGTTATTATTACTATTTTATAAAATAAACGTATCAAAATGGGTTATGGGTTCGTTGATTGTTTTTTTTTTTTAATTTTTAAAATTTTAAAACAGACGCATCAAAATGGGTTCGTTGATGATACGATCAAGTAAAAGAAGTTGAATCTATGCTAAATGATTTGTCGACCAAAAAATACATTAAAAGCTTCACAAAACATCTTTGACAGAACAATTTACCCTCAAAATTGTTGGTTATTTTTGGATTCACTTGTTGATCGAGGAAGTAATATTAGAGATTAAACGAGTTAGGTGACGTGGGAGTGCGGACTCGATTTAATAACTCTCTCGATCAAAACATTACGGTTACAACCACATCTACGAACAGAACTTCAAGATTCATTCCATGTGCAGAATTCTCTGTCTTATCGGATAAATCGTTGTGTGTAACCCACAAATAGGTTTATCTGAAAGTGATTCACGATTAAGAGAATAATCCATGTTGCAATTTCTTCATATACAGTAGCAAACAAGATTACCAGGTTTGTTTGTTCGTTTAATTGATTGATTTGGGTTATAGACTACACAATATACACAACAAAGATAAACCTATTAGGGTTTGATTTGAGTTATAGACTACACAATATATACAACAAAAATTCGATGATTGACAATTCATTATTTCATTTCACATAGTGTTTGATTTGAGTTATAGACTACACAATATATACAACAAAAATTCGATGATTGACAATTCATTATTTCATTTCACATGGTTGTGTAACCAAAATCTCAATTCAAACACTTATTCTTTAATTCACACCAACTAGACACAAAACAAAAATGTTACGTAGTATTGAAATAATGTCAAAGACAAGCTCGATCATCATAAGTTAAAGCTATTTCATCACGATCTAGCGTAATCATGAATGAAAATCAGAACATCACAAGAGACCACAACTATCATTAACTGCTTGATCTTCCGAATCAATGCCAAAATACAAACCTTGGTCCGACATTCGTCCATCTCCAACTTGATATGTTCATTAACTCTTGCTATGTTAAAAAAAATATGTGCCGGAAATGTCTAATAAACTTCAATATGCAAACCTTGTTACACCCCAACCTACGGCAGAATGCTGGGTGCAACCGATTGCACAAATAGCTCACAAGACACTAACATTAAGATAGGGACAATAACTAATTATTTAATTTAAATTATCGAGTACATCACATAATTCAAAACAAAACATTATCCAAACTTAACAAAATTCAAAATGAACTAAAATTTAAATAAATGTTCGTTGATATCCTATATCATCTACTCGCTTCAAACATCCAACCAATACAAGTACCTGCAACATGCGTAAAAATATATGTTTTTGTCAACACAACGGTTGGTGAGCAAAACAAAAGTTTTTGATATATACAATAATAAATAACAATTCAATGCGGATGCAGTAACTACAATAATTAATTGAAATAATAATAAACAAAATCCGTTCGTCATGACACTAAGACAAGCTACTAGGATGGGTGTATGATCATACCAATGAGGATGAGGATGATGCCACCAACAATAGCATTACTGTTTGCCAACGACTATGCTTTATTTAGTAGAAAATAAGCATGCTTTATTTATTTGAGAAAAAACTTACACACACACACACACACACACACATATATATCACACACATACGTTTACCATTATGTTTTTTAGTTATGTCCATTTTGGTCATTTTATACATTTTATTAAAATCTCCAGCTACTCTACCAAACACCTAAATATATCTAAAAAGCTACAACTACCAGCTTCCAGCTAGTTTTGCCAAACATACCCTAGAAGTGACAATGGGACAGAATTCAAGAATGGGGTTATGGATGAATTCTGCACTTCTAACGGAATTTTTCAACAATTCAGTGCTCCTAGGACTCTTGAACAAAATGGGGTTGCAGAAAGAAGAAACAGGACACTGATAGAGTCTGCAAGAAACCATGCTAGCAGATGAAAATTTTAATTTTCATTAATAAGGCTTCATTAAAAATTCATCAGAAAATTGACTTTCCATGATTTTGATTCAAGTCCAAACGAGTCGAATTTCAAACCAATCGAGTCGGGTTTCAAAGTTATCGAGTCTAGTCAACTAATCGAGTTGAGTCATCACATTCGACTCGATTCATTCCAGTCCAGGCGAGTCTTTACATTCGACTCGATTCGTTTAAGTCGAGTCGAGTCATCACGTTCGACTCGATTCGTTCCAGTCGAGTCGAGTCTTCACATTCGACTCGATTCATTTAAGTCGAGTCGAGTTCGGCCATTCGACTCGATTCGAAACTTGTTTTTCTAGCCTTTCTATTCTGGTCATTTCCTTACGTCCCGTTATGCCCGTTTTACTGCTAAAATGAGTTCTGTGCCTTAACAACTTTATTCTCTGGCTTTGACAAGGTCCGAACACCACTAGTTCGTCCTGGAATAACCCAACAACTTCTTTACCAAAAGTTTATGTTTTTCTTACCTTATAAGGCCCTATTTGCCTTAGTGTCGGATCTTAAAACAAACCGACATAAAAAAGCTATCCTTTATATTAAGGACATAACATACCTTACGGGTTTCGGTTGGTTCGGATCTGGACCAACACATGAATCTAGAAGCGTTTTCTTGTGGTTGATGATGCTTGAACCCGAAATCTTCTTGGTTTCTGTTGGATCTCGGACTCGGATAAGAGAAAAGAGTGTTTGTGTGTGTTTTTGAGTGTGCGCGTGGAGGCAGAAGGTGATGGAATGAGAATATTAAGGTTTTAAGGGGTGGGGGGGGGGGGGGGGGCTTAAGGAATTTAAATACTCCAAGTCCATGGACCTTAGGTCCATAACCATTCTCAAGTCCATGTATTATTCATAAGCCTACCACTCAATCCCATTATTATTTAACATAATTAAACAACGACACACATTTAAATAATAAAACTTCCTTTATTTATAATTTCCAAAAGACGGATGTTACATAAATTGATAGGAAAATAGTAATATACAATTAAGATAAATGATAATATGCATACATTATGTACTAGGAGATTAAATGATAATATACATATATGTACAAACTAAACCCAATGGCCACAACGATTTTTTTTTTGAAATAGGGATATTAAATAAACGTTTTGGTTTTCTTACCTTCTTTTAATTTTTTTTCTTTTATAATTTTTATTTTTTTAATATTTTAAGGGGTTTTTTCTAGTGGTCTAAAATGGTTTTCGAAGTTCTCAATTTCAAAAAGTTCTCTTAGGATCTTTACTTTGTGTGTGTGTGATTATGTTCATTTCAAAAGTATTTTTAGTGCGAGAAGTCATTAAAACCAATCAGTTTTTTTTAGTTTAAATTATGTATAAGGGTATCATTGTAATCTATCCAAATGTTACTTCTAATAACTAATAATTCAAGTGGTGAACCGGTAATCAGAAGTAACACAAAATAGAATTGCCAAACTTGCAAATACTTTTATTAATCAGAAAATCTACTTCTAAAAACTGATACATAATCGAGTATTTATAACAACTAGCTAACTCCTAGTTTTACTCGACTTCAAATACACTATCTTTATCTAATAGACATTAGTAGATAAACCAAACTCGTTTAAACTATTATCTTATTATTAGACCAAGTGTAATCGACTTCAAACTCTAAACTCCCCGGTTTGGCCCGACTCACCGAAACTGGTTCGGTAATTCCCAACATTCACCCCCTGAATTTCTGAACCGTATTCGGGAGTTCTTCAATTCCAAGTAAATCTCTCATTTCATTGAACTTGGTCTTTGCTAGTGCCTTCGTTAGTATATCAGCTCGTTGCTCGCTTCCGCTGACGTGAACAACATCTACTCTTCGGCTTCATAACATTCTCGAATAAAATGATAACGAGACTTTATATGCTTAGTTCTTTTGTGGAACACGGGATTCTTGACGAGTGCGATAGCCGAGGTATTGTCAATGTAAAGTTTTACTCTTTGAGGCGGTTCACCCAACAACTCACTTAGTAACTTGCGAAACCATACCGCCTGGCATGCTGCTTCTGTAGCAACCATATATGGCCTCACAAGATGAGAGATCCACGGTTCCTTGCTTCTGCGAACACCATGAAACCGGCTTGTTTCCAAAATAGAAAACATGACCACTAGTACTCCGACCATCATCGGGATCAATATTGTGACTGCTGTCACAAAACCCTATTAATCTCCTTGTACCTCCTCATTCATATTCAATTCCGAATCCCATAGTGCCTTTCACATACCGAAGAATCTGTTTAATAGTCAACCCATGTGACTCACGAGGACTTTGCATATACTGGCTCACCACCCCGACTGAATAAGCTAAATCCGGTTGGGTGTGAAGCAAATATCTCAAACAGCCCACCACTTTTCTATACTCAGTTGGATCAATTTCAGCCTCTTATTCAGCCTTTGAAAACTCCAGACCAGACTCCATAGGAACATGAGTCGGATTACTTGGTTCCATTCCCGTTTGAACCAACACTTTCTTCGCATACGATTCTTGTTTTATTTTAATACAACCATTTCCTTGTATTACCTCAATCCCAAGATAATACGATAATTTTCCGAGATCTGACATCTCGAACTTAGACGCCATTCCTTTCTTGAACTCAGAAATAAAATTCAAACTTGTTCCTGTAACGAACAAATCGTCAACGTAAATGGCAACAATTAATAAATTCTTACCACTCATCTTTCGATACACCGATTGCTCTTTCGTACACCGAATGAATTTCATCTCCTTTAAGATCTGATCTAGCTTGGTATTCCATGCTCTTGGCGCCTGTCTAAGGCCGTACAGAGCCTTAGACAATTTGTAAATCTTATGTTCTTCGCCTTGTTTTTCAAACCCTTCTGGTTGACTAACATAAACATCTTCCTTTAGAACACCGTGCAAGAAGGCAGTTTTCACATCCAAGTGGTGTATTTCCCATTCGTTTGCCGCGGCTAAGGCAATTAGCAAGCGAATGGTCTCACGAGTGACCGGGGCAAATACTTCATCAAAATCGATCCCCGGTTGTTGTACATACCCTTTGGCCACCAACCGCGCTTTATGTTTGTTTATCGTACCGTCTGCGTTTCTTTTCACCTTAAATACCCATTTTACCCCAATAATCTTTACGCCTCTCGGTGGCTCAACTAGCCTCTAAGTATCATTCTTTGTTATCGAGTCAATTTCATCTTTCATTGCTTTTACCCATTCACCTTTCGACCTTGCATCTTTGTAACAGTTAGGCTCTTCATCAGTCGTGAGCCATAACTCATCATAGTCAAAGTCAACACGCAGAACATAATCATCTAACCTTCTTGGTAAAATATGGGCTCGGTCTGATCGCCTCAGACCAGTTTGGGCCTGGGTTCGGCCTGTTGGGCTGGTTCAACTACAACTGGCGATTATGAGCCAGTGAACTCATTTGAACCGGAACTAGTTACTGATGTCGGGTTGTTTTCGGTTGGAGTGGGTTGTCAAAATCACCAGACCCATTATTATTGTTGAGCTCATCCCCATCAATGTTAATTGCTCCAAAACCAGTATAAACCATATTTCTCCATATCATCGTGAACATACCCGGTTGCCCTTCCTTTCTTTCGCACGGCTTTGTCCAGTTCCACCCGACACTTTCGTTAAATACCACGTCTCGACTCACGTGAATTTTCCGCATCCTCGGATTATACAACCGGTAGGCTTTTGAACCCGGTTCTGTTCCAAGGTGAACTAACGAGAGTGACCTGTCATCTAGCTTTTTCACACTTGGCCCTTCGATTTTAACATAGGCCATGCACCCGAATACCCTTATGTGTCTCACACTTGGTTTTCGGCCTTTGAACCTTTCATAGGGTGTTTGTTTTAGGACTGCTCGGGTCGAAACCCGATTGATTAAATATGTCGTATGGCGGACTGCTTCCCCCATAAATAGTTTGGAACTTGTAACGCCAATACTTCGGGTCATTTCCATTAGCGTTCGGTTCCGACTTTCCACTACACCATTCTGTTGTGGCGTATATGGTGCAGTGAAATGTCGATTCACACCACCTTCTTCACAAAACTTTCGAAATTCATTTGATGTAAACTCACCTCCCCTATCGGTTCGGAGAGTTTTAATCGACTTATCAGTTTCCTTCTCTACGAGAGCCTTGAAACTCTTAAATTTCTTGAACACATCACCCTTTTCCTTTAGCAAAATAATCCACATGTAACGTGAGAAATCGTCAATTAGGACAAAAACATACCTGTTTCCTCCAAGGGTTTGCGGTGTTATTGGTCCACATAAATCACCGTGCAGAAGCTCAAGAACTCGAGTAGCTCTATAACTTGATTCACCTGGGAAGGCATGTCTTGTTTGCTTTCCCACCAAACATGCTTCACATAATTTTTCTTCATACTCGATAATCGGTAAACCATGAACCATCTCCTTTTTTCCCATAAGCTTCATTTTCTCAAACCCTATGTGGCCAAGTCTGGCATGCCACTTCCATGTATCCTTCTCGATCACGGTTTTTAGACAAACTGGGCTGCCACTTTTTAACTTCACTTTATAAAGTCGATTGCTCGACCGGGTCACCGACATCAACAAATTTCCCTCACTGTCATGCATGGTTAGTATTTCGTTTTTCATCCGGACATCACACCCCGACTCGGTGGCTTGTCCTAGACTAATTATATTACTCTTCAGATCTGGAATGTAATATGCCTCAGTCAATAAACGCTGTTCTCCTTTCCTCCCTTGAAAGAGTATTGAGTCCTTTCCTTTAATCTCCACACACGAACCGTCTCCAAACCTTACCTTGCCGGTTACCCTTTCATTCAACTCTGAGAAGTAATCACGATTTCCCGTCATATGATTACTTGCTCCATTATCAAAGTACCAAATGTCTTCCGTCACACTATCGGCTTCAAAACGATTTGGTCTTAGATTTTCTTCATTAAGATACACCGTCTCATGCATGTAAACGACCCCGTCCGCTTTTTTAGTTTCAGCCATATTTGATTCTTGCTGTTTTGGCGGTTTTCGCTCCGGGCACATTGAAGCAAAATGCCCGAGCTGATCACACCTTTAACATTCCACTTTAGATCGGTCCTTTTTATGTTTCTCGACCCCTGAGCTCGATCCTTCTTCAGGTGTAGCCTTTTCTCGGTCACGGTTATTACCTCTCCCACGACCTTGACCCCTGTTTCCATAATTTCCACGACCTCGACCTCGACCCCGGTTGTTGTAAGAATCGGTTTTATTAAATAAGAGCTTACCTTGATTGTCTCCATGTAGCTCTTCATTCCCGATCCGTTCTTCGTACGCCTTTAATCTACCAACAACATCTTCATAGCCGACTTCCTTTAAATTAACAGTTTGTTCAATTGAGGCAACGATGTGGATGAACCTTCGGGGAAGGCTTGTTAGAAATTTCTTGACCAGCTTTGTATTGTCCACAACTTCTCCAAGTGATGCGGACTTAGATGCAATACCCGACAATTTGTTTGAGTATTCATCTATGTTTTCCGTATCCTTCATTCTCATGTTGTCAAACTCTTGAGTTAGGGTTTGCAGCCTGGCTTCCCTTACTCGATCAGCACCCATGTGACGAGTTTTAAGTGCCGCCCACATCTCCTTGGCGGTAGTCATATTCCCGACTTGCATAACTTGATCTTCAGGAATGGCTTGATATAAGAGGGCTATAGCCAGACTATTCTTTCTATCATCTACTACTCCGGGATCTGATGCTAGACTGTCGAATCTAGTCAAAAACTATTAATTCAGTGTTCCTAATCACCTAAGCAAGCTAGGGTAAGTAGGGTGTCGAACCACGAGGATTATGTGTTCAGTGTGCAGTGAAACTGATTCCTAACATGATGAAGTAGTTCAAGTAAAGTGCTGATCACACTAGCAAACAGTTTGGTTTTATAGTAAACGAACAAGTAATCAAGTATTCAATCAATCAGACAAAGCAAATCACACCCGGGAATCCAAGTACGTAACCTAACAGCAAACTCATGCAACTTAACAGATAAACTATCCTGTGTCAACTACAGACTGACTAACCGGTTAAACCTTAGGCATCCACGCTCGCTAACACACGGCACTGGTTATCAAGCGGTCCCTGCCAGTGTGACTCAACTAAGGGCAAACGTATGCTTTCTTGCAATTATCAGGTCAAAACAATCCTATAAGCAATTATCATAGCAACTGGCACACTAATCGTTCTGATCGAAATAAACCTAAACTGAGGTTGTGCACAATCATACTAGACATCAATACTCATAGATTAACATCAACGATAGTTACAATCAATTCGTTCTTAATACATGAGAAAAACTGAAAGATACAATACTCTATATCCCGGGTATGACTCGAAGGATCTAGCCGCGCATCGGCATCTCTCGGGCTTCGGTTATGATCTGGTAGGACATGTATGATGTTTGGAGATGATTGGAAGTGATGGTGGCTCTCCTTGCTGCTCTGAAAATCGCCTGGAAGGTTAAGAATGGCGTCAAGGGTCGTCCCAATGTGATATAAAACAAAACCCTAACTTTCACGATTTTGGGGACCATCGCGTAGCGCGATGGTCTCCTCCCCAGGTCCATCGCGCTACGCGATGGACCAGAAGTCAACGCCTGATCAATAATTCCAGGGCATCGCGTAGCGCGATGCCCCACCTTCAACACCCATCGATCTACGCGATGGGTCTCTTCAGTCAGCAAGCCCATTTTAATGTCTCGGTTTGCGTGGTGGATATCCCAGGTCTTCATTCCATGCTCGTACAGGTCCAAATTAAGCGCGTTAAGTACCTGTGACCTGAAACACAATAAACATGTATGAAGTACCATAGTTCCTAAACTAAACGATTAAAAAGACTAACTTAGCAAACTAAAATATGTATAAATAGACCGAACATCACATCCCCACACTTATCTTTTGCTTGCCCTCAAGCAAAACTCTAAAGTAAACATTAACCGCCATCATAGGTCAACCAATTATCACCATTAATACTATTAAGGTTTAAGGTCATACCCAGTTTCCTAAACTGACACTTTCTATATTGACAACCCATAAATAAAGGTAATGTTACAATAAAACTATAGAATCACCCAGAAAAGTGTACTTTGTTTCCAGTTAGGGCATACATGTTCACACCCCTCACATTATCAACACTCCACTCAATTTAATATCTGGACTGACAAAAGATGTGCCAGTATATGTCTCTGTCCTCAAAATACCTAATATGAGTTACAACTTAATATGCTTGCAGGTCAGTCTTATCTCCACCCATTAACCACCGGTTGCATAAAGACTCGGACTAAGGTTTTGCTGAGGCTTAGGTTTGGGTGCGGATTAGGCATATTTAGTGACTCAGGTGGATGAAACCCAGTTAAACAAACCAATATACAGACTCACGAATACAAACGAACTAGAATTTACAAAATCAACTGCTATTTACATACTCAACTGCTAATACAACTGAAATACTGAACTGATAACTTCTTTTTGTCTTTTTGCTGATTTTTTGATTTTTTTTTCTTTAGACATCACGATGACTAATTACAACTCGATATATATACACTCGATAACGAACTGGATTTCATCACACGGGTATAAATAAAATTAAGGCCAAGGTTGAATGGTGTGTAATGTTCAGTTTAACAAACGAAAAAGGAATATGGTCCAAATGGGCTCCTAGGGGGTAATGTCGGGTAAGGAATTTATTTAGTGAGGAAAATATGTACGGAATGGGTTTTCTAAAGTCCTAATCTCCATACAGGTGGTGGTATTAAGATCTCGAAAAACATGTGACAAGCAAGTTCTAATTCTGTAAAACATACCGGTTTCCCTCAGTAAATGACAAGACATGTTTTACATCTATTATATACTATGTGTATTAACTATTAAGTATAGGGGCTAATCTCACAATATGTCTGGAAATATGGGCTGCCGATATGAAATATGTATACCCGTTCCCTTGACTCGTTATCCCGGCCTAAACGATTCCATTTTCAAACTTCTCATTTTAAAAACATTTGTCGGGAAAACTATCGAGAAGCTGAAAAACCAACCATGACCAAAACCTCTAACTTGGCATTAATAGCAATAAGTGACAGTTAATAACTTAAGTTTCTGAATACTGTTCGAGGTACTATTGGGCTAAAAATTTTCAATCTTCCCCCATCCCCACACTTGAGGTTGACATTGTCCTCAATGTTAAAATAATAATAAAACAATTAATAACCATTTGGGGGACGAGGTTGAACTGACAGTTTGACCACTTAAAAACTCAGGGAACAGATGTGATGAACTAAAGCAAATTATACAATTACATTTCTAACAACTAAAATAAAAATAACAAAATAGTTTATGAAACTGAAATCACCTGATAATCAAGACAACGCAATGCTAAACTTGGCCCACAACTCTCAACACACTCGTGACACACGTCTCCACCACTGACCAATCCTGTCTAACCAAATCTGCACAAATCTCGAGACATGTATATGTAACCACTCACAAGTATAAGACTTAGGTCTTTCGAGAGTTAATATTATTATTATATTATAAAAATCATTACCGAGCCGGGTTAGTCAATTTCATAAAAATTTTTGTGAATTAATTAAAACTAATAAAAGACCTAACCCACTTTCGTAGGAATCACGGTTGCATTTAGCGTATGCAACAAGCCCTTTAAACCCCCCGGTAGCCCGGGTGGACGAGTGAGGTCTCGTGAGGGTTTGTAGTGAACACACCCACAAAGTTCCAAAAACAACACAAACAAATATACAAATATACAGATCAAATACAGCAGACAAGGTGGGAGGGCTGTTATATATAAATATTATTATATTATTATTACTTATTTATTTTAAACATTTTTTTTCGTTTTTTTAGAGATCCGAGGACCCATCGCGTAGCGCGATGGGTCAGGTAAGCACAGGTCGCGCTACACGACCCAATTAGGAGCAGATTAGGGTTTTGACACCAGCACGTAGCGCTATGGTGTTTGGTCTGGCGTCATCGCGCTACGCGATGACGTCAGACGTCTGGGATGACAAGGTAGCCATCGCGTAGCGTGATGGTTAACCTTCCTGGGCCATCGCGTAGCGCGATGGTCCCCAGGGAACAGAAAGTTTTTTCTAAATTTTGGGTCGCTTTTCAACCTCCCGACAACACCCTGAACACGTTTCCACAGTTGGAATTTGCAATGCGTACCTGGATTGACGTGAAATTGACCAAATGCTTACCGAACCTCCATGATGCACACTTCACCAAAAGTTTCCCCACACTTGGGAATTGCTGCACATAACTCGAGACAAAAGTCAAACAACGACTAGACGAACAAAAAATAAAGTGGAACATACTTACAAACCCCGGGTTGCATCCCGGTCAGCGCTGAATTGCTTGTCTACAGCTCGACAATGCCTCAAATGCTTCAAGAAGTTTCATAAATCGATGAAGTCACCATAGAACTCACCGATTTCTTTTCTCTCTTCCCTTTCCTTACTATCGGTTTCTCTCCATCATTCATCTTAACGCCTTTCTCATGCCAGTCTTTCTTCTTACTGCTACCTTTCAGCTCGTTCCTATCAGTTACAAAACACCCTTCTCTTGTATGATTTGTGCAAGATGGTACACACTTATCAACAAGAGGGTTAGTAGCATTTTCAAACAATAATAACCGCTTAACACGGTTCACACACTTAATGCCCAAAAATCCCTCAGCACAATCAATTACCGCATGTGCTGTTGCAAGGAATGGCCTACCCAATATGACTTCAGATTGTTTAATATTACCATTAGCATAATCAAGTACAAGGAAGTCAAATGGGTAGCAAAATTCATCCACTTGAACCATTACATTAGTGACCATGCCCCGGGCTTGTGTATGAATTTGATTCGCCAACACCACGGTGGTGTTTACACTCTCTAACGGGCCAAACTCATACTGATCATATAAACTGCCGGGCATGACACTAACACATGCTCCAAGATCTAGAAGTGCCCGATCAGTTTTAAAATCTCCAATTTAATTGATAAAAATGGCACTCCGGGGCCTTGGAGTTTACTTGAGGTGGTATTATCCTCCACCTTCTCATCTCCCGTGTTGGTCAATTTGGCGTTTAGACATTTTTCACAAGTGCAGTTTTCACAGAAAGTTAATTCATCTGTTTTTAATTTCACTTCATTTTGGAAAACCATTTCATTTTGACCAACACCTTCATTCTCATCACTAACATCATTCACCACCGCTTTAACAAACTGCGGTGGCGACTCAACTTCAACACAGGTAATTTCAAAATGAGGTACAAGACTTACCGCGTTAATGTGCACACTATTACCTTTCTTCGAGCTTGAACTGGCATGTTGCGGGTTTACTGTGGTATCGCTTGGTAGCTGACCCGTGTTCTTCTGAAATCTCGCCACGTCTGCTGCGAGCTGACCAATATGCTTTGACATCGCTTCTGCTGACTTGTCTCTCAACTCGAACTGTCTCTGCGTTTCCTTCTGATTATCAGTCACGAGCTTCAACAACACATCGAGTTTCGAATGAATTGACTCGTCTGAATTTCCTGAACTACCCTTCTCCTGGTCTTGATTCTGATTACCCGACGAACTGTTACCCCGGTAACCATCTCTGTTATGCCCCCGACTGTTATACTGACTGTTGGCCCGGGTCTGTCATGATTTCGGTTTCGGTTTCGGTTTCTGGATTGTCGGGCTGAATTTTGGGCTTGTTGGTTGGTGTTTATTGGTGGTGGTAGGTCATTGTTTGGTGGGTTTTGATTATTCGGTGGATTCGGTTCGGGTTGGAAAACATTAATTTCAGGTGGTGGGTCTTGGTTTTGGTTCTGGTTCTGACCTTCCATATCTAGCTGTCTGATCTGAGCTCGGTTCTGTCGAGCTAAACGTTCAATCTTTGGCTCGTAATTCAGTGGGGACCGTCTCCCTGAAGGGCGGGTGTGCATAAACCTGTTACCTGCACAAATAACACACCCCGCGTAAAATGGGAAAATAAAACTAAACTAAAATTAAAAACAAAGACTAATTTAAACTAAATTAAACTAAGAAATCAATTAACACAAAACACTAAGCACACTAACTCCCCGGCAACGGCGCCATTTTGATGCTAGACTGTCGCTATCTAGTCAAAAACTATTAATTTAGTGTTCCTAATCACCTAAGCAAGCTAGGGTAAGTAGGGTGTCGAACCACGAGGAGTATGTGGTCAGTGTGCTGTGAAACTGATTCCTAACATTATGAAGTAGTTCAAGTAAAGTGCTGATCACACTAGCAAACAGTTTGGTTTTATAGTAAACGAACAAGTAATCAAGTATTCAATCAATCAGACAAAGCAAATCACACCCGGGAATCCAAGTACGTAACCTAACAACAAACTCATGCAACTTAACAGATAAACTATCCTGTGTCAACTACAGACTGACTAACCGGTTAAACCTTAGGCATCCACGCTCGCTAACACACGGCACTGGTTATCAAGCGGTCCCTGCCAGTGTGACTCAACTAAGGGCAAACGTATGCTTTCTTGCAATTATCAGGTCAAAACAATCCTACAAGCAATTATCATAGCAAATGGCACACTAATCGTTCTGATCGAAATAAACCTAAACTGAGGTTGTGCACAATCATACTAGACATCAATACTCATAGATTAACATCAACGATAGTTACAATCAATTCGTTCTTAATACATGAGAAAAACTGAAAGATACAATACTCTATATCCCGGGTATGACTCGAAGGATCTAGCCGCGCATCGGCATCTCTCGGGCTTCGGTTATGATCTGGTAGGACATGTATGATGTTTGGAGATGATTGGAAGTGATGGTGGCTCTCCTTGCTGCTCTGAAAATCGCCTGGAAGGTTAAGAATGGCGTGTAGGGTCGTCCCAATGTGATATAAAACAAAACCCTAACTTTCACGATTTTGGGGACCATCGCGTAGCGTGATGGTCTCCTCCCCATGTCCATCGCGCTACGCGATGGACCAGAAGTCAACGCCTGATCAATAATTCCAGGGCATCGCGTAGCGAGATGCCCCACCTTCAACACCCATCGATCTACGCGATGGATCTCTTCAGTCAGCAAGCCCATTTTATTGTCTCGGTTTGCGTGGTGGACATCCCGGGTCTTCATTCCATGCTCGTACAGGTCCAAATTAAGCGCGTTAAGTACCTGTGACCTGAAACACAATAAACATGTATGAAGTACCATAGTTCCTAAACTAAACGATTAAAACGACTAAATTAGCAAACTAAAATATGTACAAATAGACCGAACATCAGGATCGATCACATTCCAGACCCCGTGAACGTTAAAGATCGCCTTCATCTTCATGGACCACACGGTATAATTATACGAGTTCAGCATCGGATTCTGAAGGATTGGAGTCGCACCTTCCTTCGAACCACCTGATGATGAGCTTGTTTCAACCATGTTGTTCTTGCCTCTTCAACTATACTTCTAATTAAACGACTTCGGTTTTGATGGTTCTCGATCCAGATCGTGACCTTCGACTTAGTCACGCTACCGGTTCCTTCTCTTCAAATTCGGACGTCTCTTAATCGATTCTTCAAGATTGCAGGACTTGATCAGAACATAAGCTCTGATACCAATTCAAGCGATGAATCGGTAATCAGAATTAACACAAAACAGAATTTCCAAACTTGCAAATACTTTTATTAATCATAAAATCTACTTCTAAAAACTGATTACATAATCGAGTATTTATAACAACTAGCTAACTCCTAGTTTTACTCGACTTCAAATACACTATCTTTATCTAATAAACATTAGTAGATAAACCAAACTCGTTTAAACTATTATCTTATTATTAGACCAAGTGTAATCGACTTCAAACTCTAAACTCCCCGGTTTGGCCCGACTCACCGTTCGATAATTCCCAACAATAATCGTAGGAGTTCTCAGTATATATTATTTCTTTCTTTTTGTTTGTTTATTTCTTTATGTTTAAATAAATTTAAAAACAATCGTGTTTTTTTTAGATTTATAGTAATATATTATTTTTTTATTCATAATCTGTTAAAATATTTGAATTCTTCTTTTTTTCTCTTTATCACCAAATCAAAATTATGATAATTTGACACTTATATTTCTTCTTGAAAAGTAGTTTTATTGGATCGAGAAGATTAAATTTTTATGTTTATCAGAGATTTGAAATTACACAAGTCATTGCTAATATTGCACCGACTTTTGATGATTTGATTATCAAGAAATTTGATTTTAAGATATTTTTAAACGATAAATACATGCATAATCCGTATTTAAAAAATTGATAAAAAAATTATCATGCACACTATTGACATGCACGGACCATACAAAATAAACATATCTATGCTACACACATCTAACTAATATATTAAAGGAAAACCAATTTGTCCACTTGTCCTTCTCCTAAGATGTCTACCTAATGTTCCATGTCATCCACATTCCATGCTTATAATTTTCACATAATTAATCAATTAATTTTAATCCTAATGCTAATTTTCTTACTATACTATTAAAGCAAAACAAGATATCTACATGGCCTTCAAATAGGATGTCCACATAAGCTTACAAGGTTTCCATCTCTAGAATTGCCACATAATTCACTAATTAATATTTTCTACAATCATAACCTCACTAATTAATGTTTTCTAGAATCATAACCAACTATTTCCTTTCAAATGATTTAAAAACCGATTTTGACTACAATTAATTATTTATAACTAACTTTTGCTACCTTTTTTAGTATGACTATTACATTAGCAATTCAATGATTTGTATATTTATACAGTTTCTCATTCACACCATTTATACATATTTTTCCTACATCTTGTGGTTTTGCAGAAAACAATGTAAAGAATTCTTATGATAACTATATATATATATATATACAAGTAAAGTAATTATGTAATTACTCATAGAGTAATTACATAATTACTCTACTTGTATATATAATTACTCTACTTGATTATCACGTTTAGCACGTTAATTCTATTTGTACGTTAACCTTCCCATATATATATATATATATATATATATATATATATGACATTTGAAATTTTTTCCACCCGTGTGTAACACGGGTCACTATCCTAGTTACACATTAAATCATTAACAATAATATTCTACACACCCAATACAGTAAAGATTTTATTCTACATTCTCTGCATAGAAACAAAATTATCCTACACACCCAACATAGTAAAGATTTTATCCTTCATACCCTGCATAGTAAGCAAGATTTCCTATACACGTAATATTAGTTATGTGTTGGTGAAAATGAAAGGATCTAAAAATCCCTACATAGTATAATATACGAACCTACACAATACATAATTTCAAAAACCTTATACCACATACAGGGTACATATATGAACCTATACAATAAAAAATAATCTCTACATAGTAAATATATTAACCCCACACAATAAGTAACTATACAAACATTTATTCCGACCATACATACAAATTTAAATTCAGTAGGTAGTTACACTTTCATGAAACCCCCTACAGAGAATTGTATATTTCTAATTTTGTTGTAAAGGCACTATATGAACAACTTCATAATATATAACGTAATGTTACAAAATGTTTGTGCTTTATGAACAAATCCAAAAACAAATAAACGGCTTACAGAACAATAAATTCAAAAAAAATTAAAAATTATAGTTTTTTTATATAATTTTAATGTGAAAAAAATAGTATTAATAATCTTATGAGAATTGATTATGCATAAGAAAAAATAACTATCAAATACACCAATATCTGAATTAACGAGGCCTACACCACAAAAGACGCGTCTACCATATACATTTATTTGTAATTACGATAATGTCATTGTATATCATTGATTAAGCACAAATAATGGTTCAGATTTATTTCTTACATTGCCATAATATCACTTATCGCATAAACCATCCCATATATATATATATATATATATAGGGGTGGGATCAAGAGAGAACTCCTTTTAAAGAGAGAACTAGAGAACTCCTATCAACACCTCTGATTTTAGATCATCAGTGGTTAAAAAAATAAGGAAAGGGAAAAACAATAAAAGATGGGCGTTTAAAGCAGGAAGGGTAAAATTGGAATAGACAAATATCGAAAGCTTCGTTCCTCATTCTTCACATAGGTTGACCATCGCTCTTGCCTCTTTGCTGAAAGTTAGGGTTTTTTTTTCTAATTTGCTAGTTCAATCGTCTAAACCTTCTAAATCTAATACAAAATCAAGCACAAATAAGAAGAACAATATCAGGTAAGCTATTATAGTATTCATCTTTACACAATATCTAATCGATTAGGCGTATTATACACCCAATCGAGCACACACGGCTATCCTGTTAGACATGCTCTGTTTTCGTCTTTTTTGTGTTTAATCGATGATCAATACCGCATTGAAGAACATTAATTTGTAATTGAAAGCCATAACTATGAAAATAAAGACCAGCTCGTGTATTTTACATGATTTTTCAAGTATTACATATATGTATTGCTGGTTTATAACACCTATATGTAGTGGCGATGTGTTGCATATACCCAATGCGGATGTATTGCGTATACGTAATGATAATGTATTACGTATATGCAGTATTTATGCATAATTTTTATAGTACATAGATGTTGTATTTACTGCATACTTAGGTTATATTGTGTATATGTAGCGTTGAAAATAGTAATAGTCGATGCTAAGTGGTTATATGAGTTAGAGGTTCATATTTCTTTTTGTAGCCACTTCACTTGGGAAGCAGGTTATTTGATATATCTATATTTTGCATGGATTTATGTTTTCAAAACTCTGTTTTTGTTTGCTTATGGTTTTTGTAATGTGTTATTGTTGAGCTGGTATAATTGCAAACCCTAACTCATGGATTTGGGGTTGAATTATGAGTGAAACAGGTGGATATGCCATCCTATTTGAAGTGGTTTGTCACTTTGTCTTATATTGTAGTTTGTACAAAATCATCAGTGCCAATTTCACAAGTAATGTTAATATTATTTGTTAATAACCTAATAACCATTGTTAAGTAATGACAATAGTGCTGTTTCATACTCTTATTTCCTTATTTGTTGACCTGTGTTGAAGTATTTGACTAGTCAAATCATGCAGGATAAATCTGAGGTGCAGCATCAGATATCGACTTTGCTTCTTTTTTTTTTTTTGTGGAATTAACATTCGGTATAACGATGCTTTTGTTTATAAAGATACACAGAGAATGGGCACTGATCGGTAATAAGAACTTGTTTTGATTTATTTTTCTTTGTATAACAATTCTTTTCAACTAGATAGTAGACAACTTATACATAAAAAATTAGACTTGGAGCATTAAAAGGTTCTCGATCCTAAAGCTCAAATAAAACCATGTCAATGTGAATTTGACCAGTATCGTTTAACTACGGATCTGCCTATACATTTCAGCATATGCGGGAGCTAAGAATGCAGATATGTTATCAGCAGCAAATACATCCATTCAGGTTCTTTGGAATCTACAAACCCTTTTTGCATAGCAATTGCTTGAAACACGTATATTTAGACTCAAATTTTTGTATAATACATATTAATATGCACGGTCCATTTATTAACCCGATTTCTGTTATGTCTCTATCTAATTAGTAAAAATATCTGTTATATGCCAATAGATTCAAGGCTTGGCGTGGCATGCAGTTCTTGTTGGATGGGTTGCTCAAAGTACAAGGTAAGCATAACATGTTTTTTTAATAACTTGGGTATATTTTGGTAGAATCTTTTAATAAAAAAGTTATATTTATTATGAGTCTTTTAATGAATCATGCGTTTTACATGATTTGTCAAGTATTAGATGTCATGTTCTCTTAGTTGCCCCGTTCTCAGGTTCCTCTGTAGAATAATAATATCAGCAAACTTGAGTTACCCCAAAAATATGAGTATGACATGTGTAGATAGAACTAGACATATGATAACAAAAAATAAACTCTAGATAAAAAGTCCATTACTACATACATATGCATGATAACTAAAAGAATGTTGATTACAAGTTTAAGAAGAAGTGTAATCATTAATTGGCAAATGGCTGCAATAAGAAGATACAGTTATATAAATCAATATACAGTAATTGATTATTATAATATCCAATGTAAAGAAAACAAGAATGAGGTGAAATTTAGACATTATGTTACCCTCGCGAAATGTGCGAAGTCTAGGTAAACCTGTGCGCTCTAGTATATATGTAGTTTATAATTGCTGCATCGGTTATATATTAAGTACCTATACAATCGGTTATGTTGCACATATGTTGTGCTTATCTATTATGCACATATGTAGACTGTTTTATTACATGCATGTAGGGCTTGTTTATTAAATGTATATGTTGTCTATTGTATTATATATATGCAGCACTTGTCTATTATGTGTATATGCAGTCTGTTGTATCACATATATGCGGCAGGTATCTATTACGTATGTGCAACACTAATTTATTAACTACATAAATAGTCAAATGTATTACATATATGCATTACTTTTGTTTGAATAGGCAAATCACATACTACATAATGCAACGTGTTTGCTATGAGTCATATGAAATGTTTCAAGGTATTGTATTAAACATATGAAGTTATCATCTATTGAATGCATACGGAATGTGTTGTATTACATATACGCATTAGTTTTGTTTGAATAGGTAATTGACATCTTCACGTAATGCGGCGTGTATGCTAAGAGGCATATGGAATGTTTCAAAGTATTATATTACATATGTAGTTATCAGCTATGCTAAATGCATATGGATTATGTTGTGTTACATATGTGCAATGATATTGTCTGATGTATTACATATATGCATTACTTTTGTTTAATAAGCAAATGACATCTTTATGGAATGCGGTGTGCTTGCTAGGAGGCACATGGAATGTTTCAAGGGCAAGAATGAAGTTGTTGATTGTGATCTAGTTAATAAAGATATTAGATATATTGAGTAGTTAAAGCGTTTTAGAATATTCTATGCCACGAGTATTTTGCTTTCAGGTGTCAATGTATGCAAGCAATGAGTAATAGAAAATGCAAGAAACACGAAAATGGAAAATCCTGTTAGAAATGTGACCCAATTCCTACAAATCCAACAATGAGACTAGTTAAAAGTGTCTTTTTTAGTAGTTTTATATTGGTGTTATGTATGATGGAATTTGTGCATCGGTTATTTGAACATGTTATTAGATTTGAATATGAATGTTATAATATATACGTGGTGTTGTTAATTGATGTATGAAATTTGTAGCAAATTGTTATGGTAAAAACTTGTATTAATGTATGCATAAATGCATGTAATACATATATGCAATACATACATACATTTTATATGCGTAATACAAACATATAATGTTAACAAGTGTTGTATATTATGGGCTGATGTGCATTTGCGTGTCTCTGGAAGAATCCTCCACTTTATCTCCAAATTTTCCCCTATGTTTGGGTTTTCCTTTGTCCAAAACTTTAAGAACTTCCATGCACGATCAACATTTATTTCGAGCAATCAATGCTACCAAAACACAAAAGATATAATGTCTAAAAGTTGGGGTTAATAAAAAAACATTTTTTGTATTATTACAAAATATGTAATGATAACAATAATACGTATATGCAATAGATGAATTATTACGCATATGCAATACTCAATACTTGGTATTAGACGTATGCAATATCCGGTATTACACATATATAACAATGTAATATGATCATAAGCCAAACCAAACCTGCATAATATAATGTTTGAATAGTTAAAAAAAGCTGTCTCACAACATTCCTTTTGTTTGTATTACATATATGCATCCAGTATTGCATATGTGTAACATTCGATATAACACGTGTGATACATGTTATATTTATTATTACAAATTGTGGGGTACTATGACATATTCTATCATTGACACTTGTGTATGTATGTCAGATGTGTTGTTTCTGTTAGAAGCCTTTGAGTCAACCTTGTACCAACCACCAGAGTCAACTAGCATAACTGCAAGAGCTATCTCCTTTATAATATGATGATACATTGTAACAGCCCCTGCCAAACAAAGCTTCAAGTATTATCATAACCTGAGAATCCATAAACATTTTTGCAAATTTAAAAATTATATATGTAATACATGTATTACATAAATGTAATACTATATAATCGGGTTGAGTGTAATTAGGGGCGGACCGAAAAACCGATTACCCATACCATAAAAGACTGAAACATGAACATGCTATATTATATTCGGGTTTTGGGTTCTTGGTCAGGCCATATCTTACTTGTATTTTTGGTTTCGGGTCAGGTATCGGCCCAAGAATTTTTTTAATTATTACGTATATTTAATACTAACAGTATTACATAATATGTAATGCTTGGTATGACACATCTGTAAAACATATATTGTATATATGTAATACTAAATAATAGAGGGGAGCATAATTAGGAACGGACCGAAAAACCCGATTGCCCATACTGAAAAATACCAAATTCCGAGCGTGCAGTATTACATTTGGTTCTTGGTCAGGTCATATCTTCCTTGTATTTTTGGATTCGGGTTAGGTATCGGGCCAATTCTTTTTTTTTTTTTATTATTATTACATATATGTAATACTAAAAATGTCATAAATATATGTAATACTCAGTATTACACGTGTGTAATACTAGCGGTGAGAGTAGTTAGGGGCGGATAAAAAAACCTGGCTACCCAGACCGAATAAAGGCCGAAATTCGGACCTGCAATATTACATTCGGTTATTGGTCGGGTCATATCTTCCTTGTATTTTGGTTTTTGGTTCGGGTAGTAGGAAAAGACAAGGGCTGCCCAGGTTTTTCATGCCCAAACAAATTTGTAATTAAATGTATAAAAAATATTTATGATATTACCATAGTTGCGGGTATCCTGATCTCGTGTCTTCACTTATGCTTTACCTGTTAAATATATGGCCGATCATTATCACATTACTTGTTTAAAAATCGAATTAACAAAGCCAAAAACAGAAGCATGAATCAAAGTTCAAATTAACAACAGTTTTCATGCAAGAACATCATTAACTATCTACTTGTTTCATTGATAGCTCGTTTTCTTTTGGGACCTTCATCAAACAGTTGGTAGACATTCTCAATCAAACAATTAATTACGTATTACTTGTATTATACAGCTTGTCCAGTTACCTAATCCATGTATGTAATTCATGTATTAATACACATAGGTAATACATGTTTACACATCATAAAACTTAAATCCATTAATTAGGTTAAATTGAGGGATCTATCTTCCTAATTCCAAATGAACTCATAATTAACAACTGATTATCTACTAATCATGTCGTAACTTGTGATTAATCAATTAAACTATCAAATGTATACATGAAACAAGTTAATTATCATTCAATTTACTGATTAAAACAAAAATAAAAGAAATTAAATGCTCGAATTGAAATACCTATAATGGCATGATAAACGATTGAAATAATCAACAATTATGGTTCAGTACAATCAGTTTTGTCATGATCTTTGATTTGCAGACGCAAATTTCGGTTGAAACAAAGGTCTGTGTTGAGATTGTTGCACATAGAGGCTGATGAGTCTATCGAACAAGGAAGCGACGTTTGTTTTTCTATATTGAAGGCAATTTACAATTATAACCCTAGAGTTAGGAGTTATCTCGTTCTCTCCCTAAACATGAGTTCTCTCTTAATCCTTCCCCTATATATATATATATATAAACTTCAAAATTTACATATAAACTTTCAATCCAATTAATTCATAGTTAGTAACTACTGCCACAACTATTAAGTTCTACAACAGTGTACGTGAAGGAAAACGTTAGTCAATTCATTTATCTCGAACGTAACACACTTTTGAGTTGTATGTTTAAAGTTGGTTTCTACGTAAATGGTCAGTTTTTCATCTTTGGATATTGTAGCATGTTGAGTATGTGAGATACCTAAAACATCTCCAACATTCATGTAATATGCAACAAAAGGCAGTTGTTGATCTCATAACTCAAAACACCCTACCTACAATAGACACATCCATTTGGTTTTGGTTTTGACAAATAAATTAATCAACATGAACACATCTCTAAGAGGTATTATATATCTATTTGGTGTATACTGATTATGCATCTCGGCTGCTAAGCTGTGAACGCCCAATGTGAGATAGCCTTGAAGACGCCATAAAAGGCGTCTCTTCGTCTACGTTTATATCTGATATGGAACTAACCGGATCATCATCAATGTTGTCATCGTCAGGTGCAAAGACGTTAGAAGACTTCTTCTCAATCCTCCATTCCTGCTCATATAAACAAAATAAAGATCTTAATCACACAAACTAAAAGATTATTTTTCTTTTAAGCATTCAAATGCAAAACTGACCTTAGTCATTCGTTCAGGGATGCTATCGGGAGGTAGTTGAGATGCTTTAACATCCTTCACCTTTATGTAGTTGTACATAACTACACCACAAAGTGCTGCAAATAAAAATAACCACCAATCAGTAACACTTAAATAAACTTCATATGCATAACACTTAATGAGTCAAACACACTACCAATGGCATAACCAATAATATTCAGCCCGGTAATGGTGGACTCCGGAAATATGACAGTTGAAAGAGCTATAAGTATCCAATCTTTCAACACGCCTGCAACCCGAATAGTAACCGCTCCAGTTCTACCAATCACTAGAAATATTGAGAAGTTTAAAGCTAAAGCGCACACCGCGTTTGAAAAGAAAATCCAAAAGTTAAACTGAATCTGTGAAACTTCCATTCCTGTCTTCTCCAAGAAATACCAAGGCACAAAGAGAAATGCAAAACTGAAACACCAAGAAGTTATACAATACATTGAAAAGAAGTTACATAATCATAACTAGGGGTGTTCAGGGTTCGGTTCCAAACCGTGAAACCGTCCAAATCAGTTTGGTTTCACGGTCGGTTTTTTCTCTTAGCTTTCGGTTGGTCGGTTTCAAATATTTTAAAGTTTAAACCATACTGAACAGTTTGGTTTGCGGTTTACATCGTAATCCGGCCATACAAATCTGAACCGGACCGTAAGGTTTGATTATATATCTCTTCCAAGTATTCTATGTTAAATATATTTAATTTTTTGTATTAAACTGATTAATTTATAAATGAGTAAGCTCTTAACTTTTTTGAATTAAAGTGTGCTAAGTGGCTAACTCTTCACTCTTTAACTTATTGAGTTCACTGTCAAAATCACTGCTCTCAACTTAGAAATCGAATTTTAGAGTTTTGATATCCTATTCTTCTAACAGTTGAAATGCCCTTTTGGCTGCTGAAATTGTTTTGCTATTGGTTCTGCTTTATGTGATTATGTTATCTAGTGTTATTTTTTGATGCTTATACAGAGGAAGCTAACATTAAAATATATCTGCGTCAGAATTTCTGTAGATATTATGATAATGAGCACATTAATAGTATTGAAGATGATGATAATTGAGAGGTTCAGAGAAATGATATTGCTGATTTGGAATAAATGGAAGGGTGATAACAATAAAGCTAGATAAATCTTAAAACTGTTTTAAAGTTCAATGGTTCGGTTTTGGTTTTCGATAATTAAAAATTGTTACTAGCAGTTTGGTTTACGGTTTGACCTAAAAACCGTCAAAACCAGACAGTGAACACCCCTAATCATAAGGGTAAAACTACAGTTTTGGTTCCTCTGGTTTGCCCTCTTTAACCATTTCAGTCCAAAAAAGAAATCTTTTAACAAATCAGGGCGTGACGTTTATATTCTATAACCAGTGACAGTTTAGTCACTGGTCCTAATCCAGTTAGATTTTTCAGTTAAATAAGGTCATGTGCCACTCACATGAGAGGCATTATATTTCTTTTTCATTTTTCATCAATCAATCCATTATATATTTTATGTTTCAAAAATAATATACTTGAAGTAAAATAAAAGAAATGTATATTTTTTAAATTAACAAAATATATTATCAATATGATATGCTTATAAGATATAAACAATGTCAACGAATGCTTTCAAGGTATCAAAATATACATTACTAATATTTTACACTGAGTACAATACTTTTTAAAAATAAAAAATATACATTGGAATTATTGAAAAAAAAATAACAAACAACATAATTTGCTTTCTATAGAATTAAAAATCCAGATACATAAGTTTAAAAGCACAATAACATCACATAAATAGAAATAAATTTTACAATGTGTTTATTACAAAAATAAAAAATAAAAAAATCCAGGACTAAAATGCCCCACATGTGAGAGACACATGAACTTATATAACTGAAAAATCTAACTAGAATCAGAGACCAAAATGGTTTTAAGATTCTTTTTTGGACTAAAATGGTTAAAGAGAGAAAACCACAGGAACCAAAACCATAATTTACATTAATAATAAATTGTAAATACCTGCATGGTGCTATGTAATACAAGCTTGTTATCGGATTCAAAGTCAAACCCTTTTTTTGCAAGAGGACTTGAGTCAACACCAGCCTCAAAGCTTCTGCAAATATGCCGGTGCATTGATAAAGTGTGCCCACCACGTTGAAATGTATTTCCCCATAAGATGAGATCACAACTCCAACGCTGACAAGCAACATGTTGAAGAACACATCCCACCTAAGCTTGTCCGTGCCACATAGGACAGCCATGATAAGTGTTGCCACTGGCACTGTATCATAGTTTTAATCAGTCAGTTATTTGTTCTCCATCTAACAAGCAATATTTTGATGGGTTCGTTTACATACTTAGCGCTTTTAGCATCTGAATAAAGGCCACTGATATATGCAAGTAAGCAGTGTTGCCAAACCTGCAATCATGCCGACTCACTTTGTGTTAAAAATATAGCCACCGGCATATTCTAAAATAGATATTTTTAGTTACATACCAGAGGCTTGACGAAAAGAAAGCGCTGATGGGAATTACACATGTTGCATATCTAAAAATAACCAAATAATAAAAAAAAAATTGGAAGAAAACAAGTGAAATGATTATATATTTTTAGTTAGATATCTTACATTTCAAATGTCATTTTAACAGGAGCAACAACCTGCAGCATCATAGGGAATATTCAAAAGTTGAAAAATGCACAACATTAAGAAAAAGTTGAAGAATATCAAAATACGAAAAATTTAACAAAGAACGATACCTTGAAAACACGAACAAGAAGGAATGCTACAGCTCCAGAAAAGCCCATGTGTATCATGGTAAGTGTGATGGGAAATGGAAAATTGAAGTATTTGGGAGAGAGAACCCACTGCAAATTGAAAAAAAAAATAGCATGTATGATGAAACTTCTTTTGAAATGTATATTAAGATACAAAATATTGAGACATATCGTGCATAGTAGTTACCTTATTATACAAAATCACCCCAGATGACAGCAAAATGTAGATTAACAGGTACAGGTAAGTCAAGAAAAGTGACTTGTTAATCATTTCTTTGGCAGTTTACTTCACAAACTTTTAATCAGTTCCCAGATCTCTACTATACAATGATTCTCTCCCCAACCTAACATAAAATATTTTGTTTCTCCTGACCTGTTTAGCTAGATTTGTACTTGTATATCACAAACATTATCTTTGAGATAATGTAAATG
The DNA here is from genome assembly GCF_021521415.1 of Bidens hawaiensis. Classification (NCBI taxonomy): domain Eukaryota; kingdom Viridiplantae; phylum Streptophyta; class Magnoliopsida; order Asterales; family Asteraceae; genus Bidens; species Bidens hawaiensis. Next base: position 383,873 of record NW_027493266.1, on the reverse strand, counting down.
ATAACCACTGCAAAATAACATAGCCGAAAACCATTAAATTTAGAACAAATGCAAACAAGCCTCGCATAGACCTGTACTTGTATATCATAAACTCTACTTTGTGACGTAACAAATAATGAAATTGAGCAGACCAGCTAAAAGACTCGTAACCTTGTCATTCACTTAAATATCAATGTTGTAGCTAAAATGCTAATCTAAGCAGGCGGATGTTCATTGAGATTAGAAGTGACAACATCTGAAGCACACTGTACACGTATTGCCAATATAGTACAAGAAACCACAGGTGGGAAAATTCTCTTAGGATAGATAAAGCACATACATGATAAGCAAGTATAATTCAAGATTAAATTCAAGGCTTAATGTGAGTAAGGAAATATCTATAGTCGATAAGGGTGTGACTATAAGCTCACTGTCGAGAAATGACATCAGTGCAGCCTACTTAAGAGAGTGGTTTTAAAATGCACACATCACACGATGCAATGGCTCTGAGTTTTCTGAATCTGGTTGAACACTCTGACCATCGATTGAGCATTGGGTTTGACTTTCTAGTATTTTAAACAATTTAAACCACCTATTGAACAAATCTAACCTTTTTTAGTCATGACGAAAATCTCTAATATTTTAGCGTTTAAAAGTTAACAAATTAAAAATACTTATCTATAAATAACTCTTTAGTATTCATTCTTTTTAATAACAAACATGATGTGTGCGCATTGACTTTCAGAAACTTTGTATTTTAAGGTAGTATTTGTTAATGTTTTCCTCCTATCTTTCTCCTAATTTGGCCAATATAAACTTAACAGAAAGTCCTGATTCAAAGACTGCTGGCAAACTTAGATCTACAGTGGCAGAAATAGGATTTACATCCAATGTAAATGAATAAGCATCGTGGTAATGAAACCCTAGAAATTCTTATGTTCTGAAAGAAAATGTAAAAGTAAGTAATAATAGTTGCACCTTTAAGATAGATCTGTGCACCGTGATTTGATTTAGATGAACGAACACACAGACAGAGAGTGTGTGTGTAGGGTTTATAGAAACACGGAGACAAACAAACTAGTTTATGTTATGAGAGACAACAGATCTTTCTTTCGACATCACTTGTACCGCGTGTTATTGTTCATTTTTTTAACTTTTACCTACGCATTGTCAATGGATTCTCCAAGGGTTCTTCATTTATTTCTAGAGAAAAGTAGTTCTCAAAGTAATGGAGTGAAAATGTTATTGTTTAAGGTTAAATTTGAATAAACAATATACCGTTCGTCTCTATAATTTTATAATGTTTTTGAAAGTGGTTGTGAATGAATGAGAGAAAAAAAGTAATGATAAAAGATGATGTTTTTAGTGTAATTATAGAGATGAAGATGGAGATAGAGAATGAATTGAGAATGCTCTTACGTTGCGATGGGTGTAAAATCACTAAGAGAACATAACTGCAACTTAACTTGCCATGCCAAATAGCAGAGCATCATTATAGCCTGGATTGGAGATTTAAGCAAAGAAACCAAGAATGCCACCACCATTGACAACTGGAAATAACTGGCAACTAGGGTCGGCCCTACAGTGTAATCGAGTAAAGCTAGGGCTTTAGGCCCCTAAATTTTTAGGCCTCGCTTAAAAAAAAAAGAAAACAAAATTATATAGATAATGTAGATTATTTGAAGTTTAATTCATTTAGCATGTCTCCTTGCTGTTGTGTAGCGGTGACAGTGCTCAGTCGGGATCGTGAATGCATAGGCTCGAAACCTAGTACCATCGCCTTTTTTTCTTTTTGCTTTTAATTGGCGGTGTAGAGGCCCCTTTAAGCTCAAAAAATATCTAATTTAGTTACTTTTCAAGTTTCAATCTTGCTTCTAAGTTTCAATACTGATGAGACTAATTATTTTGTTTATTGTGGTGGTTATCTTTTATTTTTTTTCCCATGTCATATGCCTTTTTTTCTTTTGTTGTTTGTGCTATGTGTAATTTTCTTTCTAGCATTTGTATTGTAATGAGATATTTTTTTGTTACTTATGTACTAATTAAGATATTTTTATATCAAGGTTATGGAACAAAACAAACTACAACTTTTACCAGCAAATTATTTATATATTTTTTAGTTTGGTGTGAAAAAATAAAATTTAAATTGTGTTGCATAGCTAAGGATTAAATTTTGTTAATGTATCTGAATAATTTTAAAACTATTAATCAAACAAAGAGAATGCAAAAGGCCTCTGATTTTTACTTCGCTTTAGGCCACCTAAATGTTTGGGTCGTCACTGCTGGCAACCCATCTTTCTATTTTCCACATCAATATACCGTGACACCACCATAGCATCATCACCTAATTGCCACCACTACGGCTCTATCGTACCACTGGCTGCCACCGCCACCGTCTAGATCTTTTCACCACCATCACCACCCAACCACCATATTCAACATATAGGGGTTTGATCTTTAGAGAGAGAGGGGTTATGACGTTCGATAGGTGGCTGAATTAACGATGGGGAAGGTTGCTAATGTGGTGTGGGTGTCTTGCCAGAGATGGAAACTATCTCCACTAAGACATGTACACCATTTCCACTGTCATTGCTCGGAAAGGGAATGATGCCATACTAGTGAATCTGGGATGTTATAATGTAGAGAGATATCTTACAAAATAGATTGAGCCCCTATGGATAAAGCACTAAGGTAGAAAAATAAGGGGATTGAATAACTTCACTTGCAGGAGTATTAAGATCCACATTTTGCATAGGAAAAGCCCTAGCACCCCGGTTAGCCATACTTAAGATGATGTTGCCAGCACCTATCACCCAATGAGAGTTGCCCATAATAATACTAACATGAGGGCCCCAATTTGTAGAAACAAGTTCGTTCTTTCTTTTCTTAATATTTTAACGAACATAATTTTGAATTCAGTGATATTTGGATACTTAATTAGAAGTTTTTAAATAAAAAAAATTAAGTTTATTTAGAAAATTCTTGTTTAAAAATGTGAAACTAAATCGATTATGTCGATGTCTATTCGATAATTATATTGTTATTCATTGACAAGAATTAAAAACTAAAGCGTCATTTTCGTCCTTGTGGTTTGGCAAATAATACGAATTTAGTCCAAAAAGTTTATTTTTTGCATATGGATCATCAACGTTTCCCAATTCTTGCCAATTACATCCAAATCACTAACCCCGTTAAATTTAATCGTTAAGTCAGGGGTAGACATGTCTTTTCACCATTTCTTTATTATATGAGTAAAGTGTCAAAATCGTCCCTGAGGTTTGGTCACATTTGTAAATTTCGTCCAAAAATATTTTTTTTCGCAATTAGACCCTCGCTTTTTCCCAACTGTTGCTAATTTCGTCCAAATTGTTCACTCGGTGTAAATTCAACGTTAAAATTATTTTTTAAATGAACTTAATAAAAAAATGTATTACATCTATACTTGTATCTATACAATTTTGAAAATAAGACTTCTCATACGATAGTAGTTCTAACCACTCAGCCTAAATACAAAAGAGGCGTTACCTTTATTTATATATTTATCAATTTACCACCCATAAAAGGAAAGTAGGATATTAAATTGTAGCAATGGATGTTCTTCAAGAACTATGTTTTTTTAGCTACACCATAAAAAAATATTGAGAAGTTTCAGAGGGCTTCTCGACTTTGTTATAATGACAACATAAAAAATAACATGTTAACCCATTCAATTTTGTGAATATTTTGTTTCATTTTAGCATCGTTTTGCATGACATGCTTCACATACAACGTTCTGATCACCATTGAAGGAAAAATTAATGTTGACATAAATATTTCAAATATGATAAAAGTTAGAAACATTGACAAGCATGGGGGTGACATGTTGAAAGTGTTTGTGATTTTTTCTTAAATTTTAATAGTTGAGGGAAAAATAGTCAATTTGTCAAATTCCGAACCTTTTGATTATTTCAAAAAACGCCCTTAAAAAAATAAACTTGAAACCCGAATCATGTTTAAAATTCTAACTTTCATACTTTTGACATTTTAAAGTCAACACTTTGAACCCATAACAAATTTGACGATAAATCTATTTTGCATTCTCAAACTTTTAAAATACTCAAAATTTTCATTCTTGGCCCGTAACAAATTTTGACCTAAATGTAGTTAACTTGTACCAAACAATCTATTTACCAACTTTTGACCCATAAAATCAAATTTAACTTCCACAAAAAATCTGAAACAATTTTCATTTGAGAAACATAATTTGTTGTTATTTTTGGAATTCATCAAGTATTTTGAAATATATAGTAAAATAATATGTTAATATTTATATTATAAAAATTTATAGATTTTATATAATAGTGTAAAAGGAAAGTGAATAATTATTGATTTATTACATATATTAGGGTATATTAGTTTTGGAGGGAAAAAAATTGTAAGAATTAACCAAAACATGACAAGTGTCACATTTATTTTACTTTATTAGAATAGGTAGATTTTAATATATCTTTTAGGCTTACAAATTTATGTTTATGATTTGGTTTTGGTATCATTGATACAAACTGAATTTGCATAGTTTCAAAGCGTCAACACGCGAATTTTGTTAATGAAATTATTTTTTGATTTAGTTTCGGTGTTGTAACGCAATACCAACCGTATTTGTGTAGGCTCGTCACCGCGATGCGCGACTTTTTTGATGTGTTAATTTGTTGTATTTTAAATGTTGACAAAATTGCTTTTTTTACTGAATACACCATCAGCCCGACACAATGCGTCAAGAGTATTACCTACTTACCTAGTTTTTAATCAACATTAAAATTTCACATATGCGTGGATCAAACTAAAATTTATGAGCAACTCTACTAAAAACATATATGATAATCTAATTGTGTATTAATTTTGCTTAATTTCTAAGTATAATATTTTCATCAAATACTTGTGTAGTATACAGACCTTGATATGTGTTATCATTTCCTATAAATCTATAATTAGCTCATCATGTTTAAGTGCTAAATAAGAGTTTGGTTAAGATACTCAAAGTGAGTAAGTTTTATACCATTTAAGTTTGTTTGCTTGAACATTTAAATGAATAATTATGCAAAATAACTATTTTACCCCTCTAATTATTTCATGCTAAATGAAATATATATGTTTGGTTAGAACTTTCAACGATAAATAATTATAAAGAGAAAATGCAATACATCATCGATGGTTTGGTTAGAACTCTCAATAAGCGCTTTGGAGTCGGAGTCCTCCATGGTTTGGTTTGATTGAATGATATTTTTCTCGTGAATTCTGTAGTGATTCATTTTGTCACACCCCAACCTACGACGGAACATGCCGGTGTCACACCCCGACCAAAGGCGGTGGAACATGCCGGGGCGTAACGTATTGATTGGACAGTAGCTCAAAAAACACTAAAGTGAAAATAATTATTTAATTTCATTAACATTAAACAAGTACACAATTATAATAATCGAATCATATACACATTTGGAATAAATAACCTAGGTCAACTAACTATCTTCGATCTTGATTACATCAAATACTTGAACCTGTAATATGTATAAAAATAAAGTTTGTCAAAACGAATGTTGTTGAGAATACATAGTTTTGTTTTATACATAGATAAGTAAATCACAATTCATATGTAAATGGTGAGCATTACAATAATTAAGAAAATGCGAACAACTAGATAGATGTGCACCCAATCCTATTGATACAAAATCAATGTACTTGGGTAAATGTATGATCATACTAGATGAGAATAGATGAGGATGAGATACCAACCACCAATCATAAAATAAACATTAAAGCACATAAATCATAATCATAGAGCATGCAATAAACACACATAAGCATATATTGAATTGTGTTTTGAATAGATGAGATAATAAACATGAGAAAAGTGAATAAGGCATACATGCTACCACCAAAATATAAAAGACGGAAACAGGGGTAGGTAAACTCACTGACGAGTGGATTAGTGAGGATGAGACATGATAAAGATTAAAGTGAAAACGGTCGAGCCCCTCGAGATGCGTCGACAAAAATTCCTAGTTGTTACAATAGTGTAAATTATATAAAAGCGGTAAATTATCAAGTCTTGTAACGTTTTGGGATTTGATTGGTTCTAAGTTTGATTAAAATATTATTAGTCTAATTGTAAGGCTCCGTTCCCAGTAACCCTACCTTGGTGTTGGATTTACTCATAAACATAGTTCTAAAATCAGAGTTAATTAAAAACTTTCGCGGAATACTAAAACATCAACCATCATATTACAAAACAACAAAATCTTGTCTTAACAAAAGTTGAATTGTCTTAACATAACATCATATCTCATAACATTTCTTCCGCGAGATGCCAGTTTTCCAGTCCCTACCATGTGTCATCCTCAAGCCAGCTCCTTTAACCTATTTAACTGCGTGCATACTAAAATTCAGCTACGCTGAGTGAGTTCTAGTTAAGCAGGTAACATACATTACGTTCATATTCTTACACATGTTTATATATATATATATATATATATATATATATATATATATATATATATATATTCGAAGACACATATTATGTTCGTTCTTACTTTCGTACTTCCATACATTCATATCTTTACTTACCTTCTTTATTTTTATACATACATAACCGTTCTACGTTTTAAAGAGCCTTTCGCCCTATGACCTTCGCAGATACTATTAGGGTCTGCAACCCTTTACTCTTCGCATATATTATTAGGGTATGCAACCCCGTACTCTTCGCATATATTATTAGGGTATGCAACCCCGTACTCTTCGCATATATTATTAGAGTATGCGCCCGTTACCAATTCAACCATACCTGTCTCATCAATCATTCATATAATCATCATATAATAATAACATTCAATACATGGTCATAGACGTATCATAAACTTACCATTCAAGTAAGTGTATTATCTATCACATAGGAGTATGCACACAGCCCCGAAAACATAACGCATAAAAGGGGCTAGAACTCACCTGAAGTCGGTTTCTCTCGCCGTTAATGGTAATGCCCTTCCTTAACTGTGCACGGCTAACTGTACAACACATTACGCGTGTTAATTGTCCATTACTACTACTTCTTACATCTAAGTTAATGAAACCCTCAGCTAACGGGGGTCCGGGGGCAGCGCCCCTGGTAGCGGGGTCTAGGGGCGGCAACCTCTAGCAAGGTCCAAGGGGCAGAGCCCCTGGCTGGGGTTGAGCTGTAATTTCGTTAACATGTCCTTCATAAAAAACGCATCAGAAAATGGATTTCATGTAATTTCGCATGGGAATTTCTCATGGAATTTCACTTGGAATTTTGCATGGAATTTCGCATGGAATTTCGCTTGGAACATGGAATTTTGCATGGAATTTCGCATGAGAATTTCGCTTCGTATGGCCATTTCGCTTCGCATGGCATGCGATGCGAAATACTTAGATTTCGCATGGCATGCGATGCGAAACCCTTTTTGTGCGAAATAGACCTGATTTACCTTATTTTGTTATTTTGGAGCCATTTTACCCGAGACCCTTCCTTAGAATCCGTCTTAGACCTTTTTATGGGTTTTTGGTTGTACCAACTTTGTATACCCGTGTTTCTAATAGTCCAACTGTCACCTTTTTAGCTTAAAACGCACCCAAGAGGTTATAACTTACCAAGTTTATGTTTTACATTTTACAGCCCGATCTACCATTCTATCAGTTTGCATGTCGAAACCGACCTAAAACTTAACCTTTTTAACCAAAACCCACATTCGGTTCTAGGGTTCGGTTCAGATCTGAAACAACTCGAGGATCTGGACGTGATTCTTGGTGTTTGATGGCGTACACACACGAGGTTCTTTCTTTTTTCAGCTCTGGATTGGTTTCGGGTGTTAGAGGGAAAGTGTGTGTTATGGTGGAAAGAAATGGTGAAAGGAATGAGAGATGGCTTTATATAGGAGGCTATGGGCCCCACCATCCACTTCCATACCAACCCAATCCTTATCCAAATACAAACACGCACACAATTAAACTAACGACACACCGATAGTAATAAAACTTTCCGTTATTTATTAACAGAAATACGGATGTTACACTAATTATAATAATTATTAAGGTTTTATTATGATTATTACTATTGCTGAATAAATAGAATAGGTAAACTTTATATAATATTTATCTACATGTACATTTTGATGAAAAAATATTGTGTATAATATATTCTATATATGTATAAATAATCATTATCAATAAATAAAAAATATTAATTATTTATAAACATTATATAATATCTATCAATATGTATATATTTATTAAATACTAATTATTGATTATATGATACACATATATATATATATAATACTTTAACGGAAAAGAAAAAAAATTAAAAGGAAATTTTTTTTGAACCTCCTAAGATTGTGCGGTTCGTTTTAATATACGACGAAAATATATATATTTACTGGTATTCCAATTATATAAAATGTATATTTAAAAATTTTAATTTTCTATAATTAGCATCATGTTTAAGTGCTAAATCAATAAGAGTATGGTTAAGATACTTTAAGCCAGAAAGTTTTATACCATTTAAGTCTATTTGGTTGGAAATCTACATGAATAATTATGCAAAATAACTATTTTACCCATTTGAATTATTTCATGCTAAATGAATTGTATCTGTTTGGTTAGAACTCTCAATGATAAATAATTATAAACAGAAAATGCATTACATAATCGAAAATCCAAATTACACATCATTCCGAAAAAACCATAGAAACATATTAGAATTTAAATAGATATTAATAGTTTGCGTATTTTTATCAATGGAAACATACTATCAACGTAGTAAATAATAGAAACAATCATAGCTATAATGGAGAAAGTGACGGCCTTTATCCATCATTCTAAGGGCCAATTACTCCTTTCTCATTGAGATTGCAAGTCATCAATTTCAACCACCCTTAATGATATAACCAATCTCACATTATCACTGAATTCTCTCTGAAAATCTAGAGTATTTTCAAGTATTTTGCAGCATCTTTTTGACATGCCATCTCTATTGATAGCCCTGAAGACATCACATATTCAATTTGGCAAAAGATGTACTATGTATTTCATTTATGTTTCAAACCAAAACTTTAATTACTCATACCTAACGTTGTTGCACATAATATATTTGATTGGTCATAATTAAGGATGAGCAAATGGAACTGGGTATTGTAACGAACCGGTGCCATTCCCGTATCGGTATGGAACCATACTGGGCCATTTAAGAACACAAAAACACTACCGACAAACAATTTTAACTAAGCAAACAAAAACCATAAATCACACAAAAACATCAAATAAGTATGCTTGCATTAAACTTCTAATTTAACTATTGAAAAAATTTACATTCTCCACATTAATTTGACAAAAGTATTAGAGAAAATATTATGTGCATTAGCACAAAATTACATTTCATCACCAGACAACCTTGAAATCGTACAAGTGCATATCTATTGTGAGTTGTTTCAATTATTCTTGCAGTGTTGTTGCATGCAAGATCAAAACGGGTAGAGTTTATAAAGAGTAAAGAATACTCAACTTCTAAAACTAAGCCATAAATTAGAGATTTTAACAATGCAGATCTATCTTCGATGCTTTTAGCTCTGAAACAGCCTCTTTGTAATTTAGTCCAACCAAAACTAATTCCAGGACCCTGAAAATGAAACACAGATAGTTGAACAAAATTTATAGTTGGTGGGTTCACTATTTTCAACACATACGAGAAAATATAAAGATGAACACAATTAGTTTTGCGAAAAAAAAAGTACCCCATAAGTGTGTTGCGAAGTTTTCCTATATGGGTAAATACATGAAATTTTACCATTAATGCCACATAATTAATAAACCAATTTCATGATAGATGCACATATGTATCTTTTAAGTGACAATTCAAATAGTGTGAAAGCATAAGTTACTCGAACTTTAGAATGTGACCAAAGAGTTATTTTGACCCATTACCCAACTTGTTCAAAGCGCCCATTTTGCCACCTCTAAAATTCACAGATCTGCCATTGTTTGTGAATTCGATCGTTATCACGTGTAGGTTTATACGTTCAACATGATTTAGGGTTCGTTTCGGGTTAAATTTTCCGGAAAAGAATAGAACATGATATATCTTATGCATATTGGATGGAAACAAATTCTAGGGTAATAGGAAAAGGAAACACACCAAGATTTGCATATCCAATGGAGTTCAAAGCCTTTTACTTTTAGGTGTAGTGGGCTGAGATAAGTTTGTTTGAACAAGGATTTCAATTAAAATGTCATCATTGGAACCAGTAAGCGCTTTGGAGTCGGAGTCCTCCATGGTTTGGTTTGATTGGATGATATTTTTCTCGTGAATTATGTAGTGATTCATTTTGTCACATCCCAACCTACGACGGAACATGCCGGGTGTCACAGCCTGACCAAAGGCGGCGGAACATGCCGGGGCGTAACGCATTGATTGGACAGTAGCTCAAAAAACACTAATTAAAGCGACAATAATTATTTACTTTCATTAACATTAAACAAGTACACAATTATAATAATCGAATCATATACACATTTGGAATAAATAACCTAGGTCAACTAACGATCTTGATTACATCAAATACTTGAACTTGTAATATGTATAAAAATAGAGTTTGTCAACACGAATGCTGTTGAGAATACATAAGTTTTGTTTCATACATAGATAAGTAAATAAAAATTCATTTGTAAATGATGAGCTTTACAATTCTTATGAAATTACAAACAACTAAATAGATGTGTACCCGTTCCTACTGATACAAAATCAATGTACTTGGGTAAATGTATGATCATACTAGATGAGAATAGATGAGGATGAGATAACAATCACCAAGCATAAAATAAACATTAAAGCACATAAATCATAATCATAGAGCATGCAATAAACACACATAAACATATATTGTATTGTGTTTTGAATAGATGAGATATTAAAACATGAGAAAAGTGAATAAGACATACATGCTACCCCCAAATATAAAAGACGGAAACAGGGGTATGTAAATTCACCTTGACGAGTGGATTAATGAGGATGAGATATGATAAAGATTAAAGTGAAAGCGGTCAAGCTCCACGAGAAACGTCGACAAAAATTCCTGGTTGTTACAATAGTGTAAATTAATTAAAAGCGGTAAATTATCAAGGCTGATAATGGTTTTGGGATTCGGTTGGTTCTAAGTTTGGTTATAATATTATTAGTCTAATTATAATAATTATTAAGGCTTTATTATGATTATTAGTTTATTACTATTGCTGGATAAATAGAATAAGTAAACATTATATAATATTTATCTACATGTATATTTTGATGAAGAAATACTGTGTATAATATCTATCTATATATGCACAAATAATCATTATGAATAAATAAAAAATATTAATTATTTATGAACATTATATAATATCTATCAATATATACATATTTATTAAATATTAATTATTGATTATATATATATATAAGGGTGGGTTCTAGTGAAAACTCCTTTTAAAGAGAAAACTTAAAAACTTATAAAAAACTATTTTTAACTTTTTAAAATTTTTTTTTTGAAATTTCTTTTTTTTTCCATTATTCTTATATGTTGTTATTGGTTCAAAAAAAAAAAAAACTTGTCGGTAACCTTGTCGGTATAGTGCGCATGTGTAATAGTGTGCATTGCATATATGCAAAAGTGTTTGTATTGCATAGAATACAACACTATTGCACATATTTGATACACGCCATTGTATATATGCAATATAAGACTAATACACACATCGAATACACATTGGTACGTATGTGTAATACATTAACGCACATGTGCACCACATCGACTTTTATTTTATTATTATTTTTTTCCATATAATACAACACTACTACACATATACAATACACAAATATTGAATATATGCAATAAAACACTATTAAACTCAAAAATACATAGTAATACACATGTGTAATACAACGGAATCGTACAGTAATACGTATGTGCATTACAACGGTTTTTTTAAAATTTTTTTTTAGTTTTTTTATATTTTTCGAGTGAAATATAAGAAAATATAAGAATAATGGCTAAAACAGAATTTCGTAATATTTTTTATTTTTAATTAAAAATAATTTTTTAGAAGTTTTTAGGAGTTTTTAAGTTTTCTCTCTAAAGGTAAGTTTTCTCTTGATCCTCTCCCTATATATATATATAATACTTTAACAAAAAAGAAAAACTTTAAAAGGAAATTTGTTTTTAACCTTTTAAGATTATGCGGTTTGTTTTAATATACGACGAATATATATATATATATATATATATTGGTATTCCGATTATATAAAACGTATATATAAAAAATTTAACTTCCTATAATTAGCTCATCATGTTTAAGTGCTAAATCAATAAGAGTTTGGTTAAGACACTTTTAAGCCAGTAAGTTTTATACCATTTAAGTCTGTTTGGTTGGATATCTAAATAAATAATTATGCAAAATAACTATTTTACCCCTTTGAATTATTTCATGCTAAATGAAATGTATTTGTTTGATTAGAACTCTCACTGATAAATAATTATAAAAAGAAAATGCAATACATCATCGAAAATCCAAATTACACATCATTCCTGAAAAACCCATAGAAACATATTAGAATTTAAATAGAAATTAATAGTTTGCGTATTTTTATCTATGGAAATACACTATCAACATAGTAAATAATAGAAACAATCATAGCTATAATGGAGAAAGTGACGGCCTTTATCCATCATTCTAAGGACCAATTACTCCTTTCTCATTGAGATTGCAAGTCATCAATTTCAACAACCATTAATAATATAACCAATCTCACATTATCACTGAATTCTCCCTGAAAATCTAGAGTATTTTCAAGTGTTTTGCAGCATCTTTTTGACATGTCATCTCTATTGATGGCCCTAAAAAACATCACATATTCAATTTGCAAAAGATGTACTATGTATTTCATTTATGTTTCAAAGCAAAGCTTTAATTACTCTTACCTAACCTTCTTGCACATAATATATTTGATTGGTCAGAATTAAGGTTGAGCAAATGGAACCGGGTATTGTAACGAACCGGTGCCATTCCCGTATTGGTATGGAACCATACTGGGCCATTTAAGAAACCAAAAACACTACCGACAAACAATTTAACTAAGCAAACAAAAACCATAAACCACACAAAAACATCAAATAAGTATGCTTGCATTAAACTTATAATATGAACTATTGAAATAACTTACATTTTCCACATTAATTTGTCGAAAGTATTAGAGAAAATACTATGCGCATTAACACAAAATTGCATTTCATCATCAGACAACCTTGAAATCGTACAAGTGCGTATCTATTGTGAGTCGATTCAATTATTTTTGCAATGTTGTTGCATGCAAGATCAAAACGGGTAGAGTTTGTAAAGAGTAAAGAATAATCAACTTCTAAAATTAAGCCATAAATTAGAGATTTTAACAATGCAGCATCTTCGATGCTCTTAGCTCTGAAACATCCTCTTTGTAATTTGGTCCAACCAAAACCAATTCTAGGACCCTGAAAATGAAACACAGATACTGTAACAAAATTTATAGTTGGTGGGTTCACTATTTTCAACACATACGAGAAACAATCAAAAATTTAAATATACTCGTGTGATTGAATTCTCTTCCCTAGCAAATATACAGATGAACACAATTAGTTTTGCAAAAAAAAATAAAAAAACAAAAAACAAAAACCAGTAGCCCATTAGTGTGTTGCGAGGTTTTCCTATATGGGTAAATACATGAAATTTACCATTAATGCCACATAATTAATAAATCAATTTCATGATAGATGCACATATGTATCTTTTAAGTGACAATTCAAATAATAAGACGTGTGAAAGCATAAGTTACTCGAACTTTAGAATGTGACCAAAGTGTTATTTTGACCGATTACCCAACTTGCTCAAAGAGCCCATTTTGCCTCCTCTAAAATTCACATATCTGCCATTGCTTGTGAATTCGATAGTTATCACGTGTAGGTTTATACGTTCAACATGATTTAGGGTTCGTTTATGGTTAAATTTTACAGAAAAGAATAGAACATGCTATATCTTATGCATATTGGTGGAAACAAATTATAGGGTAATAGGAAAAGGAAACACACCAAGATTTGTGTATCCAATGGAGTTCAAAGCCTTTTACTTTTAGGTGTAGTGGGTTGAGATAAGTTTGTTTTGTAACACCAGTAAATTTCGTTAATGAGAAAGTAAGCCTTGTAGACTTATTTATTAACCGGGACCGATTTGGCGTTCTTCAGGGACCTCCTAGTCGTTCTTGTAAGTCTATTTATTTAATTTTTGGTCCAAGATAATACATTTTGCAAGTTGGGGGATCTAGATGTAAAAATAATATAACATAAACCCTAATTCCTTTCACCTTCTCCCTTTATCCGATCGGCCTGAAGAACCAGCCACACACCACCATCAATTTTCTTTTTCCAGCCATTCCTAAGAGCCAAACTCTAATTCAAGGTTACTATTATGTCAATGAAGGTCGTTTTCACCATTAAACCATTTATTGAACCCTACAGATGTCATAATCTTGTTGGGGTTTGAGTATTGATTATAACTATTTTTGACAGATTCGTACTTATTTATTGTTTGGTCTGTAACTCGATAATAATTGATTGTTTTTGATCGATCTTGTTTCTATGATGTTTTACTTTGAGTCTAGTTTCCAGAAAGGTATAATTTTTAATTTTTGAACGAGATTTGAATGGTTTTTATGATTTTATAAAAACATGTGTCAAAGCTGATGCGGGGAGTCGAATTCTGGTCTGTCTTCCCAACATCATAACCTTTTTCTGATATGTCCAAATTTGTTAGTTCCATTTCTGGAACTTCAAATTTTGAGTCAGGATTCCAACTTTGGTATCGTTTAAATTGGTTTGGTATTGATTTTAAACAAATATTTAAATTATGATTTTATTATCTTTTAATATTTTGTGTTTTTCTTGTTTCCAAGTTTATCTAATTTTAATTTAGTATAAGTTAGGTTAAGGTTATGTATTTTTTAGTTTTTGATTAAGTTATTATTATAAGAACATTGTTCTTGGAACTTCGGTTCAATTTATAGTCTTTTAATTAATCACGAGTCTCTCGAACCATTGATCGCTTCCAGAAATGCATCAATTGGTTTCACTTATTTGTGATACGGATGAAAAAGATAGTGATTTGAATTTCTGTGAAGATATAGATGACAATAATGGTGTTGATTTAGTTGGAAAAAGTGATTACACACAAAGTGGAAATCCACGAGTGCATCAAGATTTCATTATGGATGATTTAGTATTAAGTTCTAGCAACTTAAATCGTGGCATACATTTAAAAACAAATGTTGGGTTCATGGATGAATCAAAAGAAGGTGATGAAGCATATGGATTATTGAATAATATTCAGGAAGAATAGAAAATAAAAATGGGAAAATGGGCTTATGGACGTGTCGTTACCAAAAATTCCTCTGGAACAACTAGTGTGTATCAAAATTTTTTTCTGGTCCGACCGACTCAGTTTTAGTGAGCCATTTGTTTGTTGCAAATCAATGACACAAGTGAACAAAAGATGGTTCTATGCTCCATTTGATCCAGGTGGTACAAGCCTAGAGTCCGTCGAAGCAATTAGTAAAGTTGAATTGTTTGGGCAGGTTGTGATGATAATACATCGGGTTGATGTTCCATTCGATCCAGGTGGCTTTGGTTCGGAGGCTAAACTCGAGGACGAGTTTTTTTCAAAGATGGGGAGTATGATGCTGGATATCTCCTAATTTAAATTCTGATTTTATTATCTTTTAATATTTTGTGTTTATCTTGTTTCCAAGTTTAACTAATTTTAATTTAGTATAAGTTAGGTTAAGGTTATGTATTTTTCAGTTTTTGATTAAGTTTATTATTATAAGAACATTGTTCTTGGAACTTCGGTTCAATTTATCATCTTTTGATTAATCATGAGTCTCTCGAGCCATTGATCGCTTCCAGTACTGCATCAAAAACCCTTTGGCTGCGCATTGAAATAGCTGCACGTATTTTTCTGTGTTGGAGGAATTTTTATGATTTTTGTGTGCACTGGACAAATATACCAAAAATATTTTTATAAACCTAAGATATTTATGCAATCCTGGTAAAAAGTTCATAATTTATTTCTATGATTTTCCTATGTAATAAAATACATCTTTGCTTGCAAAATATGCATATTAGACTCGTTATTGATCAATATATCTCGGTTAGGACATAACCGGTGGCTATCCAATTTAGTATCCTTCGGAGCTGAATTAAGTGAAGTTTTTGCTCCGTCATCTTCATAGGTATGTCATATATATCATACTTTAGTATCGTGAGCAATGAAGCTCGTTTGATTAGTCAATTGTCGATAGATCGAAAGCTAGGATTTCGGGTGTCTAGTTTGTTGATTGCTGTGTTTAGCACGTTGTTTGAGGGGATTAACAATCAGATCAGATTGTGTAGCCTCAATATGTTGTTTGGCTGTGAAAAAATTAATTTTTATGTTAATGGAGCTGAATTGGTTGTCGGTTCCTCAAACTGGTCGGTACAACGCAAATTCGCGTTTAATTGGTAGTTTATGCGTTGTACAAGCGAATTGTTGACCCATTCAACTCGTATAGTGTTGTATGGGCTGTAATTATACTAAATTTTATCCACACGGGGCTTAGTTGGTTGCTAAGTACATAAAAAACTGGTTAATGTGCGTATTCGATACAGTTAACAACTTTCCGGGTGTAGTTTGGAAATCCTTTGTTCCTGGATTTAACTAAGGGTGGTTTTGGTAAATACAAGGCCTCGGGGACTGATGTAATTGAATTGGTATGGATGAGGCTTTAGGTCAATCTAATCATGTTAGAACGCCTCGTAGGATAAACGAGTCGGTACGGTTTAGTTAGTGATCTTTATGCGCTATCCGACAGGCTTTTGATTTGTTGATTTGCCTAGAGGTTCTCTAGCTCGTTGGTATTTGCGTGACTCGTGCCAGGTGAGTTTCATGATGCCCCTTTTTAATCTTTTTACGTTTTTGGCTGGCAGACACACCATTTTACAAATATTACTCGATTTTACTCGTTTAAAACTATTTGGATGGCATTGCATAGCCTTATTGTTATTTGTACATCTATGAAACCAGGTGTAACTTATATTCTATGCCTTAGGATATTTTAGAAGTGTCTTTGTCATAAATTCCTTAAAGTTATATTTATATTACTTATGGTCTAGGCTCGAGAATATTATAGGCCTAGTATTGATTGAATACGCGTAGACGTACCTGTATTGGTTTACTGAAATGACTTATATATATATTGCCCGATAGCCTATGATTTTTGATGTTATTAGTTCCTTGTGACTAAGATATAGGTGAGCAGGCATATTGACGTGTGTGTGCATGGTGATTGTGGCCGGGTCAAATATATTACTCGGGTTCTTAAATCCTCGGGTGGGGAGGCCTGTGTTGCATAATCATCATTAAGACGGGTCAAAAATATTACTTGGATCCTTGAGTTCGTGTCTCGTGATTCGTGGTGGGGAGGCCCGTCGTTTGCTAAACTGTGATAGGGTCAAATATATTACTCGGGTTCTTAAATCCCGTGGTGGGGAGACCCGTATCACGTGTTTAGGTTTGTAAGCCATGATTGGGTCAAATATATTACTCGGATTCCTAAATCCCGGGGTGGGGAGGCTCGTGTCGCGTGCTTATCTCTTACCGCGTTCGGGTCAAATATATTACTCGGGTTTTTAAATCCCGGGGTGGGGAGGCCCGTATGCGTGTTCGACCGTGAATATATTATTTGGTGATTATTTATTTATTTATTTGCTTGATATTTCCTATACCGTTTTACACTTATAATATTTGAAATGATTTATGAATATTGTTTACTAATACGTGAACTCACTCAGCTCAAGCTGACTTTGTGTGTATGTTAGTTAGACTTTCAGGTTAAGGGTTGGAGATTATCGCTTGGATGTGCTGGAGAGTACTCGAACGGTTGAAGGCATTTCTAGTTGAGGACTTTCAAATAAAATGAATATTTTGTTTTACATTTGATTTTTGGGCACATGCCCCCAGTTTTGGGGTTTTTGATACTTATTATTTTCCGCTGCTTATTACTCTAAATTGGTTTTAATAAAATGAATTTACTTTGGTTATAAAATTTTGAGAATTTTGGGTATGATTACCAACTATAGGATTCCCGGGTTTCGGGGTCTTACAAGTTGGTATCAGAGCCAAGTTTTGAGGGATCCGAGCATTCTTAAATGCTTGGACTCGAACTGTAACAGAAGGGACTAGAAATGCCAACCGCGAGTAGCTGCATGCCAAGAGGTAATTTTTATTTGTTTAATCATCCTTAAAAGTTTTAGGGTTCCATTATGTGCATAATTGTTTAAGTGCTAGATGGAATGCTAATATGGTTAGAGGCAGGGGGTGCTTAGGACGGGCGGGTAAAGTAAACGATTAATAACACTTGATCAACGTTATTAGCAGTTTACCGTTACATTCCATGTTCTAAATGCTACTTGTGCTTGGCTGTGTTAGGATTCTGTCTTTGTAGGGATAGGATATGGCTAATGCTTGGGCCGTTAGCTTTAAAGTTCATCTCATTCCTTAATCCTCCCATTAACTTCTCATCCTCTCGTAAGCCTTGCGTGTAACGGATTAGCTAAGGCATTGCATACCATCACTCTGGGTTTCCTTTTCACTTGACTACTTAAATTCCTCACTCCTTCGAGAACGTGTGTATAATGATTTAGCCGAGTAGTAGCATAATATCATTCCAAGTACCTTTTACTTATTGAGTTACAGACGTCGGTCTTATTTGACTCGGGTGAGAGTAGGGGTTTTGTGTCTACCACTCCGTAACACCCCGACTAAAGCGGAAACGCGTAAGTGTGACGTACAGATTGCTTAAACACACGTGACACTATTAGGTGACTATAATAACATTATTTCATTCAAACCTTCATGTAACGCAAGTTTATCAAATAATACGAATTGTAACAAATAAATAAACAAATGATAAATTGTTCTTTGAATATCCTATAGGCATGCTATGTGTCTTCTAACTTTCATCCTCGTATCTTTCCACCTGTAACATATGTATAAAATAAATCAGCTATGAACATAGCTGGTGAGATTCCCACATTTTGATATAATACGTAAAAATCATATAATTCATGGACAAGTGATAAATGAGCAAATAAAGTCCTTTCCAGTTGGTAACAACCAATATACTCGGATAATGAGGCCCTTTTTCCACTCGATACAAATGGAACTGAGTGCAAAGGGGGGCGTATGATCATAATTATTGAGGCTACCACGTGCAAGTAAATTCGAACAAGTAATCAAGTAACACACAAGTCCATATAGTGAATTGTAGTTTGTAATCGAAATCGTAATACTTGAATTTGTAATAGATACATATGCTACCCCAAAATATTAAAACATTTAAAAAGGGATTGTGAGATACTCACATCGAATTCGATGATAACTTGAGATAAAATCGAAAGCGTGTTAACGAAACCAAAGTAACCAAAAGTTCGTCAAAGGATCCAAAGCGATTGAACTTCTCAAACTATAACTAAAACAAAAACAAAATCAAAAACAAAATCTAACTAACGGGATTTACAAAGTTTGTAAATATTTGGTTAACGGGGCATTACATTATTTTAATATATATTATATGGGGTTTTAAGACACTTTGATATAATATTGTTTTAACATAATTTAATTAATAATCTAATATTAATACGAAGCACGGATTTAAAAATAGGAATTTTATCTTGCAAAGTAATTATGTTAATGAAATTAAAGTTATCGATTTATAAAACTAACGGGTTTAAAGTCCACGAATTAATGAAATTAAAGCGAATGCATTAGAGATTAAAGCTTAATGGCGAATTAATATTAACGAATTAGAACTTTATAATATAATTTTAACGGTGTAATGAATTGTAAAGTTAATAAAGTAACGGAAAAAATAAATTAATTTTTTTATGGTTTAACGAGTTTGATAGTTGGGTTTTAGTTGAAAATAATAATTCATATTTTATAAAAATTTTATTTGAGTTAGGAATGATTTTAGTTGATTTATTATGAGTTCTTAACAATTTATTTGGTTAACTAACTAAAAAAGAATGAAGTAAAAGAAAATTAAACCAAAAAAGAATACATAGACCCAGTTCAAACCCAGATCTGGTGGATAGCACACCAATGGTTTAACCATCAGGCTAGGGTGCTTAGTTGATTTAAGAATGGAAATAAATTTATATATACTAATACACATGTTCATCTTCTTCATCTCTAACCCTAGGTTTTGTTTCTTTCAATCCATTCCATGTTCGTTTAAATCAGTTTAGGGCTTTTCATTAACTATGAAAAAAGATTATAATGCATGTAAAAGTTACATGTAGGCGTTAAGGATTGATGACGAACGGGGACTCGCCGGAAAATAATTTTGAAGAACGATTAAGACCATACAGAGAGTGTTTTAGGTTTGTTGTTTGATCGGGGCATGTTTAGAAGAAGATTTACAACCTATTTATAGGATTTAATTGGACGATGAGTGATTAATACTCGTTAATTCGATTTTCATTATTTCCGGCGGTTTACACTATTATTACAGGTCTGACTTGGCCGCTAAAACGGAATTAAAAAGTTGATTGAAGTTAGTTAGTGACGTCTCAGGCCATTAAACAGATAAAACGGGTCAAACGGCGAGATTTACGAGGTGATTGGATGTATCCAGCGCCGTTTCCGGCTCGCCGGAAAAACGTACGGCCAAGAGGGAGGGGGTGATGGGATGAACTTTTTATAATATATAATACTTTGAGTATTTTACACATCAGACCCCTGTACTTTCAAAAGGGTTTTAAAAACATATTTAAATTAATAATTACATTAAAGACCTAATAGTTTCATGTTTCTTTTAAATTAAAATTGAAAATAAAATTTCAATATAAACCATGAACTTTGAAATGCTATAATTAATGAATCGAAGTTATTATACTTGGATATATTTGCACAATATACTCACGTAGTTTTCGTTTAAACGTAAAACTGAAAGAACTTGTTGTGAACACTGATTAGGATCTGATAGAGTTTCAGCTTATGCCTCTAGGTGCGGAATACAATGAGAATGAACATCACAAGTAACATTAAGCACACACTTCATTGATAATATCAAATGTTTACAATACATGGCATTTTAGGAACTTTCTCTCTCTAGTCTCTCTCTCTAGCATATGACATGAATGACCAAAAGTCTAGTTAATCACGCATAAGTCCCCTATTTATAGGAAACACATGATAGGTCACATGGGGAGAATATCTAATACGCGCATATGTTATGCGCCGCATAACATATGCGGTTCCATGGACTTATGCGCTACAAACATATACCCTAACATATACAAATGACATTTAAAGCCCTAAACAATGAAAACTAAGACCCTAGCAATAGACATTATGCTCTTACAAACTCCCCCTTGGATGTTGCTAGATGTTGATCTTCGGTTATCACTCTTTCATCCCAAACACATTTTCCCTGTACTCCCTCCTCATGTCTTCCCATGAACGTTTGGTTGAGGGCTTCTAGTTTGTGGGAATTGATACTCCAACATCTTTGTATTGGTATTTCTTCAACGAAGCAATTATGACATTTTCCTTTATCTCCTTTTCACGCTCTTTCTCCTTTTGTTCTTCCTCTTCACCCATTTTAAACCATTTTCTCTTCCAAACTTCACCAGAATGAATCTTGTATCTATGACATATCTTCACCACTTTCTAGTATTGCATAGCAGACGCATGATGCTTTTCACGAGAAACCTGAAGCTTGCACTTGTATAACGTCTCTATATCTTTCTTTAAGCAATTCACCAACCAGAACACAACTAGATGATGAACCACCAATATCTGGAATCTCAACTTGAATAGTCGGTTCATCCACCTTTCCTTTCCCTTTAGCATCTATTCGATCTTGATCATACTGCATCTTGAATTCAATTTCTTCAGCAAGTGCTTCACCACCATAGACTTTGGTGAACACTTTATCATCTAACTTCTCAACCTCTCCTCTGAAATTAATATCAACTTCTCTTCCAAAACTGTAAAGTATCTCATGTGGAGATGTAACAAATCAGCTTGTTGCTTACGTCTTAATTCACCATCTTCAATGATTTTCCTTTGATCAGCATTTTCTTTGCGTAGTCTCTCATTCTCAGCAACTAAGCTCTCAATCTTAATGCCTTGTTCTGTCACAATAGCTTTTAATGAATCATGATCTCTAAATGTCGGGAAATCACAAAAGCAGCTCGCATCAAGTGACGGTAAACTGAAACCAGAAACCTTTTCAGTTACTTTAGGTGATACATGAGGCTCTTGTACTTGAGGAGATGGTTCCACAACTGGAGTTTTCAAAACATTGTTCCTTCCCAAATATACAACCAGTTCTTCAACCATAAACTCTGGAATCATCGGAGTAACAATAACGTCAGTTTCTTCAACATCTGGCTCATCAATCAGTTTTAACTTAGGAGATGCAGCTCTCTTTGACTTCTTCTTAATACGAACAACCTCAGTTTAACCGGCTTCTTAACCATAGTCTTAGGAACATAAGACTCATCTTGTTCATCTGTAGACTTTCTTTTTCTGGAGCTTTCAGCCTTTTTCTCGAATCGAGGATATGGGTTAGCTAACCTCATAATCCGATTCAGTTTCTTTGGGATCATTATCTGAAGTAGCAGAATACACCTCATCTTGTGTCACTGGTGTAACTACTTCTTTCTTGACCACCTTTTGTTTCTTCTTCTTCGGGGCTACAGATTCTTCTTCAGATTCCGACTCAATCTTAATAAACCGTTTACCCACGGGTTTATAATCTAGCATCAATCTACTTTCCTCTTCTCTATCTGAATCACTTCCATCATTCCTCCACTTGTTCTCAGTAGGTGCAACATAATCTGGATTCTTCAAATGCCAAAACAGACCTCTGAACTTAGGAATATCTTCTTCTTTGACTTTCTTGTAGGAAGCTAGCTTGGCCAAATTATTTCTAGTAACATGATCAAGAAAAATCTTTGGCCCTTCCTTCTTAACTTGAGGAAACACATCTTCAACGAACATCTGTACAAGCCGAGGATACTGCCACCACTGCTCATCTCCAAAGTTCATCTTCATGTTATCCAGAATCATACGGGAGAAGTTGTACTTCAGATTTAAACACAGTGCAGCCATTGTACTCATCTGATAGTCAAGAATATCGTCATAACCTCCCTTTCGATAACCGAGGACAGTGAACAACCACATGTACCAAATCCTTTTAAGGTGTTAGGACCGTGAGTCGGGTAAAACCTTAGAAAAGGTTGACAAGAACACAACGACTCTGTAACCCAAAGGCCTATTGAAATCCCGGCGGAATCAAGATATCCAACAAGTGGGAAAGAAGGTGTGATATAGCGGACACGAAACGATAATAAATAAAAAATAAGAACACAATCAAAGACAAAGATTCACTGCATTTAATATATCATTTAATACAACAGTGAACAGAATGTCTAGGGTTTCGTGTAAGACAGCGGTGGCGGTTGTACGAGGAAACAAATAGAATATTCTTTTAGAATGTTTCTCGTATTGTGTGCATTGTTATCCGTGCCCTAAATGGAAACCTAGGACCCTATTTATAGAACCTGACATTCCTTCTAGGATTTCCTAATCATTACATAATGAAAGAAAAAATAAATACAAGTGTTGAGTCCTCGAGCAAGGTAACAATCTTACTCGATCAGACTCATTATGCTAGGTATGCTCGATGAGTGTCTTCGAGCATACTTTACTTAGAATATCTTCAGTGAAGATATTCTCCTCCAGCAAGCTTCATTCCTCTTGACCAATCCTCACTTTGCTCGAACTAGTCCATCGAGCAAGCTCATTCTTCTTGATGTCTTCAGTCTTGTCCTTAGACTTATTGAGCAATCTTTAGCATGCTCGGATGTAAATCTTGCTCGGGGAACTGAACTATGCTCAAAGTCCTTGCTGTAAGACCCCGAATCCCGGGAATCCTACAGTTGGTAATCATATTCAAAAATTCTCAAAAATTTAAAACCAAACATGTTCATCTTATTAAAATCAGTTCAGAGTAATCAACAGCGGAATAAATAACATCAAAATTCCCAAAAACCAGGAAAAGTACCCAAAACCAAGATTTAAATGCTTATAGTAATAAATTAAAAGAAACAGTTTGCATTATTAATTCTTCGACTAGATATGCCTTCAACCTCCCGAGTAGTCTCCAGCACGACCAAGCGGTAGCATCCACTTCTTAACCTGAAAGTCAATCTAACATACATACAAAGTCAGCTTGAGCTGAGTGAGTTCAAGTTTTCATAAACAATAATTCATACTTGCTTTCAAAATTATAGTTATAAACAATAGAGAGGGTAAAATAAAATAAATAATATAATTCACCAAGTAATACATTCATCGTCGAACACACATACACGGGCCTCTCCACCACGAGTCAAGACTCGAGTAATATATTTGACCCGACGCGGTAAGACTTAAGCATGTGACACGAGCCTCTCCACCACGAGTCAAACCCGAGTAAATTATACACAACGCGTTACTAAACTAGACCGAAGAACACTCTTGCCTAATGGGCCGCCCAAGCCCAACACTTTGGCCCAAGGCCCAACACTTGTCAAATCGAGTCGAATATGCGCGTAATAAACCTTAAAACGAATTGTCAAACGAATCAGCCCAAATGGACTAAATTCCCATCTTAACCTTTTCTTACATCATAATTATGTCACCCGAGTTGATAGGGTTGACGGTTCCTTTTTACAACTTTCAATTTAACATTTAAACGAAAATTCGCGCACCGCCGACTCGATTGACCAATCACCAACCAAAACAGCCCCGAGTATCAAAAATATAATTTTCCCACAGCCCTTAAACCCCCCTAGGGCCATGCAAACTGATTCAGTTGGTCATCCAACCGATTAACGCATCACACTCAACAATTCTAGACAACCGAACATAACAATCAAACTACAACTAGTTGATCAACTTAACGAACACCTAAGAACATGATCTTTGAGTATGATATACGGGACATACCTAGGAAGATTGTGGTGCAAAAACTCACTTCAAACATCCCCGACAAGAACACAATTGAACATCCACCGGTTAAGCCTAAAGCGAACTTATCGATCAATAACGAGTAAAACGTGTAGATTTTAGCATGCGAAGATGCATTTAATTACATAGGATAACCTTTGAAATAAATTATTAAATTTTTACCAGACTTTAATAAATGTCTTAGGTTTATAAAAATATTTTTATTATATTTTTCTATTGGACACAAAAATCATAAAAATTCTTCCAACACAGAAAGGTATGTGCAGCTATTTAAGCGCGCAACAAAATGGTTTTATTTTTATAAAATTCATTACCGAACCAAATTAAACGATTCCAATTGGGTTTGGTTCCTAACTAAAAATAATAACTTCCAGTGGAACCAACCAATTTGGACCTGTCGAAAAAAGGTTATGATGTCGGGAAGACAGACCAGAATCCGACATCCCGCATCAGCTTTGACACTCGATTTTATAAAATCATAAAAACCATTCAAATGTCGTCAAAAAATTACGTATTATACCTTTCTGGAAACTAGACTCAAAGTAGAACATCATGGAATCAAGAATCGATCAAAAACAGTGGATTAACATCGCGTTACAGACCCTACAATAAACGTATGCGAATCTGTCATCAAGCTGTTATCATCAAAACTCAATCTTAACGACCAATAAACGCGTTAATATGATCAATTAAGGTGTAAAAGAGTTGTAGACACTTAACACCGACCTTGAATTAGACTCGGGAGGGCTGGAAATCGGCTGGAGCTGCACGGAAAACGAGGTGGGAGGGCTGTAGCTGCTGCGATCGGCTGCTGGTAGGAGTAGGGTTAGGGTTTGTTTTGTTTTATGATATAAAAACAAAAGTTACATCCAAGTCCCTCCAAATTGAAGTGTAAGGCAAAATGGAAGGAAAGTTAAATTGTTTAATGTACCGAGATGACGCAAAGGCTTCCGAGAAACGTCGGATAAATCCCGAGAATTATACATACTCTACAAGTTTTAATTCTTGAAACCGGAATTAACGGGCGTTACACTTGCTTTGATCACGTGACATCTTCTTATTGCATCCATGCTTGTCCCCATGTGCTCGATCATCCTGTGCTCGTAACATTTGGTTAAAACTTGTATGATCAAGCTGTTTGCTCGATTGGAAATCCATGCTCGATAGAAGAATACTCTTGCTCGTAGAAGTGTAGCTTGCTCGAAGCCTTAACACTTAGAAGAATCAACCATTTAAGGTTCTGATGACCTTGCTCGAAGTAGTAAAACCATGCTCGAAGTCCATACTTAGCCGTTTTCCGAGGAGGTTGAGAAGATTCCAATCTTCCTTATCAAAAATCCGACCCAACAATCTTCCCCTAGATTGGAACAAGCTCAGATGCACCAAAACATACCTGCATAGAGTTACTGATGTGTTGTAAAACACACGTATTTTCCGCACCTTTTATCTACGTAATAAAATATATTTTATGTGTTTTAACTCGTTTTATATAGGTTTTACGTAAGTTTATTCATATTGTAGGTTATGGGTTACAAGGAAGAAGAAACCGAGCTTTTCGAGCATGTTAAGGGCCTTTTACGCATAGGATTTCAAGAAACAACTCAATGCCCGGCCCGTATGCATCATGGAGGCCCAAATCTTACATTATATTATAATATATAAAAAATAAAAAAACCCTAAGGGCTGGACAGGAGCTGCGATCGCAGCAGGGCAACAAGGGGAACCAAGAAGAAAACTTTTTTCGGCTTAGGGTTTGATCTTGTGGCGGCTAGGGAAGGAAGAACAAGCAAGAACAAGTGTCGGTGATCGTTTTTCACCAGTTTTGACAGCAAGGAGCAGCCCCATATTCATCCATATCCTTTCACTTATTTCATTGTTCAACACTTTAATTCTCTTGTTTAATTGTTAACTAGTTTTGCACTTGATTGAGAGATTGAATTGTTTATGATTAGTATTGATCATTGGATGATTGGTATGATGATTGGAATGGTTTATATGATGTTTTTATTAATCAATAGCTGCTGTCCAAACAATATGCTAGGCTAAACTTGCTAGTTCTACCTAGGAATGATGATTATTGTTAGTGTTTGATAGGTTTTATGGATTGTTTGATTAATAGACGTATATTGTTATTGTAAAGTTTGATTTAAACATGAAATAGGTTGTGTTTAGTGGCTGGAAATTTTGGTGATTCATTGCATAAACCCCGTGTGTCGGTTGATTAGTTTTGTATTGATTGATCGGTGCATTGTTTGATTCTAGACTTTGTGTTTAGGGTTTGTTTGCGGTAGGTACCACCGTAGGGTTTTGTTGCGTGATTATTTGGATTAAGTACAGCGGTTAGGCACCTTCTTTGAGACCGAGAGGTGATAGGAAGTAGGGTTGTCTCATTACCTTTGCATGCTAGAATAAGGATTGCGCGAGAGGGAGTTCGTTTCTTGTCAGGTTTAGGTGTTTTGAGCGACTAGTTGATCTATTTTGGTTTAAGTTGAATTGTTCCTCTATCCTTGGTTGTGTAGTATTCATTACCATTAGGGTCGAGTGTTGGTGAGACCGAGAGGTGATCTAGCATTAGAACACGTTAGCAATTGTTTCCCGGTTTGGTCGTTTTAGCTGATTTTGAGTAGTTTAGGCTTGTTGTGTGAGACCGAGAGGTAATCCAGTGAGCCCGAGTGATCCTTAGTCGTGTCATCTTTAGGAACCGGTTTATTGAAGTCATTCAATCCATTAGCTTGTTAGGCCTACAATTTGATTCAGACCTAGGTAGACGTTTTTCTCCATCCAAAGTCAACTCAGTTAGTTTGTCGTTAAGTTTTCTATTTTTGGTAAGTTTTGTTAGTCAGTCTAGTTAGTTCTATTAAGTTAAAAGAATTCAAAAATCAATTAAATATTGTTCTAAGGTAGGTCTTGTCTAGGGTTAGTAATCGTTAGCGTCTTACGTGTCCACGTGTTCGATACTCGGACTTCCTAGGTCTATACTACTTGCGATCGGTACACTTGCTGGTTGTGTGTGGTTTTAGGATTTTCGTTTTAATATTAAAGCTTAGTTGTGAGGGTCATTATTATAGGGTTATTAGACACACATCAGTTACACATGTATCAGACATCAAAGATATATCATTCAAGAACATTTCATTTCATTACATAAATAGGAATTCTGCCTCTTGGGCATTACACATTAAAATTTTTACATAAAACATACAACTTAAACAAAATTACAAAGATAAACAGAAATCAAATAATCATCAATGAGTGTCTTTTCTGCTATCTCCTCCTCCGGCTCCTTGCGTTTGATTTTTCTTTCATCCGTTTGACAAGGGCTGCCTTTTGTTTTATCATATCAAGCTCTACAACGTCAGAGGAGTCAATTGGGAATTCTGCATCAATTAAATCTTGGAGATCTTGAGGATGCATAAATTGAAGATCCCTATCGTGTCTGATTACTGCAATGGGTATACCCGACTCATTCCTTAAGGAGATTGAGTCGTTGTGCTGGTTGTAGGAGATGAAAGTGATTTTTCCATTTTGCTGTACCACCAAATTTGGTTCTTGCATCTCCTCCCTCATAGCCAAGCACTCCTTCAAAGTCTTCCTTTTTCCATGTGAGCTTCTTGCTTGAGTTTTCCTTCCGCCGGAGTCAAAGAGAAAGAGTTCAAGAGTGTGAACTTCATTAATCCTTTTGTTTCTTTTATCCCTCTCTGCTTGACTCCGTATCTCTCTTTTTCTTTGGTTTAGAAAAGGGAAGCCCTTTTCTGCCTGTCGTTTTATAAATTTGGAGAGATCGTTTCTTTGTTGCTCGACCAATTGTCTTTTGTCTTGATTATCATAAAGGTCCATTTCGGCCATTTTCTTCAGCTGCTCTATTGAGAATTTTCTTAAATCATCTTTAAAAATGATCAGAGTTTCTTCGTTGTCTTCAGTAATAACCCTTAAGGTCTTGGATCTTTTATCATAGAAGAGATGTGTGGGCAGATTTAAATTTCTTGGTTGCTCGGGCCTCACACTCTCAGACCTTAAGGGTGATCTGCTAGTGCTTCCTTGTTGAGTTTTCTTAGGCTTATCAAGCCCCTCCTCTTCATACTATCTCTTTAGGGTTTCATCAGTTTGTGTGACATTTGTCAATTTTCGATTCGGATTTGTATTTGTAAACCCGACCCGTTGGGTCATTTCGATATATTTTTCTACCATTAATAAAGTGTTCCCAACATTTATTGTTCAATATTCATTGTGAAGCTTATTATTTAATTTTAAATTCCGAGCCTTAACGATAATCGAGCCGCGCGAGTTAAACGCGCAAATATCCAAAACCCAAAACTATAAAATTTAATTATAAAGTTTAGGGCTAAAAATGTAAACTCTAAATACTTAATATAGCTTAAAATATATTAAGCTTCATTTATTTTGTTTATGAAACTTGAGGGACCTGAATGAAAATTATTCAAAATATAATATATTAATTAAAACTAACCCTACCCCCCCTGTAGCCCCACGTTTTTCCGGCCACACCTCCGGCCGCTGGAAATCCGGCGCCGGAGGTAGCCAAAACCACCGTGAACTCGTTTTTAAACTAAATTAAATATTATAAAACTTATTTCCTTCGATATAAAGTCATAACAAACCAATTAATTGCGATATAACAACCTTTAGCCGCGTTAATCAAACCCGCGATCCCCGCCGGAAAATCTAGAAACCAAATCAAAACTTTAAAGCGTACACACTCCTGTTCGTAGTATAAATAGAACCCAAACCTTCATCACAACTCGCTCACACTTCTCAACCCCCCTCTAATACATAGATTTGTCTGTAATTGGGAGATTTCTATACTTATTTTTCGGTAACTGGGTTTCGGTCAAAACAAAACAATATAAGGTAATTGTTATATACTTTTGATTAGTTTTGATCCAACAAACAAAAACCCTAAACCTATTTGAGCAAACATGGAGCAGAATCATCAATTGCAAAATCTAGGGTTCTTCTTGAAGAAGAAGAATCTGAAATACTATTTATATATAATTATTCTTATACCTAAAACGAATGAACACTCAGCTCAACTGGTTAGACACAAGGGTTAACACGTGAGAGACCCGGGTTCGAAACCCGGGTCATGCGCTATATTCTTTTTGAGCTGCATGCATATATTATTATTATTATTAATATTATTAAAATGAACTTGGTAATATTTAAAACAAATAGAAAACCATACTTGTTGGATGTCCTTCCCCAAATCACATGGTTAATACACTTCGTTTACTTAGTAAGGACCCGGGTTCAAAACCCGGGTCAAACCCCATTTTTTATATAAAATTTAATTTATTTAAATTAACTTTTAATCAATTTTAATCAATTAAAAATCAAAATAAATTTATAAAAACCTTTTTTTTAAATTAAATAAAAATTAGGTAAATTAACTATAAATTAAATCTCACTATTTTACATTTAAAAACCAAGTTTTCCGTTTTTGTAAACCATATTTAAAAATCGTTTGATAAATGTAGAGTAAACTTAAAACTTCTAAAAATTGTTTCGTCAACACAATAAATATAAATATAACTTATAAACAATAGTTCAAGCTTTTCGAACATATAAACTTCGTTTCCTCGCCATTAAAGTGCTTAAATTGTATTAATAACTGATCTTTCGTTGTAGCTTAAATAATAATATTATAATCAAAGAATAGAAAATAATATAAAATGTTCATTACAAGTTTTACAATAAGTACAATCCCGTAAGGTTATCGATTAAGTCTTGTTCTTACTTATTTTAGATCACACATTCCGGCTTTCATGACGCGTTCGGTTGTTTGCATCCTTCAACACTTTCAAGTTCTTTTATTACCTTATTCATAAGGTGAGTTTTTCACCACCCCTTTTTAATGTTTTAATGTTTTGGGGTAGCATATATATCCTTATAAAAAATTCAAGCATTGTTTCTTCTATTACAAAACTACAATTCGTATATGGACTTGTGTGCTACTTGTATTACTTGCACGATTGGGAAGCCTCATTAAGTATGATCATACGGCCTCCTTTTGCACTCCGATCCATTTGTATCGAGTGGAAAAGGTCCTCATTATCCAAGTACGTTGGTTGTTACCAATTGGAAAGGACCTTACTTGCGTGATTATCCAAGTACGTTGGTTGTACCAACTGGAAAGGACTTACTTGCTCGTTTATCACATGTCTATGAATTGTATGGTTTTTAAGTACGTATTTAATCTGTGGAAACTCACCAGCTATATTTATAGCTGACCATATTTTATACATATGTTACAGGTACCGTGATTAGAGGTTGAAGTATTGAAGACACTTAGATTACTTAGGGTATTTCAATAAAAAGAACTATTGTTATCACTATGTTTTGGTTTGAACTTGTATTGTTACTTTTGAAGTTCTGTTACTTGGCTATTTAATGAATTAATGTTATTATGGTCACTTAATAGTGCCACGTGTGTTTGAGCAATCTGTACGTCACACTCGGGCGTCTTCCGCTTTAGCCGGGGTGTTACAGTTTGTGTTATTAATCTCCCCATTTTAACACCCTTCTTGTGTAGGGCGCTCATTATTTCTGCCCTCACAAGTTCTTCCATCTTCCTCTTCTCCTATTCCAATCTTCTCCGTGTTTCCATATATAATCTTTGCTCTCGATTGTATATTTCTAATAGTTGTTCATGAGGCTTATTGTTGAACTGTTCTTCTGTCATACCTTTATCCATCATTATTTCCTTTAAAGTTTGGACTGTTAGAGGATCTTGGAACCATTATTTGGCCTCATCTTTCTTCTTTTCAGTCACCATTCTCTCTTTCTCCTTCTGCTCTTTTAGCCTTTTCTCTCTTTCAACATCAGCAGAGCTTTGTTTACTTTTATGAGAGTCTTTAACTTCTTGCACCTTTCCTTTTAATTCTTCTAGAGAAAGCTTGATCAGATAGTTGTATTCAAAACCATGGACTTGCAAAAATTGAATTGCTTTGTGTTTAGCCTTTATGGATTCATATTCAGCATCATCACTTGTTCTCTTTCTCTTCTTTTCATTTTCAACAAGATTAGCCTTGTCATCTACAAGAGCTTTCTTGAGAGTTTATCAATAGCAACAAATGATTGTAGGTTTAGTGATGCAGGCTTGTGACCAGCTTTTATCAAGAACTCTCTTCTGGCTTCCCTTTGTCTCCACCTTTCAGCCTCTTTGGCTATTTCTTCTTTTTTTAGTCATTGTAGATATTTCAAATCATATTCAAAACTTATCAAGTAAGCTCTATGTTCATTTTCTTTCTTAACATCCTTTAATCCCTCTTCATCCTCAGTCTCATCAAACTCTTCATCTAGATTATGGAGTGCCCTAATCATTGATTCTTCATCATTCATAGATTGAGCCCTTTTCCTTTCTTCAACTTTAGCAAGTCTTCTCTTGTACACCATTACTTTCACTGATTTTTGTCTTTTTGATTTTGGTGTTTCAATCTCAGCTTTATCTTTTCATTTAAGAGATTCTTTTGCTTCAGGTTCTGGTTCAGACGGTCCAGAGGATTCAGAAGATTCAGATGATTCGGATGGGATAGGTGAGGTAGGTTGTGTCATTTCAATTTCTGGCTCTTTATCAACCATTTCTTCAACAACAGGTTCATCAGATTTTGGTTCTTCATTAATGATTTCTTATGTTATTGGCTCCTTTTCATGAGTACCTTTAGCTTCTTCATTAACTTCATTGAAAACAGGTTCAGTGGTCTCAACTGGTTCTTCAACCACTGGTTCTTTCTCTTTGCTCATTTCTATAAAGTCTTTTTATGCCTTTCTTGCAGCCATTACTATCTCGGATGATGCCCTTCTGGCTTGTTCAGAATGTCTATCAGACCCTTCACTATAATCAGTTTCACCATTGTGCTGGCAGATATTTTAATAGTCTCATCCTCTTCTTGATTAACTGAACCCAATCTAAGTTCTTGTTCTTTATCAATCTTCACCTCTGGATTTGTAGGTTCAGTTTCAGTTTCAGTTTATGCAGGCTCTGTCAACTCTGGCTCATGTTCAGTTGCAGTTTGTACTGGCTCATTTTCCATAGGCTCTTCAGGCTCAGTTACCACTGGCTCATCAGTTTGTATGTGCTCTTGCTCATCAACATTATGTTTTTCTTTCAGAGCTTCTAGTGTGTCCTTGATAGCAGCATCTGCCTCCTTCCTCAGTCTCTCATTCTCCTCTTCTTTTTCTTTCATTTTAATTAGTTCTTTAAGCACTTCTTGAGGAATTTTCTCCTCATTCTCTTGATTCAAAGACTCCAATTCTTCATTCATCAGTCTTATAGCAGTTTTCACTGATTCAACTTCAGCCACATCAGGATCAATTACATTGTCTTTGAGAAATATGTCATCACTAGATTGACCTTTGTGTAGGGACTTAGGATGTAAATCATCATCTGTATAAGCAATCCCTTTCCCTTTTTGCTTCCTTTTCAACTTGTCTTCTTCTGTTTCATCTTCACTATCATTCTCCCCCTCATCATCAGAGTCTCCATCCTCATATTCTTGATTTATCATGTTTAATGCATTTGATGTTCCAACATCTACAACCTCTTCATCCGAGCTAGCATACAACTCTTCAATCACTTTTAACCCTTCTACTTCTTTATGTTTCTCCCCCTATTTTGGTGCATCTGAGGTCTTCTCAACCTCAGAATGCCCCTCTAGGGTTTGAATTTTCAATAACGCTTCATTCAATGCAGCCTCCAAAGCTTTGTTCCTTGATTCCAAAACAACATCCTTTTCCTTCAGCATAGTATTCTCGAATTCAAGCTTGCATTTTCACAAACAATGTCATAAAGATTTGGGCTTGAAGATGGGATTTCTTGAGTTGGCTTTGGAGCAGGTTCAGAAAAGGGTTCAGACTTAGCTGTTTCTGGAGATGGTACTTTATAAGGCTCAGGGTCTGTGGGAATGGATTAAGTGGGTTGAGCTATGGTAGCAGCAGGTTGGTCATGTACTGGAGAGGATGGTGGGGTTGGAAGATGTGTATCTTGATCAGGATGAGAAACAGGTATGGTAATGATAGGCACAGTAAGTGGTGATGTTGGTGGTGAAGGGATATGTGTATCATGAATAGGTTCAGTGTCCGATAGGGCTAGTTCAGTTGTAGTAGGTGAGGAAGAGGCATTGTCATTGTCATCATTAACTTCAATAGAGTCTGTGTCATAATTGTATATCTTTGGTGGTGGTGAATTTGGTGGAGTTATCTTATCAATGGTAACAACAAAATTTGATATAACATTCGCTACAAACACATTGTCGTCCATAGGCTCAGTAACTTTGTTGCTTGGACCCTCAACCGGTTCATCAGTTTCATCATTCACCCCCAACTCTGCATCATCTCCTCCTTGAGTAGACTGTTCAATCACAGGCACATCACCCACAACAACTCTTTGTATATCATCATTAATACCCACAACTATGGCATTATCATCATCTAGACAATTGTCCCCTCCATCATTCTGATCACTATCTCCACCATTATCATCTACATCATCATCCGCTTCATTATCACTGTTACCAGGAGTTCCAGGCACATCAATAGCACCTAGAGCTAGAACAGGCAACCCATGGGAGAACATCCCAATCATCATTATCTTCAAACTTGCTCTTTGCATCTTTCATTCTCTTGCAGATATTGGGATCTTGTAATCTCAAAATCTATCCTGTTCTTTGAAGATCTGGTAACAATCTGTTAATCAAAATCTGCAGAAATAGAGGATACATTAGAAACCTCTGATTTACTTCCTTTTCAGCGTTGACACCAATCCTTGAAAGATGAATCTTGATATATTGAAAGGTTGCTGGTATAGAATCGACACAGTGAGAGTCCCCAGCTCTCTGCTAAGTAGTGTCCAAGTCCCTCTCCTTGGAGATAAGGATTGGATGACATGATGGATCACAAAACGGTATATCAGTGGAAAACTTCCCTTTTAGAATTGTCCCTCCTTCACACCTTCTTGGTTACCCATAGTCTCTTAAAAGACTCGTAATAATCTTGGGACTGAATAGGAAGGTTGAGCATCAAAATTGTCATTCAAGTCTAATGCAGCTCTTATTGAGGCTTCTGTAATCTCAACATCATGATTTAGGACAGAGGCCTCAATTCTCTTCCCATTAACGCCATTGACATAAGTAGCTGACCCCCAAAAATCCGAGATATGGTTCCTGTATATTGTGGGTCTCTCGGTAAAAGCTATTCTTAAGTCGGAGTTTCTTAGAAAAGCAATCATGTGTTCCAACTCTCTATTATCATCATCAAGCTGTAACTGAGCACACATATTGTGCCTCTTCTCGAGTTTTAAGGCCATCAGTTCTGGAAAATAAGAAAAATATGTCAGTACACACAGTTACAAAACTAATATTCGAGGATAGGTAGATGATAATAGCTTCTTCAATAACCTATTTTGTAGTAATATGCGTACCTGCAAAAACAAGTAAACAATTAGTCCATAAATCAATTGGAAACCGTAATTTCGAAATCGGTGTGACGATTATTGAACAATGATGTCTTACCGAAGTTGAAACAGAGCTAATGGCTGAATTCGAAGTATAATCGAGCAAGTAAAAGAATATTCGAGCAAGCAGGGAAAAGCACGAGCAAGAGGGGTTTGCGTCTAGGTTTAAGAGAAAAAAGAAGAAATGCGTGAAAAAGTTTCTAAGTCCCCCTTTTATACCTAACGTTTGGGTGGTACAGTACCTCCTTTTGTCGTCTAGTGCACGACTGTTGTCATTTAATTCAAATTTATTGTACCTCCCTTGCTCGAGCATACAGCCAAATGAACAGCTGTCTCCCACTGTACTTGAGTACATAGTACAACCCTTGCTGATGTACTCGGAATATAATGCTCTTGAGAACTAGTATACTCGAGACAGTGTGCTTGAATAAACTTGTGCTCGATGCCTTAGCTAAATGTTTTAATGATCATAAGATTACTTGCTCGAGTATTGAGTCATACTCGAGGGGTAGTGTGCCTGAAAATACTTATCAAATTTTACTCTAAGAATATATATGCCTGAGACACAGCTGTAATCTAACCCTACTCTACTATGCATCATGCTCGAGACACTTAGAAATCTATCATGACCATATCATATGCTCGAGATACATTTTTAGCAGTGTTGTAACCCTTGGTCGACCCACTTAAATTACTACAACTCAATGTGCTCGATGTACTCTTATGCTTGAAAGGCTTAGCAGATTGAATCCTTCCTATGCCTGCACTTTCCATTCGTTGGTTATTAGCGGCATCCCGAAAACGTCCGGGTCGAAATATGGCTTTCAAATTAAGTTCCGAATTAGTGGATGCTGCCAAAGGGAGTGGCGATGCCATACGCAAAAGGGAAGAGACTCATAGAATGGCAGAGGCAAATAGAGCTTTTGCACATTTTCGTTAATCCATGAACAGGATCTATACATCTCGATCGAAAAATAATCAAGAGTAAAAGAAAGAATCGGAATTGATCGATATATTTCTCGAAACAAACGAAAAGGAAACGAAAGATGAAACCTAAATCATGGATCAACTAAGTCCTCTCGGGGACTTTATTAAGAATAAGAAAGAAGAACCTCATGTAAATACCATGGAATAAGGTTTGATCCTATTCATGGAGATTTCGAACACACAACCTAAGGGTCTAGCATACAAGCTTTCTCGAACTACTTAACAAATGTATCCATTAAGATCTTAAGCTCGAACTCTCATACCTAAGTGTCTAGCACACTTCTATGCTCGAAACACTCAAAATGTTTCCTATAAGTCATTTCTTTGTGCTTGAAGACTTAGGTCTGACAACTTACCATCCAATCATGCTCAAAACACATAACATCAATTTTCATATCATAGCATGTGCTCGAAAGTAAGATGCATGCTCGAATCTCTTAACAACAATTTTTTGGATCATCAGTATGCTCAAAAGTAACATTCATGCTCGAAACAGATAGATGAATCATACAAGTCACGTAGTATACTCGAAACAATGTTGCCACACAAGCAAGCAAAGTTTCTTTTGCTCGAAACACTTAATTTATTTTCAGTTCAGTTTTGAAATCACAAATCTTATGCCACAAAGTCCGGACATGATCACTCATGTTCTCTGCTCAAATTGCAATTTTTCATAAAAGATAATCATTTCAGAACAGTGAGCTGAACTAAGCAATTTGTTTAAGGTGAAATAAGAGATCAAATTCCAGTTGAATATTCTCTTGAAACAATTTCATAGAAAGATCTCAACATGGGATCGGACTATTTAAGGCAAGGTTACACCACTTTATGGTCAGTGTTATTATGATTTGAGTCAGGTTGACAACAGGAAAACTTAGCATAATGGTCATTGCTTTCTGTGATACATTTAAGATTCAACTAAAGCATAAGTTATGAATGGTTATCACTATATTTTCAGGGTGCTTCTAATCTCTTCTCAAAGCTTATTTAGCTTTTTCCAAATCACCCCGAATTGACTTCAACCACCTGATGCCTTGGTCAAAATTGTTTTTAGCATGGTGAGCGGTTTATATATATATATATATATATATATATATATATATATATATATATATATATATATATATGTTTAGAAAACAGACTATAAGGTTGAACGTTGGACTTACATGCCACATTCAGGGTGTTTAGGACTTATTTGGATGCCCCACCCCTGTAGTTCCCTTAGTGCCCCTTAAGTCAAGATATCAGACAACTTATTTCTTTATACTATTTTTGAGCTTTTTATATTTTTCAATAACTTCGTTTTTCTTTTTCTTCTGATAAATTTGCTATTTAGCAATAATTTATATCTGCTCAAATACTTAGTAAATATTTTGTTAGACTAAAAAATATCAACAGGCTCGTGTATGATTGGATAATAACCTTTCTACCTATCATTCGAAGAGATATGCTAGAGAGCATACCTTATCTTCTAATGGTTCACCACATCAGACTTAGCAGATTTAGATTTATATCACATATGACAACTACAGAATATTGAAAGCTACCATACAGTGCCAATGACTGTACCCAAAGCCTTTTAAACTTATAATCCATGGGTTAGTTATCTTAAACAGTTTTCTATCACTTCCCAAAGGTTGGATACTATTTCTATCCAAAAACTTTTAAGCTTCTTAAAGCTTATAACTGGATAATCTTATCATATCTCTTATGAGATCACCAAAAATAGTGTTGCTTAGTTAAAATTATATCACAATTTTAAAAATCATTTCTTTTGAAAAATTCATTTTAAGGATTGATTTTGAAAACAGTGATGTCACTTAAGCATATTTAACAAGTACACACTTCACCAATGTCAAACACATTCATTCAGATAGCATAGAACAAACAAATCATCACATAAGTCTATCGAGCATGCTCATAATTCATCGAGCATAATCGAAAAGTTTACCAAGCAACCTTAAAATCTTTCATTTCAGTGCTTGTGCTCGAAAGACTTTTGCGTGCTCGAGCAGTAGACTTGTGCTTGGAATACTTAGAAAGTTTTCCAGAGCACATGTCCATGCTCGACCAGTAATAACATAACATTTGTGCTCGAATTACTTGAGAAATATCATGTATGGTTTGTTTGTGCTCGAAGAACATCAAACACACCATGAAACACAGACTTATGCTCTAAATACTTGAAAAGTTTTCAATACAAGAATCTATGCTCGAGCAACTGAGCTATGACATCTGTGCTCGAAAGACTTAGAAAGGTCTTCCAAGTACTTTTGCTTGTGCTCGAGGAGCAACAAGCACAATATCAAGCACAGATTCATGCTCGACATACTTAAACCATAGAGATACATCATGCAAGCACATATCAAAGTACCGAAAGCTGTAATTAATAGTTTTAACAAAAGTTTCACACAAAGACAGTCACATACATGATTCATGGACGCAGAATAATCAGTTAAGCATAGCAAGTCATCATACAAACATTCACAGTGAGTAATAAAGATAATCAGTAAGCACCTCACTAAAGCACACATCCTAAATTAACCTTCATCAGCATTTATCATTCCTAGGCATTTTAACAGAAAATGAAACCTAGTTTTATCTAAAGGTTTGGTGAATACATCAGCCAAATTATCAGATGTATCTACCCTTTTCATTTCTATTAAACTTTTTTCCTGACAATCCCTAATGAAATGATGTCTAATTTCAATGTGCTTAGTCTTAAAATGTTGGACTGGATTCGTAACAATGAACATAGCAGCAGTATTATCAATCAAAATTGGGGTAAGTAAGAAATTCATACCATAATCCAGCAGTTGATTCTGAATCCATAGAACCTGTGCACAACAGGCAGAAGCAGCAATGTACTTAGTTTCAGCAGTAGAGATTGACACTGTAGTTTGCTTCTTGCATTGCCAAGACACCAGCCTGTTTCCTAGAAACTGGCATCCTCCTGAGGTTGATTTTCTAATCATGTTGCAACCATCATAGTCACTATCTGTGTAGGCCATCAAGTCAAAGGAAGGGTTCTTTGGATACCAAATCTGGTTTTCCTTTTAGATATCTGAAGATCCTCTTAACTGCTAGCATATGTGAGACCTTGGGGTTAGCTTGGAATCTAGCACAGACACACACAGCAAACTTAATATCTGGCCTCGATGTTGTAAGATACATCAGTGATCCTATCTTGGCCCTATATTCATGCTGGTCCACCGGCTCCCCCTTCTCATCAGGTACATTTTCTTATGTGTGTCCATTGGTGTAGACACTGTCTTGAAGTCTTGGCACTTGAACTTGTTAAGAATCTCTTGTACATACTTTGATCGATTAATGAAAATTCCATCAGCTTTTTGTTGCACCAGAAGTCCAAGGAAGAAATTCATTTCCCTCATTGAGCTCATCTTGTACTTGGATTTCATCACTTGCTCAAACTCCATGCACATTTGTTCATTTGTAGAGCCAAAGATAATGTCATCCACATACACTTGCAACAGCAACAGATCCTTGTTCCATCTTTTGTAGAACAGGGTCTTGTCAATAGCTCCTCTGCAGAAGCCATTTTCCAACAGATGGTTTGACAACTCATCATACCAGGCCCTTGGTGCTTGATGCAGTCCATACAATGCTTTGCTGAGTTTGTAGACCTTGTTGGGATGCACTGGATCTTCAAATCCTGAAGGTTGAGTGACATAAACTTCTTCATCAATCTTTCCATTTAAAAATGCAGACATCACATCAAGTTGATAGACTTTAATATTCATTGATGCTGCATATGCTAGAAAGATCCTGATAGCCTCTAGTCTTGCAACTGGAGCAAAAACTTCCACTTCTTCTTCTTATAAGCATCCTAGAGCCACCAATCTTGCTTTGTTCTTGATCACTATGCCCCTTTCATTTTTCTTGTTCCTGAACACCCATTTTGTTCCAATAGCATACTTGCCTCTTGGCTTGTCAACTAAGTCCCATACATGTAAGTCTCTGAATTGGGCTAACTCTTCTTGCATAGCTTCTACCCAGCTGTTGTCCTTTAAAGCTTGATTGATGTTCTTTGGTTCAACTTGGGAAAGAAAGCAGGCATACAGGCAGATGTTTGCCTTTTCAGAAGAACTTCTAGTCACTCTTTCATGCAAGTCGCTTATGATATTCTCTGTAGGGTGATTTCTTTCAACAGAGGTAGACTGCATAAATTTTTGTGTAGACACTTCTATCTCAAGATTGGTCATATTTAACTCAGCAGTTTCACTTTCAATTCTTTCTTGACTTTCACCAGCTTCTTGAAGTTGATTAATCTCAGATGATGATCCCTCATTTGACCAAATTTACAGAGAGTCAAACAAAGACTTAAACCTGTCTTCAAATTGATTTGACCCTTTAGGCTGAGCAGGTTGTTGACTTTGAATGGGTTCACTCTCCACCTCACTTGGACCTTCATTAGAGACTTCAACTGCAGCATCTTGTCCATTCATCTCAACTTTAGCAGCTTCTTGGTTGCTTCTCTCAAAGTTAAATCCATTTGGATTATCAGCAACAGATGACCATAGCTTGTCCAGATCAACTTGTTTTTGTTTTCCTTTATCTTCAAAGCTGGTTCTATACATGCTGTCATTCATATCTTCATCATAAATTTTGAAAGACTTGATCATCTTCTCCAAGTCAAAAAGCCATTTGGGTCCTCCAACATTGTTAAAATGGTTTTCATTGAAAATTATGTCTGATGACTCAATGACCACCATGTGCTCCTTCACATAGACTCTGTAAGCCTTTGAATGAGATGAGTATCCCACAAAGAAACATTCTAGGGATTTTGACTGGAATTTGTTCAGATAATCCTTTGTATTCAACAGTGAGCATCTGCATCCAAAGGGCTTTAAGAACTTCACATAAGGCTTTCTTTTGAAGATAACCTCATATGGAGTCTTATTTTGAGCCTCGTTTTATAGAACCATGTTCTGCACATAACATGCAGTGTTGATTGCTTTTGCCCAGAAGGTGACTGGCAGATTTGCATCAGAAATCATGGTCCTTGCAGCTTCAATTAGTGTTCTGTTTTTTCTTTCTTCAACACCATTTTGCTCAGGAGTTCTAGGTGCACTATATTGTTGAAATATCCCCTTAGAAGTGAAGAATTCTTCCATTGTTCCATTCTTGAATTCTGTCCCATTGTCCCTTCTAATGACTTTCACCTTCCTTTCAAGATGATTTTCCATTTTCAGCACATAGGTTCTGATTAATTCTAGGGTCTCATCCTTGCTGCCCATAAAGTATACCCAAGTAAATCTTGAGTAATCATCTGTGATCACTAGGCAGTATCTCTTCTTTCCAATACTTGGAACACTTACTGGACCAAACAGATCCATGTGTAGTAGTTCCAAGACCTTATTAATGGTGTTTATCATTTTGTTCTTATGTGAGGATTTATGTTGTTTCCCTTTGAGGCAAGATGTGCATTTTTCTTTAAGCTTGAATTCTCTTGTGGAAAGGCTAACAACATGTTCACCTTTCACTAGCTTGTTCATGTTCTTCAAGTTGACATGACACATCTTCCTATGCCACAGTTTGGTCTCATTTTCAGTGGCTTTGGAGACAAAGCATGAACCACCTCTAGATGTAGTAGTATTCATTCTTAGTTCATAGAGGTTGCCATTTCTTGGAGCCATCATCATGATCATCTTAGTTGGAATCACAAACTCAGGCTTCAGAATTAGGCATTGTTCATCATTGAAGGCCACCTTGTACCCTTTGTCACAAACCTGAGAAATGCTGAGTAGATCGTATTGTAGTCCTTCAACATGCAGCACATTCTGAAAGGATACCTTGCCATTGGTGAGTGTTCCTCTTCCAACAATCTTCCCTCCATTTTCATCACTCCCAAAAGCAACTGGCCCTTCATAATTGATGAGTGCACTTTTGTCACAGGTCATGTGCCTGGAACATCCACTGTCCATGTACCATAAGTCATTACTGTTCAAGGACTGTTCCTGCGCATTAGAAGATTCTGGCTTTTCCTACACTCTAGCCATAAAGGCAACATTCGCCTTCTCAATCTCAGCTGCGTGGCTACTCCAATCAAACTCCCCATCCTGAGGCACCCATGTCACAACAACGTTTCCTTGATCCCTAACCTGATTCACATTGTTCTGATTAACTCTGTTCTGATTAGTGTGAATCTGTAGTTGGTTGTTTCTTTTAGGTTGAAAGGTTTGTTGCTGGGGTTTGTTTTGATTTTGATAGGGTTTTGGTTGGTGATCTGATTTCTTTGATGCTGGAAGTTCTGATTTTGATTCTGATAAAATTGATTCTGATTCACTTGGTTACCAGCTTGCTTGGGCATGTTGCACTCTCTTGCAAAGTGTCCTGGTTGTTGACAGTTGTAGCAGATTGCTTTAGATTTGTCAAAACCTATTCTCTCGTTTGGTCCATTGAAGCTTGATCTTCCAGTTCGGTTGTATAATCTCTTGTTTCTTACAGCCAACATGGCTTCTTACCACTTTATGTCCATATCCTCTAAATCATCAGCATCTATTTGTTCGAGATCTTCCTGCACAATGCTTATGTTTATCAGATTCTTGGCCAAAAAGGCATGATATGACTCAGTAAACATGGAGAACAAAGCTTGGTAGTCTGTTCCTTGATTTGTGTTGTTCTACATAAATGTTGCTGACCACTTGCTGTTGAGGCCACATCATCTTCTATTAGCTGAACATTAAATCTTGGCTGACCACCACAAGTTGAATTTGTCTCAGATGGCTCTTCAACAATAGGCTGCTGATTCTTGATTAAGAGATTTCCCATAGGAGCTGCTAGAGCATTGTTCACTTGAAAAATGGGTTTATCTTCTCTAATCATGTGGTTTTCGATCATCTCAAGCCTTGAGAAATGCAATTACATCATCCAACTTAAAGTTGGGGAAACTCACTTTTTCTTTGATGAATTTGCTGGCTGTGTACCACTCACCAGACAAAGATGATAAAAGCTTCTTGTTTAGCTCGAAATCAGAGATCTGCAGGTCAGCTGTTCTTATGTCATTAACAAT
Organism: Bidens hawaiensis; assembly: GCF_021521415.1. Lineage (NCBI taxonomy): Eukaryota > Viridiplantae > Streptophyta > Magnoliopsida > Asterales > Asteraceae > Bidens > Bidens hawaiensis. The sequence continues at coordinate 340,242 of NW_027493266.1, read as the reverse complement.
CACCATGAACCTTTGCAGGACTGATTTCAATCTTTCTCTATCTTTAAACTTGAACCTATCAAGCTGTTGCTTAAGTCTATCTTTCTTGATATCTCTCAGTTCAGTATTTCCTTCAAACATATCAATAACTGCATCATACATTTCTTTAGCAGTTTTGTGATGGTTGACGGTTGTCGGTATCTCCCAAGACAGACCTAACTTTAGCATAGACAGAGCCTTATCGTCCCGTTTCTTCATTTTTAGCTTAACAGTGGCATTGTTGTTCGGAGCTGTTGAAGGATCATAGTTTCCGTCAGTGATAGAGGTCCAAAGCTCTGGGTCATTGTAGTTTACAGCGGCTTCGAAGAGTACTTTCCATTTGATGAAATTTTCTTGTCCAAGCAATCTACGAATCTTGTTGGTAGAGACTTCTTGGTCTTCCATTTCAGCAGATCATGGTTTTGCAGCAGAGAAACAGAGTAAAGCTTCAATCTTTTTCACAAACCTTCAGTCCCGTGGCCTTCAGCGAGCTTCCAAAGCTCTGATACCACTTGTCAGGACCGTGAGTTGGGTGAAACCTTAGCAAAGGTTGACAAGAACACAACGACTCTGTAACCCAAAGGCCTATTGAATATCCCGGCGGAATCAGGATATCCAACAAGTGGGAACAAAGGTGTGATATTACGGACACGAAACGATAATAAATAATCAATAAGAACACAATCAAAGACAAAGATTCACTGCATTTTATATATCATTTAATACAACAGTGAACGGAATGTCTAGGGTTTCGTGTATGACGGCGGCGGCGGCGTCTATACGAGGAAAAAAATAGAATATTCTTTTAGAATGTTTCTCGTATTGTGTGCGTTGTTATCCGTGCCCTAAATGGTAACCTAGGACCCTATTTATAGACCCTGACATTCCTTCTAGAAGTTCCTAATCATTACATAATGAAAGACAAAATAAATACAAGTGTTGAGTCCTCGAGCAAGGTAACAATTTTGCTCGATCAGACTCACTATGCTAGGTATGCTCGATGAGTGTCTTCGAGCATACTTTACTTAGAATATCTTCAGTGAAAATATTCTCCTCCAGCAAGCTTCATTCCTCTTGACCAATCCTCGGTTTGCTCGAACTAGTCCATCGAGCAAGCTCATTCTTCTTGATGTCTTCAGTCTTGTCCTTAGACTTATTGAGCAATCTTTAGCATGCTCGGATGTAAATCTTGCTAGGGGAACTGAACTGTGCTCGAAGTCCTTGCTTTGATCACGTGACGTCTTCTTATTGCATCCATGCTTGTCCCCATGTGCTCGATCATCCTGTGCTCGTAACACTTGGTTAAAACTTGTATTATCAAGCTGTTTGCTTGATTGGCAATCCATGCTCGATAGAAGAATACTCTTGCTCGTAGAAGTGTAGCTTGCTCGAAGCCTTAACACTTAGAAGAATCATCCATTTAAGGTTCTGAAGACCTTGCTCGAAGTAGTAAAACCATGCTCGATCTTCTAGGCTTGCTCGAAGTCCATACTTAGCCGTTTTCTGAGGAGGTTGAGAAGATTCCAATCTTCCTTATCAAAAATCCGACCAAACATAAGGTCGAGACACTCCAGTCTTCTTGAATGCTTATCGGTTCAACGAATCTCTATAACCCATACGAAGTATGCAACCTTTGACTAACTGTTCATCAAGCTCTACTGGATCTGACGATTCATCTCCAAACTCTATAACCTTCCTGATCAAAGTTTCATCAACAATAATCATTTGACCTTGCACTGTAGAGGGAATATCTTTCCCGAACACCTTGGCATTCTTCCAGAATTCCGACACTATACTCTCATATGGATCCACAGAATGTGTAATGGCTTTGAAGATTCTTGACCTCTTCAGGAATGGCATGATCAAAGCAAATTTCTTCGCTTTGGGACCCTCTTCATTCAAGTAAGCACAAATGTTATGTTTAGCATCCATAACTTTCACATTTTTACTCATCTGAAAACATAAACAATTATCCAAATTAGTTTCAGAATCAACTTTTAACACATCTCGACGGTTATGTCCTTTAGAGAATATCAACGCATAAGTATATACATTAAGTATGTATTCACAGCGCATATGTAGCTTCAACGTATATGTATTAATCACGTATGTGTCTAAATGACATCGTGTATGTCCTATCAACGTAAATGTCTAATACTAGCGTATATGTATATAACAACGTATAACATATACTCCGCATATGTCTTGACATATGTGGCGTATATGTCATGATTTTGACCAATCATCAAAGATCACAATCTAAACATCTGTTTATCAAAAACAAACAACCTACAGCAATCGTTAATGTCTGATTATAACAAATTCCTTTTCAAGTTTGTTTAATCAATTTTTGAATGGTCAAATAACATGTCAAACAAACAGATATGTCTAGTTATTTCAGATCTGGCCATTTGAACAACAATTTATTTCAATTAAGTGTAATCACTAAACTTGTAATATCATTCTGAGACTTAATTGTTCATCTATTAATCCACCAACTTATCAATCTGCTATCAATCAACATATACGGGTTGTGGACAACTGTTCATTACAAGATCTAACAAGAAAAACACCATCCTCACCTTTCAAATTTGGATTGGAGTGTGAATCACCAAAACAAATATCCACAAACAGATTAACAATGACAATATGTGAAACGTATAAATCTTCAGCAGAAAGAATCAAAGTGTTAGGCGCATAAGTAATGGACTTATGCGCCGTATACATTCCAATATATAATCTCTTACTTCTGCACCGCATAAGTTAAACAACTTATGCGGCGCATAAGTGTTCTAAAACTTATGCATTGCATAAGTGTATCCTGTTTAAATCTGACAACTTCTCCAATTCACACCAATGTAATGTCCCAAGTACAACTTAATGTCCTTGTACATTAAAAGAATAACTTAATTAAGCTCATTATGAAAATACGCTGTTTACTAAGCCCAAATTAATGACCTTGAGTAAAACAGATAAATGTTTTTCAATTCTTTTGATTTGAATTTGAAAAACACAACAAGTTTCATTGTTTTGAGAAAAAACCCCAGATAAATAGTTCACCCGCACATCAAGAGTCAAAAACTAAATCAGAATAAAATCTTTTTATTTTTTTCAAATAGAAACAATAACTAGTAAACCTAGAAATTTAACAAGACAGAAATCGCATATTTTTGTGAGTTTGAGCAGGGAATCATATTGACCAAATTGCCCTTCCATCACAGTTTTATTTTCAGCGTTTATTCTAACTGGTGTTAAGTCAGTCATTGGTATTGTTGTCCACCTAAACCTTCTAAACGAATGACTCAGGAATTTCTGTGATACAATTAATTGATTCAATTAGGCACAAGATATCAGGATTTATCAGTTCTGGCAGAATTTGATTTTTACACAGTCACCCAACTTGACTTAAACCTTAGAATCAGAAGATAAAAATACTTTCATTTAAGCATATCAGCAAATAATCCCCACTACAGGACATACCCCCGTTATCAAGCAATACCCTAAGGTCCTTTCCCATGGATGAGTATGAACGATTTCATCTGTCGGCTTGCATACGCTTTGTCCCTTGTGGTTTGTTTCTTAATGGTAATAAGACGCGAGCAAGGGGACAACGTATGTCTAACAACGGATTTTGATCAAGTCAAAAATGAATTTAGTACAAAAGTACTTGTGCGATCATGTTCAATGACTTATAAAACAACTTAGTTTGCGGGTTTGCTTTTTAAAGCTTTTTAAATATTCATCGAAATGAATACCTAGATGATGAACCGCATAAAGACCCGATGGATCCAGAAACCTTAAAGCATCCCATCAATACAGGATTTAAGGCCATAAAACCATACATCGTTGAAGCGTTAACCACTTACTGATAGCAATATTTTTAACAAATTTGTAACCACTCATTCTGATTAAAAGGCTTGAGTATGACCAGCTATACATTTCTGCCATCATTATCAAGACTTTTGCTAGAAACTAACACCCCATCAATTTGGCGTATTTAAGTTTATATCACTTACTTTTCCCTACTTGTCTGTTTTAAAGGCCTACCAATGCAGCAATACAATTAAGCACACAGCCTTTTATACCTACTTTTTACTGGATTTGGGACCAAATGATCAATGTACTATCATCTTCCCTTTTTGCTTCAAAAACTCATTTTCTGAGGAACAACATTTTTAAATGTTTTTGACATTTTTGAATTTTATAATGTTTTTGGATTTTTCAAAATTTTCAATTGTTGGTGCATAAATGTCAGTAGTTCATAGTCTAGTGTCTGTAATGTTATTTATGTTTTTGTTTAAGCGAAGTTGTCAACAAGTTCGCCTAGGCGAACTTGTTGAACAAGCGAAGTTATGGACAACTTCGCCTGAACATATCAGGCGAAGTTGTCGTGTATTTATATATAGGTTACGGATTGTTTTGTGTTGGTTAATCGGGAAGTTAGTCGTTTGAGTTAATCGAGTCGACGAGAGTCTGTATCAGTGATTCATATCACGTGAGTTCGGTTATTAATATATAACGTGTTTTGGTTTGTTCGTGTGTGTTTGTTTGGTTTGCTTTCTACGCTCGTAACGATCTACGCAGGGATTCCGCACCTGAGTAGACCGAGATATCTCGTGTGATCCGTCCAGGGAACCTACATCAATGTTTTTGTTTTTTCAGAAAAATTCTCCCCTAACAACAAAAACCATATGAAAATATTTACAGAAACAAAAATTGACTCTGATGTTATAGGATCACAAGGTATCCGACCCATCTTTTTTCTCGGTAACCCTCTTATCAACACCGCCCAAAACTTTTAACCCATTAAGTTTTAAAAGTATTGAAATCTTGAGTTATCAAAAGCTTTGGTTAAAAGATCTGCCTTTTGTTAATCGGTGTGAATTTTGTCTATGGTGATCAACTTCGTTTCATAGCAATCACGAATGAAGTGATACCGTATTTCAATATGTTTAGTTTTAGAGTGGTTTACCGGATTCTTTGTTATCGAAATAGCTGCATTATTATCTAACGAAGATAGGGGTAGTAAGAAAATTCAAACCGTAGTCCCGCATCTATTTTTGGATCCAAAGAACCTGAGAACAGCAACTGGAGGCAGCTACATACTTAGCTTCATAGGTAGATAGTGAAACCGTGGTCTGTTTCTTGCATTGCCAGGTGACAAGACGCTTGCCAAAGAACTGACACCCTGCCGTTGTAGATTTGGCATTCAGCTTACAGCTTCCATAATCCGAATCTGAGTATGCCCTCAGCACAAACTCATCATCTTTTGGATACCAGAGACCGACCCCTGGACATCCCTTTAGATAACGTAGAATTCTTTTGATGATCATGAGATGTTAAGCCTTCGGATTTGACTGATATCGGGCGCACAAACATGTGGCATACATGATGTCTGGCTGAGAAGTAGTGAGGTACATCAATGAGCCAATCATGGATCTGTATAATGTTTGATCAACCTTCTCCCCGTTGGGATCAGGACCGATACCATGATTCAGTGGTAGAGGAGTACTGATTGCCGATGCATCAACCATGTTGAACTTTGCTAGGACATCGTTGACATATTTTGTCTGGTGGATAAAGATACCATCAGATAACTGTTCCACCTGAAGTCCAAGGAAAAATTTCATCTCCCCTATTGCACTCATTTCAAACTTCAGTTTCATCACTTCCTCGAAAATGCTTGCATAGATCATCGTTTTTCGACCCAAATATGATATCATCGACAAAGATTTTCACGATCAGTAGATGTCCGTCAACTAATTTGGTGAAAAGTGTACAATCGACGGTTCCTCTGATAAACCCATTGTGCAAAAGATGTTTGGACAATGTCTCATACCAGGCTCTCGGGGCCTAATGGAGACCTTAAAGGGCTTTATCAAGAAGGTACACTTTGTCCTTGTGGATCGGATCGACAAACCCCGGTGGTTGTCCCACGTAGACTTCTTCACTGATTTTCCTGTTGAGAAATGCAGACTTGACATCTAACTGATAAACTTTGAACCCTTTCCATGAAGCAAAAACTAGAAAGATCCGAATCGCTTCTAGCCTTGCTACAGGTGCATAAACCTCATTTTAGTCGATACCCTCTTTTTGTTTAAAACCCATAACAACTAGTCTTGCTTTGTTTCTGACTATAATTCCATTCTCATCACGTTTACATTTAAACACCCATTTAGTGCTTATTTTCTTTTGGTTCTCAGGCAAGTCAACCAGTGTCCAAAACCCGAGCTTCTCAAATTGAAATTATTCCTCTTGCATAGCATTGACCCAACTTTCCTCGGTCAGGGCTTCTTTGTATGTCTTTGGTTCGACCTGCGAAATAAAAAATTTGAATGAGAACTGATTCTGTAATGGAGATACACTTGAATAAAAACATTGTAAGGTTTGATCGATTTTGACGTCTCGTTTGAACGCTAGCGTTCAAATCTCTAATGGTATTCTCTTCTGGATGGTAGGAGACAGTTCTTGGCACAATTTCAGCAGAAATTGTCACTTCATTTTGGAGATTGGTGACATTTTCTTCATCAGCAATTGTGGATGGAAAAATAACCTTGATTATCTCCTCGTCTGATTCACCGTTATCATCAAACACGGGTGTAGACTCTGGTACATCATCAGGTAGAGTAGGATCTGGATTAACTTGAGGAACAACCATAACAGGAACTTCTGGTGTTGATACGGGATATTCTGATAAATGTTGTTGGTATAACATTGTCATAGTCTCATCAGAAAGAATTTCCTAGGGTAGCTTAAAACTTTCCCAAAGGCTCTCGTAATTAAACAACCACGAATCTCCTGTTCTTTGAACTGTAGGAGTATAACGTTGACAATTAACATTCTGAACTTGAACAATCTTATGGAGGCTAGGAATGTATAAACGTCATAGTAAACTAATCACTTGAAAGAACTTGTTGTGAACAATGATTAGGATCTGATATTACAGCTTATGTCTCAAGGTGCGGAATACACTGAGAATGAACATCACAAGTAACATTAAGCACACACTTCATTGATAATATCAAGTGTTTACAAGATATGACACTTTAAGAACTTTCTCTCTCTAGTCTCTCTCTCTAGCATATGACATGAATGACCAAAAGTCTAGTTAATCACGCATAAGTCCCCTATTTATAGGAAACACATGATAGGTCACATGGGGAGAATATCTAATACGCGCATATGTTATGCACCGCATAACATATGCGGTTCCATGGACTTATGCGCTATAAACATATACCCTAACATATACAACTGACATTTAAAGCCCTAAACAATCAAAACTAAGACCCTAGCAATAGACATTATGCTCTTACAAACTCCCCCTTGGATGTTGCTAGATGTTGATCTTCGGTCGCCACTTTTTCATCCCAAACACATTTTCCCTGTACTCCCTCCTCATGTCTTCCCATGAACGTTGGTTGAGGGCTTCTGGTTTGTGGGAATTGATACTCCAACATCTTTGTATTGGTATTTCTTCAACGAAGCAATTATGAAATTTTCTTTATCTCCTTTTCACGCTCTTTCTCCATTTGTTCTTCCTCTTCACCCATTTTAAACCATTTTCTCTTCCAAACTTCACCAGAATGAATCTTGTATCTATGACATATCTTCACCACTTTCTAGTATTGCATAGTAGACGCATGATGCTTTTCACGAGAAACCTGAATCTTGCACTTGTATAACGTCTCTATATCTTTCTCTGAGCAATTCACTGATGTGCGTCGGATAACCCTCATAAATATGAACCTCACAACTAAGCTTTAATATTAAAACGAAAATCCTAAAACCACACACAACCGGCAAGTGTACCGATTGCAAGTAGTATAGACTTAGGAAGTCCGAGTATCGAACACGTGGACACGTCAGAACGTTAAAGATCACTAACCCTAGACAAGACCTACCTTAAAATAATATTATATTGATTTTTGATTTCTTTTAACTTAACTGAACTAACTGGAGTAACTAACAAAACTTACCAAAAATAGAAAACTTAACGGAAAACTAACTGTGTTAACTTAGGATGGAGAAAACGTCTACCTAGGTCTGAATCAAAATGTAGGTCTAACAAGCTAATGAATTGAATGATATATAGACACCGGTCCCTAAAGATGACACGACTAAGGATCGCTTGGGCTCACTGGATTACCTCTCGTTCTCACACAACAAACCCTAACTACTCAAAATCGGCTAAAACGACCAAACCGGGAAACAATTGCTAACGTGTTCTAATGCTAGATCACCTCTCGGTCTCACCAACACTCGACCCTAATGGTAATGAATACTACACAACCAAGGATAGAGGAACAATTCAACTTAAACCAAAATAGATCAACTAGTCGCTCAAAACACCTAAACCTGACAAGAAACGAACTCGCTCTCGCACAATCCTTATTCTAGCATGCAAAGGCAATGAGACAACCCTAACTTCCTATCACCTCTCGGTCTCAAGGAAGGTGTTTAACCGCTGTACTTAATCCAATAAATCATGCAACAAAACCCTACGGTGGTACCTACCGCAAACAAACCCTAAACACAAAGTCTAGAATCAAACAATGCACCGATCAATCAATACAAAACTAATCAACCGACACACGGGGTTTATGCAACAAATCACCAAAATTTCCAGCCCTTAAACACAACCTATTTCATGTCTAAATCAAACTTTACAATAGCAATTCAAGTCCATTAATCAAACAATCTATAAAACTCATCAAAACCTAACAATTATCATCTTCCCTAGGTAGAACTAACAAGATTAGCCGAGCATAATTTTTGGACAGCAGCAAACACTTAATAAAACCATCATTAAACTCATACCAATCATCTTAACAAACATCCAATGATCAACACTAATCATAAACAATTCAATCTCTCAATCAAGTGCAAAACTAGTTAACAATTAAACAAGAGAATTAAAGTTGTTGAACAATGTTATGAAAGAAAGGATATTGGGTGTTCCGGGCTGCTGCTATTGCTGTTGTTGTGCTGCTGTTATTGCTGCTGTTGCTGCTGCTGTTGATTGTTGTGCTGCTGTTGATTATTGTTGTGCTGCTGTTGATTGCTCTTGTTGCTGCTGTTGATTGCTGTTGTGCTGCTATTGCTTGCTGTTGTTGCTGCTAAATCTGATCAGCAGCCCTCTTTTGGCTCATTAGGGTTTTATTTTTTATATAATATAATATAATATGGTCTTGGGCCTCCATGATGCATACGGGTCGGGCCTTGAGCTTTGTTTTGAACTTGTATGTGTAAAAGGCTCGTAGAATGCTCAAAAAGTCCCGGTTTTCTTCTTTCTTTCACCCAAAACCTACAAGATTAATAAATGTATGTCAAACCTATCTAAAACGAGTAAAAACACATAAAATACAATATATTACGTAGATAAAAGGTGCGGAAAATACGTGTGTTTTACAACACATCATTCACCAACCACATAGGGTCCATCACATCACATCCCATACTCCATCTCTATTTAGCACAATCTGAGCTACTCCTCTATTCTCATCATAGTACCACCACCTAAAGTATACATGAAAGTCCTGTTCCATTGGGTACATATGAATAATCTTCAAGGTTTGTGGCTGCTTGTACGTTCAAGTCTTCACAAAATCATCTGTTTCAGGATCGTTCTTCACACGAGACACATGAAGGAATGTTGTCTATGGAGTCCAACTCCTGAATCTTCACTTTGCTTGCCTTTTAATAAAGTCTCATATTTCCTTCACCGGCCCTCGTTTCGAACAATTCAATAAGTCCTTTTCAACAATATCAACCACGTCCATCCACGAAAATGATTTCAACTTGCAAAGACTTTCGAGATACTGTACACCATACGTTTTCCTGACTGCAATATTTCTTATCTTAGGAAGATAAGCAATACTTACCACTTTCCCTAGCTTTAGTTCTTTTTCTTTCTTATAAAACTTGACAGTATTCAAGTACATATGTTTAGGCTTAATCTTCCGTCTTTCCAACCATTCTTCATGTTCCTGACTATTAACCTCTACTTCATCAGTAGACTTGTCTTTGTCAGATGGTATTGGATTACCTTGGCTATCCAACTCTTGACTCAACATTTCAATCTCTTCATCAAATTCCTCATCAAATTCAGGAAACACTTTATCTGCATTGACATAGGTCACTCGCTCTTTGTCTAATTCCTCTTCCTGTATAGGTTCATTCGCCAGAACAACATTTTCTTCATCAATCGACCCTAAATCTTTATCGAAATCGAAGATAAATTCCTCTTCAGTTACATTCAGCATACATGCTAGATCAGCTCGAGTCACCTCAATCTCTCCTTCTTCTAACTCCTCTCCAGTAGATGAAAATCTAACAGGAGACTTATAAGCAATTGGATCAACATCCAAAACTTCAAGCTCATCTATATTTCCACCAGCCTGAGTTTGTTCCTAAGCAGGCTCACTTTTGACAACTGGTTCAGTAACTGTTTCAACAACTGTACTTGTACCAGAACCAATCATCACACCAAGTCCACCACCCAAACTCAGATCATCTTTATCATCATCAAATCATCATGATCCGGAGAATCACCATAATCCACCAATTCTTCTTCTTCTTTCTCACCTTGATCAACAACTGGTTCTCTTGGTACTTCTGGTGCAATCGCAGATTCAACAATGACATGTTCTACTACCACAGGTTCATTCTCAGGTTCAACAACCTTTTCAGCTTCAACAACCAGAACACAACTAGATGATGAACCACTAATATCTGGAATCTCAACTTGAACAGTTCATCCACCTTTCCTTTCCCTTTAGCATCTATTCGATCTTGATCATGCTGCATCTTGAATTCAATTTCTTCAGCAAGTGCTTCACCACCATAGACTTTGGTGAACACTTTATCATCTAACTTCTCAACCTCTCATCTGGAATTAATACCCAACTTCTGTAACATCCAACCTTTGTTAAATAATACATAATAGAAAGTTTGTTATTAACTGTGTGTCGTTAAGTTAGTCATGTGTTAAGTATTTGGATAATATTTGGAGTAGGAATTGGGAATGGGTGGTGGGACCCATGAAACCCCCCCTCTATATAAACCCAACCACTTCTTCCTTTCTTTTCTTTTCTCATCCAAACACACAAACACACACACACACACACACACACTCAAGAAACACACACATACTCTCTCTCTCTAGCACTCGGATTTAAAATCCAAGCCAAAGAAGGGTGGAATCTCGTGTTTAAATTGTCAAGCAACAAGAATCACGTTCAGATCTACGTATTGTCCAGATCTGAACTTGAACTCGAAGCAAAAGTGGGTTTCGGTTTAAATGGTTAAGTTTTATGGTTAGAATCGTCATGAAAACAGATATAATGATAGATCGGGTTGTGAAATGTAAGAAAAAAATATAAACTTAGGAATTTATAACCTCTTGGGTGCACTTTGTGATAAAAAGGTGGTGTTTGGACTTTGAGAGATGGGTTCAGGATCAGGTGCATGGGGTCAGAATGTGTCGAAAGTTGGGAAAGAGTAAAAATCAGGTCCTGAGGAAGAGCCACGAAGTAAAATAGCTTTAAAAGGGTAAAAATGAAGAAAGGAAGGCATTTCGCTTCGCTTAGCCTTGAGAAGCGAAACAGGCATTTCGCTTCGCTCAGCCATGCGAAGCGAAGCGCTCCCATGCGAAGCGAAACGCTCCCATGGGAAGCGAAACGAAACCTCCCATGCGAAATTGTTTAAGCTGTGACCCGATTAATTTTCTGATGCGTTTTTGTTAAAGGACTGTTAATGAAAATAAAATTTTTCCGAGCTGACCTGGCAGCTCAACCCCAGCCAGGGGCTCTGCCCCTTGGACCCTGCTAGGGGCTGCCGCCCTTAGACCCTGCTACTAGGGGCACTGCCCCCAGACCACCGTTAGTTGAGGGTTTCATAAATTTAGATGTAGGAAGTAATGGTAATAGATAATTGACACGCGCAATGTATTGTACAGTTAGCCGTGCACAACTAAAGAAAGAAATTACCATTAATGGAGAGAGAAATCGACTCCAGGTGAGTTCTAGCCCCATTTCTCTTTGAAATGTTTTCGTGGCTGTGTGCATACTCCTATGTGATAGTTAATACATTTACTTAATTGATAAGTGTATGATACGTGTATGACTATGTATTGGATGTTATTACTATATAATGATAGTATGAATGAGCATGTATATATATATATATTATATATACATGAGACAGGTAAAATATGCACGTATGATAAATGTATGGTTATTCGAGGCAGTAGGGACCAGACCCTTATAATATCTGTGATGTTAGGGACCAGACCCTTATAATATCTGTGATGATAGGAACCAGACCCTTACAATATCTGTGATGTTTAATGTAGAATAACTTATGGTATACCATAGGGTTTTATGAAAGAAAGTATGTAAGTACGTATGCATGTATATATAAAGTATGTGTGAAAGAAGTAATAACAAAGTAAGGTATGAATACGTATCTTCGGACGCGTATGAGTAAGGATAAGAATGTATTGTATGTTAAATTGATTAACTAGAACTCACTTAGCATAGCTGACTTTTAGTATGCACGCAGGAAAATAGGTTGAGGCAGCTGGCTTAAGGAGGGACACAGGGCATGGACTGAAGAGACTGGCATCCATGATGAAGTGTTATGACTGTTTTAATTAAATATTTATGAAAAGACAATTTGTATGTTAAGACAAGAACGAATGTTTTGTAATGTGATGTTGAAGTTTTTAATTATTCCGCGACGTTTTTAATTTACTCTGATTTTAGAACTGTGTTTATGAGTAAATCCAACACCAAAGTAGGGTTATCAGGAACGAGGCCTTACAACTTCTCTTCCAAAACTGTAAAGTATCTCATATGGAGATGCAACAAATCAGCTTGCTGCTTATGTCTTAATTCACCATCTTCAATGATTTTCCTTTGATTAGCATTTTCTTTGCGTAGTCTCTCATTCTCAGCAACTAAGCTCTCAATCTTAATGCTATTGTTCTGTCACAATAGATTTTAACGAATCATGATCTCTAAATGTCGGGAAATCACCAAAGCAGCTCGCATCAAGTGACGGTAAACTGAAACCAGGAACCTTTTCAGTTACTTTAGGTGATACATGAGGCTCTTGTACATGAGGAGATGGTTCCACAACTGGAGTTTTCATTATTTTCATAATTATCATCATTTGACTTTGAGGTATCATGAGGTGAAGTATTGAGTTCCACATTTAATGCCTTCTTAAAACCTTTTGGTTTCATGGGAATATAAGCATTCCACATAGGTGGAGGCATAGCATGATAATCCTCATTTATGTTCTCATTCTCATTATCCTTATGTTTTGATGAATTTTGAGGCATAATGTGATCGAGAACATAAGACAATGCAGGATAGCTTACAAGCTTTAAATTGACTCTCTCAGTTTCAATCTCGAGTGTTTGTAACTCAAGCTTGAGAGCTACATTCTCATCTATATGTCTGTTGATGGCAATTTGTTTGTCCTCAACCGTGTGTTTAAGCATTGAAATGATCTTTTGATCTTGTAGGATCTTTTCCCCAAATTCTTTTCACATGTTTGAAATTTCATGTATGCCTCTTTAACAATATTAAGATCTAATAATGCTTTGTCATAATGCCTTTTCAACTCTTTAATTTCAAGAGTTTTAAAATCATACTCATCACATGGCAATTCACATTTTTCACATAATTTTGAGTTTAGAGTTACCTCGTTTGCCATGAATGCATAATCGGTTGGTTCTTCATTTGAAATTTCAGACTCTTCATCAGTCGTGTCTTCAACAATTCCATCAACCAACTTCTCATTTGATCTTCAATCCTCCTTGATTCTTTGATATCTGATTCATCCACATTGTCTTCCTCTCCAAAATCAATCTTACCATGTGGTATTTCCTCGCCATTAAACCAACCTGCAAAAATTTCAATTATATCAGGCGGGAATAAAGATGTAAGATAATCAGAAGGAACCATGTGAATTTTGTCATAGGTTCTTGGAAAATCATCATCAGATTCAATTTGATCAACTTCTTGATCAACCTTGTCACTCTCTTTGTCATCAACCTTCAACATTTATCCAACCTTTCATTTTCAACCAATTCATCCTCTACAACATAAGCAACCATCTTGACTTCATCCCTTGTATCAATCATCTCAACTTTTTCACTTTCCTCAACAACTTCTGCTACATTAGCCTGAAATACCGAATTTCAGTTCAATCCCTCGTCCATCTGTGCAGTAGCAGCCTTTTGTTGTGATGTAGAAGCCTCTGATTTCTTTCCTTTAATGGATTAAGCCTCATTTTGAGAAGGACGATGATAAATTGCTTGCTTGGAGTAATCCCTCCCAAACGGATTTGCAGCATTATCCTCTACATTCTTGCTTGTACACTCCTGTTTAAAATGTCCCTTTTCTTTGCATCAAAAGCATCTCACCTTGGATTTATCAAATCCCAACTTTGAATTGGACCCACCCAATACATTCCTTCCAGTAATCTCCTTGAATCTTTGAGCTCTCCTTATCACACTTTCCATACACCAACGAATATCAATCATTTCCATCTCTTCTGGATCAATCTGATCATAATCTTCTTTGGTCATGTTGTAGTTACCAATTCCTCCAACAACTAAACATTCATAAGATTCTAGAACTGAGCCCAGAAATGCCATATGTTCCTTGCCTGTTTCAGTGGTTAGGCACCAAGTTTTCTTCAAATTTACAGCAATGTTGCATTGTAAAACATCAGGGTCTTGTGTATTAGAAGCTTGGGATACTAGAATTGTGCCTGAGTAACTACTACTATATTATGGAGTAGCAAAAGTAGAAAGTACATTTGTTATAAAGGCTTGACCAGTTTGTTCAGCACAGAATGCTGTAGGAATCTTGGGATTTGAAGAAACACTTGATTGTGAACCTTTGTTGTACAATCCCACATCTTGTGATACAGTAGTTGATTTCATCTTTTGCTTCTTCCTAAACTCCACCTCATGAGCTTCGAGCTTCTCGATAAAACTTGCTAGATTAAGACGAGTATATGCAATTGGGTTTAACTTCATTATAAATGTACCCCATTCTTCAGGTAACGCATCAGTAAGCTTATCAATTTACTCATAATCAGACTTATCAATCTTCAATCTCTTCATTTCATTCACTAGATAGAAATATCATTTAATCAACTGTGCAAATGATTCTCCCTTGACTTGAGTAAATATATCAAATTATTTCTTGAGATGCTATTTTACTCTTTCACATATCCGGGTTTCCTCGGTCTTTGTTCAATAATGCATGCCAAATAAAGTAACACGAACCATTGTGCTGCAATAATTGAAAGATCTCAGCTTTGATGGCTTGTTGAAAGAGATTCAACATTTTCTTTTCTTTTAAGAACAAATATTTGTCCCCATCAGCAATTTGTGACAATTGATAATTTTCACCATTTTCATTCTTAGGAATGATATACTCTTCTTCAACTGCATTCCACGTCTCATAGTTTAAAGCCTGAACATAGGTTTCAAACTTATCAGCCCAAGACAGATAGTTGTTGATTCGGATATTTTCTAAGGAAGATTGGAATCTTCTCAACCTCCTCTGGAAATTAGCTAAGTATGGACATCGAGCAAGCTTGAACGATTGAGCATGGTCTACTACCTCGAGCAAGGTCTTCAGAACCATCTGCGGTTAATTCTTCTAAGTGTTGAGGCTTCGAGCAAGGTCTTCAGAACCATCTATGGTTATAACTAAGTGATTCCGAGCACAGGATGTTCGAGCACATGGTGACCAGCATGGATGCAGTAAGAAGATGTCATATGTTCAATCAAGGACTTTGAGCATGGTTCAGTTCCACAAGCAAGATTTACATCCTAGCATGATAAAGATTGTTCAATAAGTCTCATGACAAGACTGAAGGCATCAAGAAGAATGGGCTTGCTCTATGGACTAGTTCGAGCAAAGCAAGGATTAGTCAACAAGAATGAAGTCTGCTAGAGGAGAATATTTTCTCTGAAAATATTATAAGTAAATTATGCTCGAAGACACTCATCGAGCATACCTAGCATAGCGAGTCTGCTGGAGCAAGATGCTTATCATTCTCGAAGACTCTTACACTTGTATTTGTTGTTGTCTTTCATTATGTAATAATTAGGGATTCTAGAAGGAATGTCAGGGTCTATAAATAGGATCCTTGGTTTCCATTTAGATAAGGCGACGCATGGAATATGAGAAACATTCTAAACGAATATTCATTTTGTCTCCTTGTACAGCCGCCTCCGTTTTACGAAACCCTAGACATTCCTTTCACTATTTCATTAATGATATATTAAATACAGTGAATCTTTGTCTTTGATTATGTTTACTGATTAACATTTATTGTTTCGTTTGTTATTAAATCACGCCTTCACTCCCATCCGTTGGATATCCTGATTCTGCTGGGATATTCAATAGGCCTTTGGGTTATTGAGTCTGTGTGTTCTTGTCAACCTTATTAAGGTTTTGTAACACCTCGAAAAAACCCATAATTATTTTGGGCTATAGATGTCAATTTTGAAAGTTGGAGGATTAAAAATATTCCCAAGATAAGTCATGGGAAAAATAAGATAAGAAAAATAAATATTTCATATCAAGTAGGAAATCCATCCCACATGGAAAGGTGGAAGAAAGTGGAAGTATTTCACATGGGTATAGATAAGGAATGGAACTTTCATCCCACATGGAAACAAGAAAAGAAATGGAAGCTCTTTATAAGAAAACAAGTTTCCATAATAATGTTTTAATATAGCTAATCACTCTCCATAGTCCTAGCGGAGGGTACGAAGCACCCGAAGGACACGGACTCGGACTCGGGCGATGGGCGTAATGTGGCGTTTTGATGGCGCACTTTGCACTTCGCACACTCGCATCGTCGCGAGCCGCATAAGGGCCGCTTTTGTATTTTTGGAAAATGGAAGTATGATCAAGAAGTGACAAGTTATCAAAGACAAGGGGCTAAAAATGAAAAATCTGATTTCCAGGACCCATCGCGCTACGCGATGAGCCCAGGAACAAGATCATCGTGTATGGCCAAAAAAAACTATTAAACCAGGTTCCTTACAATGTGTATGATCAAAACATGTTTATGGACCATTTTTAGGATTTTTACACAGGTAGGAATGATTTTTGGCAATCAAACTATGTTTATTTGGTATTAATCAATGTTAAACAAGTGTAAAAGTAGCTTATTTAAGTTGTTACCTTAGGGTTTTGAAGAGTTTCTGGAAAAACTGATTTGCAGCTGCTGGGACCTCAATTTTTTATCAAATAAAATGAATAGACAAGCTTACATAACAAGTTTTATAAAAAAATGGGGGTGGGGTGAGCTGGCCGATCGGAAGACTCATGGGCCCATTTTGGCCCAAGTTTCTGATTCTAAAGGCCTAAAAATGAAAAGCCCAGTCCAAATTTAGTTCGGGTTCGGTTTTTGGCGCAAAAAACTTATCGGGTGCGACAAACAACGCGAAAACGAGTGTTTTTCGGCTAGTTTTGTGTAAAATTATAAAAACATATATGTTTGTAAAAATTGAAAATATATTCACGGATCGCTTAAAACATTTCAAATAAGTGTCTGGTAAGTCTTTTTCGGCTTCACGGATGATACAATGCTTGGTTTGTAACTATCTTTCGCGTTCAAATCTATAGCGGGTAGTTAAACGAGCATATTTTCGTTTAACTTGTTTGCTATCAAACTAAGGCCATATTACTAATATTTTAGCTTATATTAAACGTATATCACTTATAGATGCCCCCCCGAGATATCTGGGTCATAACCCGACCCGTTTGGTTAATTGTTCGTTTGTTAAACAAAAGGCGTTTATTTGCTTAATCGGTAAATACGTACTGAGGTGTACCTTGTTTTGGCTCAAATGTCACATCAAACCTCTGAAAGAATTCTATTCTTAATGCCAACCAGCTTTCCATCTGAACTAGATAAAGAGAAGAAGGAAGATGAGAAAGAAAATTTATCTCCTTATTCTCCACCGTACCATGGTTCTGTGCTAACAATTTCTAAATAAGCTAAACGAAAAATGGGAAGGGGCCCGATTGGTTGACAAATTCTATACAAACGACAAACAAAAGCTTATCCGCATGTTACACCTAAAGGAAATAGCTTGTCTTTTTCTAGCAGTATCTGTATCTGTAAAGCAATTCAAGATTCTTGTTTTTCACATACTCAAGGGGAACAACTAAACATAGAGGAATATATATATATATATATATATATATATATATATATATATATATATATATATATATATATACAAACATTAAAAATTTTTCAGTTCATTCTAGAATCAATGTTATCATGTTGGTAGAAGTGATGCTTAAGAAAGAAATGAATGTTTAAGGGATTAATAAAGGATAACAAGGACAAGGAATTTATCATTCAATGAAAGAGATAGATAATAGTAAGGTAAACAAAAGATATGTTTTATTTCTTCGAGATATTAAACGTATCTTTAACATTTATTTAAGAAAAGATAGCATAAAATCTCAAGAAAATTCTTATAGCAAATCTAGAAGTAAGAAAATACCGGCAATATGACTAAGAAAAGTCCAAGTGGACATATTCCAAAGGATGATTAACTTTAAAGACAACACTAGACAAAAATAATTAAGAAAAAAAAATAGAAAAAGAGAATTTGAGAAAATCTTACGGTATGGTTGTATATAATAATATCGAATCCTAGCAATTAAAAGAAACATTGAGGAAGCTCCAAGCAATAGAAACATAACAAAACTTGCATAGGAGATTCCTAAGCAACATCTAGTTAAAGTGAAAGAGATGACTTATAACACTATAGATGAGATGAAAGAAAAGATGCAACACTCAGAACAGAAATCATATTGTCACAAAAGACAACAAGAAAGGAAAAGATGTCAAAGAGATGTCAATGTTGTTGTATCAACCATAGTTGATCAAAAGGTTAAAGAAAAATGTTCCAGAAATAGGAAGGATAGTATATCGAAATATGATTAAGCAAAAGTACAAAAGGTAATGCCAGAATATGAGGAAAATAAATGATTGAGATCAAGAGATGGAATTGATTTGACAGATCGAATCCAAGAAGCAATAGAGCTAACATTGGTAAATGTTTAGAATACAAAAAGGTAAGGTAAATAATTAAACACAACTGGCCATTGTGCTTAGCAATTTACAATTACTTATGATATTCTGAACTATTAACTAATTACATTATAAAAGATGTAAAGTTTGCACAGATTTGAGAATTTTCAATCATTTTGTATTGAAGGTTAAACACGAGAGTCAAATTAGATGGAATCTAATCACAAATTAACAAGGTAAGAACATCCAAACCTAAGTCAAGCGAATCTCGAGGACGAGATTCATTTCAAGGTGGGGAGGATGTAACACCTCGGAAAACCCCATAATTATTTTGGGCTATAGATGTCAATTTTGAAAGTTGGAGGATTAAAAATATTCCGAAGATAAGTCATGGGAAAAATAAGATAAGAAAAATAAATATTTCATATCAAGTAGGAAATCCATCCCACATGGAAAGGCGGAAGAAAGTGGAAGTATTTCACATGGGTATAAATAAGGAAAGGAACTTTCATCCCACATGGAAATAAGAAAAGAAATGGAAGCTCTTTATAAGGAAACAAGTTTCCATAATAATGTTTTAATATAGCTAATCACTCTCCATAGTCCTAGCGGAGGGTACGAAGCACCTGACGGACACGGACTCGGACTCGGGCGATGGGCGTAATGTGGCGTTTTGATGGCGCACTTTGCACTTCGCACGCTTGCATCGCCGCGAGCCGCATAAGGGCCGCTTTTGTATTTTTGAAAAATCGAAGTATGATCAAGAAGTGACTAGTTATCAAAGACAAAGGGCTAAATATGAAAAATCTAATTTCCAGGACCCATCACGCTACGCGATGAGCCCAGGAACAAGATCATCGCGCTACGCGACGGTCTATGATGACGCAGCAACACGTGTCGCGATGGGAGGACACGTGGCAGACGCTAGGACTGAGTCACCAGCCACGATGCGATGCCCTAGAGAAAGGGACCATCGCGCTACGCGATGGTACCCAAACTCAGCTATAAAAGGGGGGTTCACGGCATTCACATTTAACACCAAAATCACACACTACTTTCACATAGTTAATCTCGGGAAGCAAGCTGACCTCGTGAAACGTGCCAAGCTCTGAAGCTCTGACGGTTTAAGCTCTAGTACGCGATATAGAGTAGAAGTGCCGCTCTATCAGTCATAGGCATTTAACTCCGAATACGCATGCGAGGTAGGGGTTCTGATTAAGTTATTATTTTATTATTATGGCTTAGACCATAGTCGGGGGTATAGCCCAAACCTTGATTACTGATAAGCATAAATAACTTTTCATAAGCAAAGGTTATAGACAAATTATAGTTTCTTCATGATTAAGAAACGTAAGCATTTTCATACAACGATTGTAGATAAAGTAATGTTTCTTCTTGAAGAAGAAACCTGGCATATAACTGATAAATAACAAAAGGACTGAAAGTCCAAAATGTTTTATACAAATAAATGATTTGTCAAGGTTAAAGCTATGCAAAACCAGACTTAAGGTCTGCCGAGTTAAATCAGACTTAAAGTCTGCTAATCAGACCAAGATTCTGCTGAACTGAATCAGACTTAAAGTCTGCTGATCAGACCTAAGGTCTGCTGATTAATCAAAAATATATTTATGCAAACCTATTACAAATATAGGTTAACAACATACTGACAGGAAAGGTTTTCAAACGTCACCAAACTGACAACACTAGGTGAATACGTTAAACCTTCTGAACTGATTTTACTCTTGTAGTAAACAGATTGTTTATTGCAAAGAGTCTGATAAATGTTTGCATGAGATTACATGTCTCTAAAATCGTTATAATACAAAATAGATAATAAAAAGCAACTCTGACCGAATACACATGTGTCTGGATCAAAACATAACTGATAATTGGCATACAAAACCAAGCCAGTCATAACCGGTTCTCCAACAGGGTCACATAGCCTAGGGGAAGGCTGTCTCCGAACAGAGGCTATGTACTCGGGGAACCTTTGAATTGTGTGTGTAGGGCAGTGGTACAAATCCCGAGAATGGACAGGCATTCCTGTTGAGTTTGTGAAACAGAAAACTATGTTTGTATTTAACGACTGTTATAAACTGTTTTATTGAGTCAACGATTCACCAGCTTTGTGCTGACGTATTTTTTCCACATTTCAGGGAAACTGTAAAGGATAGAACTAACAGGCAAGACTGATAGAAGATTGGAGACATAGTCATTAGAGGTGATCTGATGGCTCAGATATTTTATTCAAAATATTTTAAAGAATTATATTTTACTGGCTGGTATTTAAATTATCAAAACGGGTATTCTGACCCAACATTTTATAAATTAATATTATATTTTAAACTTCCACTAATAACCCGCAACTCTGATATATTTTCAAAACAGATACCAACTAACAGGCGTCGCACCCAGGCCCTAAGTCGGGGTGTGACAGGTTTTCACTAGATTCTCGGTCCTGACAAGTGGTATCAGAGCTTTGGAAGCTCGCCAAAGGCCACGGGACTGAAGGTTTGTGATAAAGATTGAAGCTTTACTGTGTTTGACTGCTTGAAAGGTCAGATCTGCTAACATGGAAGACCAGGAAGTATCTACGAACAAAATTCCAAGACTTCTTGGACAGAGAACTTCATAAAATGGAAGGTGCTTTTTGAAGCAGCTGTGAACTACAACGACCCCGAGCTCTGGACTTCTATCATAGAAGGACAATATGTTCCTTCTACTGCTGCAAACAATAGTGCTACTATTGAACTGAAAATGAAGAAAAGAGATGACAAAGCACAATCTATGCTGAAGCTAGGTTTATCTTGGGAAATACTGACAACTGTCAATCATCACAAAACTGCAAAGAAGATGTATGATACAGTTATTGACATGTTTGAGTGTAATACTGAACTAAGAAACATTAAACAGGATAGACTGAAGCAACAGTTGGATAGATTCAAGTTCAAGGAAGGAGAAAAATTGAAGTCTGTACTGCAGAGATTCATGGTCATTGTAAATGAGATTTGAACGACTGACTTGCAAATCTCTGACTTTGACCTAAACAAGAAACTGTTATCTTCATTGTCTGGTGAATGGTACACAGCCAGCAAATTTATCAAAGAAAAGGCCAATTTTCCCAACTTTAAGTTGGATGATGTGATAGCTTTCCTAAAAGCTGCTGAGCATGAGATGATTGAGAATCACATGATCGGAGAATATAAGCCCAGCTTCCCAATGACAAATGCTCTTGTAGCACCAATGGGAAATCTCTCTGTCAAGGATCAGCAACAACCAGTCATTGAAGAATCAGCTAAAACAAGCTCGGTGTGTGGAGGAAGTCAGTCAAGATTCAATGTACAAATGATAGAAAATGACACCACCTCATCAGCAAGTGGACACCCTCCTTACACGCAAAGTAATTCAAGCCATGGAGCAGACTATCAAGCTCTATTTTCTATGTTCACTGATTCATATCATGCCTTTGTGGCCAAAAACCTGATCAATACAAGCATTGTGCAGCAAGATCTTGAGCAAATTGATGCAGATGACTTAGAAGATATGGATATCAAATGGCAGGCTGCCATGTTAGCTGTGAGAAGCAAGAGACTGTACAACAGGACTGGAAGAACAAGCTTCTCTGGACCTAATGAAAGAATAGGGTTTGACAAATCAAAAGCCATCTGCTACAAATGTCAGAAACCTGGACACTTCGCCAGAGAATGTAACCAACCCAAGCAAGTGGGAAATCAATTGAATCAGAATCAGTTCTACCAAAATCAGAAACAAAATTTCCAGAATCAGAGAAACCAAATGGTCAACTAAAACCCCTATCAACAACAGAACAGACCTCAACAACAACATTTCCAGCCTCAAAGAAATAACCAACTACAGATTCAAAACAATCAGAACAGAGGAAACCCAAATGCTGTGAATCAAGTGAGGGATCAAGGAAATGTCGTTGTCACAAGGGTACTACAAGATGGGGAGTTTGACTAGAGCAACCATGCGGCAGATATGGAAAAAGTAAACGTTGCTTTCATGGCCAGAGTGCAGAACAAAGCAGAATCGTCAAATTCACAAGTACATTCTGACATCTCTATTTCTGATCTTATTTTAACTATTGATGAGCTGAATCAGGAGATAGAAAAGTGGAAGTCAGAATGTGGGAGAAAAGAAGATTTTCTGAATGTGTATAAGACAAGTGAAGCAACTTATGAAAACCATATCAAAAGCTTAGAAGAAAATTGTATGTAAGCATACAGAACTCAATCAAGAATGACTGTTGAGATTGAGGGACTGAAAAAGATGTATGCTGATGAGAAGCTTTAGAATGCTGAACTGATGATTCAAATAGAATTTCTAAAGAATTTGGTGTCTACTGGAAATATAGTTGGATATGTGGACAAAATGACTGATGAAGAAAAATACAAGAAGGTGCCACCACCTTTTTGTGACAGCTATCCATTGAGAGTAGACAAAGAGATCATAAATGAATATTTGAAGCAATTCAAGAATACCTTTGAAGACAGACCTGAATTTGTGAAACAGTATGAAAATGTAATTTTTGACAAAGAGGGAGAGTTTGCTGTGAAACAGACTAAAAAGCCAGAGGAAAAGAAAGTAAAGAAAGATGAAGTAAAGAAGAAATGGAGTGAATACTCCAGTGAAGGGAGTACATGCAGCTGTGGCAGCACCAAATCATCAAAAGGCAAGAAAAAGAAGAAGGGATCAAACAAAAAGAAGGATGAAAAGATTCCAAAGTTTCCAAAGATAACTCCCAAGGTGAAGAAAAATTTTGAAAATATGAAAAGAGAGCATGTAGTGTTTGATATATGTGCCAGACCTCAATCAGAAATCAAGAAAAAGAATGATGTACCAAAGAAATCTTTATATGATCAAACCCATCCTCCAATCTATCCAGTTTTCTCTAATCATGAACTGTTTGATATTGGGGATGTGGATTATGTGCCCATGAGAAGATTTGATGGTGAACAAGAAGGAAACTCTTCAAGATCACCATCTAAAGTGAAGCCAATTGTGTTTGTCAAGGAGAAATATCCTCTAGTGCCTGATGTGAATAAGCCAATAAAGATGGATTTCAGCAACTCCTTGTGCCCATAGACATCCCTAGGTTTTGACTTTCCCAAGCCAAGTGATAGAATCAAGGATAAACAACTGCTTGAGGATATGGGACGTTAGGCCAAGGTGTGGTGCAAGAAATTTGATGCTTATGGACATCACACTGATTCCTGCTGGTTTGAGGAAGATGAGTTTGTTGTGCCAGATGTTGTTTGTGGATTTGATATGAAGGGATACAAACAGATTTATCAAAGGTATTTGGATGAAGAGAAGAACACCACCAGTGAAGAAGAGAGAAAGTCATGTTTGGAGAAGAGACTGAAGCAGGTTCTGAAAATCAAAGATGATTCAAAAGGATCAAGCAAACCAGTGAAGAACAAAAGGTCAAATGACAAAGGAAAAGCCAAAATGAGACCTGGTGTTCTTAATGGTGATGAGAAGTTCTTGATGAAGCAAGGGTTTGAACCAAGAGAATTTCAGTGGAAGAAAAATAAGGAGTTAAATGAATGGAAAGACTGTGTGATTGATCAGATTGAGAATAGCATTAAGTCACCAGTTGTGTCAGTTGGGTCAGACTCAGACTCCAGATGAAGATTGTGAAATAGTCTATGAAGATCCACTTCCACTCCAATTCCAACTCCCGATGAATCTCCAATTGAATCTGATTTGCAAACTGATATAGTTTGTGACTCAGAATCTAACTGATTCTCTTATGTGTGTTTATGCAGGAACAGTTCATGAATTGAAATCATATATGGTATATGGACAGTGGTTGTTCCAGGCACATGACCTGTGACAGGGGAGCTCTTGTAAACTATGAAAGAAAGTATGAAGGTCCAGTTGCCTTTGGGAGTGATGAAAATGGAGGGAAGATTGTTGGAAGAGGCACTCTCACCAATGGTAAGGTATCCTTTGAGAATGTGCTGCATGTTGAAGGACTACAATATAACCTACTCAGCATTTCTCAAGTCTGTGACAAAGGATACAAAGTGGCTTTCAATGATGAACACTGTCTAATCCTAAAGCCTGAATTTGTGATTCTAACTGATATGATCATGATGATGGCTCCAAGGAATGGCAACCTCTATGAACTGAGAATGAATACTGCTACATCTAGAGGTGGTTCATGCTTTGTCTCAAAAGCCACTGAATATGAGACTAAATTGTGGCATAGGAAGATGTGTCATGTCAACTTGAAGAATATGAACAAATTGGTGAAAGGTGAACATGTTATTGGACTCCCTACAAGAGAATTTAAGCTTGAAGAAAGATGCTCATCATGTCTCAAGGTAAAACAACATAAATCCTCTCATAAGAGCAAACTGATTAATACAATTGATGAGGTATTGGAATTGCTCCACATGGATCTGTTTGGTCCTGTGAGTGTTCCAAGCATTGGAAAGAAAAGATACTGTCTAGTCATCACTGATGACTACTCAAGATTCACATGGGTTTACTTCTTGGGAACAAAGGATGAAACACCTGAATTGATCAAAGGATGTGTGATCAGAATGGAAATCTACTTGACAAGAAGGTGAAGGTCATTAGAAGTGATAATGGGACAGAATTCAAGAATGGACTAATGGAAGAATTCTGCACTTCTAAGGGGATTTTTCAGCAATATAGTGTTCTAAGAACTCCTGAGCAGAATGGTGTTGCAGAAAAGAGAAACAGGACTTTGATTGAAGCTGTAAGAACCATGATTGCTGATGCAAATCTGCCAGTTACATTCTGGGCAGAGGCAATCAACATTGTTTTCTATGTGCAAAACAGGGTTCTACTAAACAAGACTCAAAATAAGACTCCATATGAGGTTATCTTCAAAAGGAAACCTTATGTGAAGTTCTTAAAGCCTTTTGGATGCAGATGCTCACTTTTGAATACAAAGGACTATCTCAACAAATTCCAGTCAAAATCATTGGAATGCTTCTTTGTGGGCTACTCATCTCATTCAAAGGCTTACAGAGTCTATGTTAAGAAGCACATGGTAGTCATTGAGTCTTCTGACATTATCTTCAATGAAAATCACTTCAACAATGTGGATGGACCCAAGTGGCTCTTTGATTAGGAGAAGATGATCAAATATTTCAAGATATACAATGAAGACATGGATGACAGCATGTACAGAACAAGTTTTGAAGAAAAAGGAAAACAAAAGCAACTTGATCTGGACAAACTGTGGTCATCAGTTGCTCCTGAAACAAATGGATTTATTTTTGAAAGAAGCAATTAAGGACCAAGTGTTATGGAGAGTGAACTAGTACCAAGTCAGAAACAAGCTTAACCCGAAGAGAAAATGGATTTGAAAACAGGTTCCAGCCTTTGTTTGACTCTCTCCAAATAGGGACAAATGAAGCATAATCATCTACAAACTGTTAATCTCAATCAACTGATGAGATTCAAGAAAGATTTGAAAGTGAAGCTGCTGAAATGAACATGACAAATCTTGAAACAGAAGTGTCAGCCCAACAAGTTGTACAGACTACTTCTGTTGAAAGAAACCATCTTGCAAAAACCATCATTGGGGACTTGCATGAGAGTGTGACAAGAAGTTCTTCTGAAAGGGCAAACATCTGTCTGTATGCTTGCTTTCTATCCCAAGTTGAACCAAAGAACATTAATCTAGCATTAAAAGACAAAAGCTGGGTAGAAGCTATGCAGGAAGAGTTAGCTCAGTTCAGGGACTTACATGTCTGGGATTTGGTTGACAAACCCAGAGGCAAATATTCAATTGGAACCAAATGGGTGTTCAGAAACAAGAAAGATGAAAAGGCATTGTTATCAAAAACAAGGAAAGGTTGGTGGCTCTAGGGTGCTTACAAGAAGAAGGAGTGGACTTTGAAGAAGTATTTGCTCCAGTTGCAAGACTAGAAGCCATCAAGATCTTTCTAGCATATGCAACATCCATTAACATAAAATTCTATCAATTGGATGTGAAATCTGCATTTTTGAATGGAAAGATTGATGAGGAGGTGTATGTGACTCAACCTCCATAATTTGAAGATCCAATCCATCCTAACAAGGTGTACAAGCTCAGCAAGGCTTTGTATAGACTACATCAAGCTCCTAGAGCTTGGTATGATGAGTTATCTAACCACCAGTTAGACAATGGTTTCTGCAGAGGAGCTATAGACAAGACCCTGCTCTACAAAAGATGGAACAAGGATCTGTTGCTTGTACAAGTCTATGTAGATGACATCATATTTGGCTCTACTAATGAACAAATGTGCATGAGCAAGTAATGAAGTCTAAATACAAGATGAGTTTAATGGGAGAAATGAACTTCTTCCTTGGACTTCAAGTGCAGCAAAAGGCAGATGGGATTTTTATTAATCAATCAAAATATGTCCAAGAGATTCTTAACAAGTTCAAGTGCCAGGATTACAAGACAGTGTCCACACCAATGGACACACATGAAAAGATGGTACCTAAGGAGAAGGGGGAGCCAGTGGACAAGCATGAATATAGGGCCAAGATAGGATCACTGATGCATCTGACAGCATCTAGGCCATATATTATGTTTGTTGTATGTGTATGTGCAAGATTCCAAGCTAACCCCAAGGTCTCACACATGCTAGCAGTAAAAAGAATTTTTAGATATCTCAAAGGGAAACCAGATTTGGGGATTTGGTATCCAAGGAACTCTTCTTTTGATTTGATGGCCTATACAGACAGTGACTATGACGGTTACAACATGAATAGGAAATCAACTTCAGGAGGCTGCCAGTTTCTAGGGAACGGGTTGATGTCTTGGCAATGCAAGAAGCAGACTACAGTGTCCATCTCAACTCCTGAGGCTGAGTATATTGCTGCATCTGCATGTTGTGCACATGTTCTATGAATTCATAATCAACTGCTGGATTATGGTCTAAATTTCTTACACACTCCAATTTTAATTGATAATACTGCTGCCATGTTCATTGTTAAGAACCCAGTCCAACATTCTAAGACTAAGCACATTGAGATTAGACATCACTTTATTAGGGATTGTAGTGAAAAATGCTTAATAGAAATGAAAAGGGTAGATACATCTGATAATCTGGCTGATTTATTCACCAAACCTTTAGATAAAACCATGTTTCAGTTTCTGTTAAAATGTCTAGGTATGATAAGTGTTGATGAAATCTGATTGATGATGTGTGCTTATGTGAGGTGCTTACTGATGATCTATGTTTATCACTATGAATGTTTGCATAATTTGTTGCTATGATTGATTGATTATTCTGATTACATGAATCATGTTTATGACTGTTGTTGTATGATAAATTATCATGAATTTGATGTTATCGTTTTCTGTACTTAGATCTGTGCATACATGATACATTTTTATGATCTAAGTATTTCAAGCATGAATTTGTACTTGATACTGTGTTTGTTGCTCTTCGAGCACAAACAGTGCTACTTGAAGACTTTTCTAAGTACTTCGAGCACAGATAACATGACTCAGCTGCTCGAGCATAGAAACATGCTTTGGAAAACTTTCCAAGTATTTCGAGCA
Organism: Bidens hawaiensis; assembly: GCF_021521415.1. NCBI lineage: Eukaryota > Viridiplantae > Streptophyta > Magnoliopsida > Asterales > Asteraceae > Bidens > Bidens hawaiensis. The sequence continues at coordinate 311,564 of NW_027493266.1, read as the reverse complement.
TAATTTTGTGTTTGATAGTGTGTTTGTTGCTCTTCGAGCACAAACAAACCATACTTGAGAAATTTCAAGTATTTTGAGCACAAAGGTAATGTTTTGTTGTTCAAGCATGAACATGTACTGGAAAACTTTCTAAGTATTTCTACACAAGTCCATTGCTCGAGAACAGTGATAAAGTCTTGAACTTTCATGAAGTCTTTGTAGCACAGACTCTGTAATGATAGATCTTAAGGTTGCTCGATAGACTTCCGAGTATGCTTGATAGATTTCTGAGCATGCTTGACTGTATGAATTGTGCTGCCTGAGTGAATGTGTGTGATAATGTTGAAGGGTGTGCTTGTCGAATGTTCTTAAAAGACAACATTGTTTTAAAAATCATGTTTAAAATGAACTTTCAAAAGAATTGGTTTTGAAACTGTAAAATATTTGGGACTAAGCAACACTGTTTTTGGTGATCTTATAAGAGAAATGATAATATTATCCAGTTCCAAGCTTTAAAGATGCTTAAAATGTTTAATGTGGAGATTGAATCCAACCAGTTGGGAAATGATAGTATATTGTTTAACCTCCTAACCCTAGGATTATAGGCTTAAAGGATCTCTGATCAGTAAATTAACATTTTATATGGTATCTTTTCATGAGTGTATTGACATACGTGATACAAATATAATGATCATGCTAAGTCTGATGTGGTGACTCATTTGAAGACAAAGGTATGTTTCTTTGCATATCTCTCCTAATGATAGGCAATTATCTAATCATACACGAGCCTGCTGGTGTTTTGGTCACACAAAAATATATTTACACAGTATCTGAGTAGATATAAAAGTATTGCTATACAAAAGCTTATCAAAAAGAAACAAATAAAAAGGAAAAATATAGAAAAATAAAAATGCTTCAAAGTAGTATATCAAGTAATAATATATCATGACTTGAGGGGCACTAAGGGAACTACAGGGGTGGGCCATCCAAATAAGTCCTAAACACCCTGAATGTAAGGCATGTAAGTCCGGATGGCATGTAAGTCTAACATTCAACCTTATAGTCTGATATTTATATATATTTTCCAATAAACTGCTCATAAAAACAAATTTTGACCAATGCATCAAGGGGTTGAAGCCAAATTGGGGTGATTGGAGAAAGCTAAATAAGCTTTGAGAAGAGACAAGGGACAACCTGAAGTCCAAAATGTAACCATTCTTCACTTAAGCTTTAATTGAACTTTAAGCATATCGCAAATGTTATGATAATCATGCTAAGTGCCACTATCTAATGTCAACCTGACTTAGATCATAATAATGCTTACTATGAATTGGTGTGAAAGATTTTTAAACAATCTGATCCCATGTTGAGATCTCTCCAAAATGGTTTGAAATGAATTTTAACTGGAATTTGATCTCTTATTTTACCTTAAACTAATTGCTAATGTCAGCTCAATGTTCCAAATGATTATATTTTTTTTTTTGCAATATTGCAAAGTGAGCAAAGCCTGTGTGTGAAAGTGTCTAGACTGATAGACATGATTTGTTGGTTTTCAAAATCTGAGCTGAAATTCATTTAAGTGTTTCGAGCACGAAATTTTGCTTGTTTGTGTAATTACATTGCTTCGAGTATGCTAAATAAACTGTTAGATTCATCTATGTATTTTGAGCATGCATGCTACTTTCGAGCATCCTTTATGAACTGAAAATTGTTATTAAGTATTCTAGCATGCATCTTACTTTCGAGCACCTGCTATGATATGATATTTGATATTATGCATGTCGACCATGATTGATTTTTGAATGCTTAGACCTAAGGATTCGAGCACAAGGGATTGGAAGATAAGAAATGTTAAGCGTTTCAAGCAAAGTTGTGTGCTAGATACATAGGTTTGTGAGTTCAATCTAGGATCTTGATGGATAAAATTGTTAAGTGGTTCAAGCAAACGTGTGTGCTAGACTCTTATGTGTTTGAGTACAGACATAGGAAGGATAAAATCTGCTAAGGCTTTCGAACATGAGTGTACTACAAGCACATTGAGTTGTAGCCATCTAAGTCATTCGAGTGTAGGCTACAACACTGCTAAGAGAAGTTGCATCTCGAGCATATGTTTTGTAATGATAGATTTCTAAGTTATGTCGAGCAGGTTGCATAGTCGAGTAGGGTTAACCAATAAGTGTGTATCGAGTATCCTTGACTGATTGTATCTTGCTAAGTCCCTCGAGCACACTACCTGTCAAGAGCACACCCAATGAACACTTTCGAGTATGACCCAATACTCGAGCATATGATGTATAACATTTGGCTAAGGCATCGAGCACAGGTGTATTCGAGCAAACTATCTTGAGTATACTGGTTCTCGAGCATCATGAACATACAAGTATGTCGAGCATGGATAGTACTATGGTTTCGAGTACAGTGGGAGACAGCTGTTCTTTTGGCTGTATGCTCGAGCAAGGGAGGTACATTAAATTTGAATTAAATGCCAACTGTCTGCACTAGACGACAAAAAGGCACTGTACTACCCAAACATTGGGTATAAAAAGGGGACTTAGAAATTTTTTTCACACATTTCATTTCCCACTCAAAACCTAATTGCAAAATTAAAAACCTCTTGCTCGCATATCCCCTGCTTACTCGAATACTCAATTACTGCTCGATTATACTTCGAAAATAGCCATTAGCTCTGTTCCGACTTTGGTAAGATATCGATACTCGATTATCGTTACACCGATTTCGGAACTAGGGTTTTTAATTGATTATCTTACTAATTGTTCACTTGTTTGCGTAGGTACACATATTACTACGGAATAGGTTACTGAAGACACTACTCTTCTCTAACTATTCTTGATTATTGTTTCTGCATCTACTTGTACTGACTATTCTTTTATCATGCAGAACTGATGGCGATGAAATTCGAAAAGAGGCACAATATGTGTGCCCATTTGGAGGTGGATAATGACACCATGGAACTAGAGCTCATGCTAAATTTCCTAAATAATTCCAACTTGAGGGTAGCCTTGACTGAGAGCCCAACAATCTACAAGAATCATATTACAGACTTTTGGGGCTCAGCTACATATGTGGATGATATGAATGGGAAGAGGATTGAGGCCTCTGTGTTAAATCATGATATTGAAGTTACTAAAGCTTCAATCCGAGTAGCACTGAACATAAATGACAATCATGAAGATCATCCACTATACTCTGTTCCAAGACTGCTGAGAGTATTTCAAGAAACAATGGGTTACCACGGGGTGTTAAAGAAGGACAATTTAAGAAAGAAAGATTTCTTTGATTTATAGATTCCTTATTCATCATGTCATCCAGTCACTATCTCCAAGGAGAGGGACTTGGACTTTACAGAGCAGAGAACTTGCCACACTTACAGTAGCCATTTTGTATCAGCAACCATTCAATGTCTCAAGACTCATCTTCAATGGTTTGGAATCGAATGCTGAGAAGGCTATGAATCAGAGGTTTCTGATGTATCCAAGATTTTTACAGGTCCTCATTAATAGGTCTCTACAAAACCTACAGTAGGCAGGAGAGGTACTGAGCCTACAGTAGGCAGAAGGACAATTTAAGAAAGAAAGATTTCTTTCAAAGGATGAAGGACGCCAAGTGCAAATTCGTTGACAATAATGATTGGGATGTCCTCCCATGGCTGCTTGTTCCTGCATTAGGTGCCATTGATGTACCTCTCACTCCAGGCAATAGTGATGATGAAGATGAGGATGTTGGAGGAAATGATGAAAATCCTGATGATGGTGATGATAATCAAGGTGGTGATGCCGGTAATGAGCCTGCTATGGAACAAATTGCTCATGAAGAAGAAGAGGTAGAAAATGTGGGTGGCAATGCTAAGGTGAATGAACCTGTGTTTGACCCTGTTCGCAATGAGATGTCTGTATTTGCTGGTGCAGGATCTGATGTTCAAATTGATAATCAAGAAGGTGATAAAGGACCAGAGGTTGAAGTGACTGACCAGGTTAATGAACCAGTTAAGGGTCTAAGTGGAATGGCTACAGCATATATAGATGATGATTACTTTATAGCCACTGTAATATCGAATGTTGCAGAAACTATTCAGAAGATCACTCCACCGGATTCACCAACTCCTGAAGAATACCATGATGACTCTTCTGAGGCTGAAGATGGTGATGATCATATCCCTTCATCCCCTGCCACAACAGAACCTACATTATCTGAACCTGAATCATTTCAAGAGACATACATTCCCACACCACCTACATCCCCTATACATGAACAAATCATTTCATCTTCACCCGTGTCCCCACCAGCCCGAACTACTAAAAATATTCCCACACCACCAACCTCACCTGTACAAGAACCAATACTACTGACGTTAATCAACCTTCCCAACCCATTCCTACATAAACTGAACCCTTCAAATTACCCTCTCCAGAAACATTCTCAGAATATACCTTTAAACCCACTCAATAAACATCACCATCCAGCCCAAACATATATGATCTTATCAAAGAGAATGCCGAACTAGAGTTTGAAAATGTTATGTTAAGAAATAAATATGCAGTGCTAGATACCAAGAATAGAGCACTTGAAGCTGCCTTACAAGAAGCTTTACTGAAAATTCAAACCCTGGAGCACTCTGAGGTTGAGAAGACCTCAGATGCACCAAAACAGGGGGAGAATCCTAAAGAGGCAGAAGGCCTGAAATTGATTGAAAATATTTATGCCAGTTCAAATGAGGAAGTTGAAATGGTCGGAACATCAAATGCTCTTGAATTGATACATCAAGAATATGATGAAGGAGATGTTGAAGAAGATGCTGGAGTTGAGGGGCAGTCTGGAGATAAAGAGAATGAAGCTGAAGAAGAGAACCCTGAACAAATTGCCCAAAGAAAATTAAAAGGCAAAGGGGTGGCTCTGACTAAGGAAGATCTTCATCTAAAGGCAACTCATAAAGAAATATTTGGTGATGAGATCTTGGAGAAGGATAATACAGAAGATCCTGATATTGCAGAAGTTGAGTCAGTCAATACTGTGATACAAAAGATAAATCAAGAAAGACTGAGAGTAGTGGTTGAGGAGGAAGAGGAGGAGATAGACCAAGAAGTGCTTGAAGCACTTATGGAGATGAGGAAGAAGGAAGCAGAAGAAGAGAGATTGAGAAAAGAAGCAGATGATGCTATAAGGACAGCATTGGAGGCATTAAAAGCAACACAAACAAATGAACAAACTCCAATTACACAAAGTAATGATGAACATGAGCCCTTACAATCTGAGCAAGAAATGTCTGAGCCTATAACTGCAGAACCTGAACCTGAAACACCAAAAGAACAAGAGCTTGGTTTGGGTCCAGTCAACCAAGATGAAGAAGAAGAAGAAGAAGAAGAAGAAGAAACAATTGAAATATCAGCTAGTTCAATGGTGAATGTAGTCATAATGAAAGATCTTATAGATATCTTGAACAAACCAGAAGGGCATCATCTTGAAATTGTATCACCTGCTAAAAAGGCATAGAAAAATTTTATCAACCTTAGCAGCAGTTCAAAACCAAGGGTTGAAGAGATGGTGGAAACAATTGAGCCCATCATTCATGATGTTGATGAAAATGTTGATGAAGATACTCCTGTTAAAGAACCAGTGGTTGAAGAAATATTTAATGAAGAGCCAGTAACACAATCTAATGAGCCAATAATCACATAAATTGTTGATGAAGTTCAAAAGAATATGAATGAAGAACCTATTATTACTGAATCAACAGTATCTGAAACTGAAGCCAGAGAATCCTTGAAAAGAAAAGAAAAGGCTGAACTTGAAACACCCAAGCCCAAGAGACAAAAATCTGTAAAAGTAAAGGCGTACAAGAGAAGGAAGGCTAAATCTGCAGAAGTTGAAGGGGCTCAACCTATCAATCTTGAAGAACCAATGACTAAAGCCCTTCACAATCTTAATGAACCAATTGATCTAGATGATGAAGAAGAGAGAGGTTTGAAGGATGATGAGAGGGAGAATGAAGACAAAGCCTATTTGTTAAGCCTTGACTATAACAAGAAATATGTTGATAGAATGTAAAAAGAGAGCATAAGAAAAGAGGCTAAAGGATGGAAGAGTCGGGAAACTCAAAGAAAATTTTTGATAAAGGCTTGACAAAAGGCTGCATTTCTGAACCTACAATCTTTTGGAACCTTTGATAAGATATACAAAAATGCCTTGGTGGATGATGTTGCAAATTATGTTGAAGACATGACCAAGAAAAAGGAAAAAGAAAAGGCAGAAGCTGACAGACTTAAAAGAGAAAAGAAGAAGAAACCAGTGCAGAGACTGAATATGAAGTAATGATGGCCAAACACAAAGATGTTAAATTTCTTTAACTGCATGGCTATAAATATAACCAACTGATCAGCTTGTCCTTTGAAAATCTGGAGATAAAAGTCTAAATGGTGAAAGACTCCTATAAAGACAAGAGGTCTTCTAAAGAAATGATCAGAGAGAAAGAATTGAGATTGAGAATGGAGAGAGAGAGAGAGAGAGAGAGAGAGGAGGAGGCTCAAAAGAAAGAAGCGGAAGTGAGAAAGTGGTTTGAAGACCCACAGAGGGTGCAGACCTTGAAAGAGATAGTGATGGAAAAGGGAAAGACTGAGGATCAGTTCAATAACATGTCTCATGATCAACTGCTAGATATATATAACAGAGTGCAAAAGATGTACCTGGAAACACAGAGAAAATTACATGAAGACAGAAGAAGAATGGAAGAGTTAGTTAGGGTTGAGATGATGAGTGCCCTGCACAAAAGGGGTGCTAATATGAGAAGACTGATGGTGCAAACTGATGATACAATCAAAAGATGGTTTGAAGAATCTGAACTTAAAGAGGCAGAACTTGAAGAGGCAAAGAAGAAGAAACAAGCAAGTACAAGCAGAACACCTCTAAGGTCTGAGATTGTGAGGCATGAACCACCAAGAAACTTAAATTTGCCACACATCTCTATTTTGATAGAAGATCCAAGACCTTAAGGGTGATCACCGAAGACGGTAAAGAAACTCTTATTATCTTTAGAGATGATTTGAGAAATTTTTCAGAAGAACAGTTGAAGAAATTGGCTAAGCTATATCTGTATGACAATCAAAATAGAAGCCAACTGGCTGGACAGTAGAAAAATAACCTCTCTAAATACCTAAAAGAACAATCTGAGAAAGGGTTCCCATTTCTCAAACAAAAGAAGAGAGAGATACACAGCCAAGCAGAAACAGAGAGGAGACGAAAAAGGATAAATGAAGTTCACACACTGGAACTCTCTCTATTTGATTCGAGGAAAAGGAAGATTCAACAGGCAAGCAGCTCCACTGGTAAAAGAACAACTTTGAGGGAATGCCTAGCCATGAGAAGGGAAATGCTCGAGACAAACTCACTTGCACAACAAAATGGAAGGATTTCCCATCTCACTTATAACAGACATAACAATTCAATATCATTGAGGAATACATCAGGAGGAACAATTGCAGTGATTATGTATGATGAAGATCTTCAATTTATACATCCTCAAGACCTTCAATACATAGTAGATGCTGAGTTTCCTTTTGACTCTCAAGATGCAGTGGAGCTGGATATGATTAAACAAAAGGCTAACCTTGTTAAACTCAAAAAGGAAAAATCTGACACAAGGAGCAGAAGGAGGAGATAGCAGAATGAAGACTTAATGATGGTCATTTTAATTCTGTTTTATCTTTGAAATTTTATTTTATTTGTATTTTGAAATGTAAAAAAAAATTGATATGCAATGCCCAAGTGGCAGAATTCCGTTATGTAATGAAATGATATTTAGCCTAAATTGATTATCTTTAGAAGGCTGATACATGTGTAACTATATGCAGGTGTGTTTTGGTGCATCTGAGCTTGTTCCAATCTAGGGGAGATTGTTGAGTCGAATATTTGCTAAGGAAGATTGGAATCTTCTCAACCTCCTCTGGAAATCAGCTAAGTATGGACATCGAGCAAGCTTGGATGATTGAGCATGCTCTACTACCTCAAGCAAGGTCTTCATAACCATCTGTGGTTAATTATTCTAAGTGTTGAGGCTTCGAGCAAGCTACACTTCAACGAGCAAGATTGTTCTTCTATCGAGTATGGATTTCCAATCAAGCAAACAACTTGATCATTCAAGTTATAACTAAGTGATTCCAAGCACAGGATGTTCGAGCACATGGTGACCAGCATGGATGCAATAAGAAGATGTCATATGTTCAAGCAAGGACATCGAGCATGGTTCAGTTCCATGAGCAAGATTTACATCCAAGCATGATAAAGATTGTTCAATAAGTCTCATGACAAGACTGAAGGCATCAAGAAGAATGGGCTTGCTCGAAATGGACTAGTTTGAGCAAAGCAAGCATTAGTCAAGAAGAATGTAGTCTACTAGAGGAGAATATTTTCTCTGAAAATATTCTAAGTACGCTCAAAGACACTCATCGAGCATACCTAGCATAGTGAGTCTGCTCGAGCAAGATGCTTATCATGCTCGAAGACTCTTACACTTGTATTTGTTTTTGTCTTTCATTATGTAATAATTAGGGATTCTAGAAGGAATTTCAGGGTCTATAAATAGGTCTCGGGTAACTGTTGGCAATTCTTATATATATCATTTGGCCAACCTGGTTTCTATAACCTAGGAGATATACCGGGACTGGAGCTTCATGGGACGGAACTGAGGTTCTCAGGAGAAAGTGTTGGCAGAGCTTCGGTTTGAAGGAAAAATACTGGATCGAGGCTAACACCTCGAAATGGCATTTGAGAGATTCTGAACGGCCTCTTGAACAAGAAAGGGAGCGGCAAGTTACCGCTGCCAGGGATTGGGAAGAGGCATGTTGGCAACAAAATGCCGCACTCGAAGCCGCACGCGCTCTGACCCGGACACGGGAAGCTGAGCTGGCTAAGGCGGAAGGAGCCAAGAGTGATATCGAAGCTCGCCTTGCCTCTCAGGAGGAAGTTATCAATAATCTTCCCGCTTCTGCTGCTGAGAAGGACCAACTAATTGAAGATTTGATGAGGGAAAACACTAAGTATGTTGGTGAGCATGGCGTGTTAAAGCTAAGTGCCGAGGAGACTTCCTCCGACTGTGCCTGGTTGATGCGGGAAGGGTTTCCCAAAGTAATGGTTTTCTCCGTCTTTATCATGTCTTGTGACTTCCTTTGCTGATTCTTCAATTGCTTTCATAGGTTATCTCCCGTATTCATAAAGGAGACGAATTAGGGAACTGTCTTGCTGACCTTCTGTGCGCATCAAGTGAGTCGGGGAGCAAGGCAGGTTTCCAGGAGGGAATAGCTTTACCCAGGAAGGTCGGTCTGCTGAAGCTTTTAACCTTCACGGGGTGGATGTGGATAGGAAGTACGACGTTCAGATGGATGCTTTTGACAACTTGCACTTTCCCTTCCAAGATGTTATTGAAGGTTTTGCTGAAGCGGCGGACGGTGTTCAGCAACTTCGCGACTATCTTCGTGAGGAATAGTATATACGCCATTTTTTTGTACCCTTTTTTTTGTATACATATTCCTGTAATCCCTTTTTCGGTTGTATATATGACTTTGGATTTTACATTTTGTTTTGTGTGATACAATATAAATGTACGCGAGCTAAATCTGTCATGTATCCGGAATACAGGATTAGGATAAGTATTGGCACGCTGGCCTATCCGTACAGGAATTAATATTCTAAAAATTTAAAAAGCGGGTAACCATGCATAACTGTATCTGCATTAACTGTTCATTCGAAACAAAATTTGGTACGCAGACCAAAATAAACAAGGCACGCAGGCCAGTGTAGAGGCACACAGGCCTAAAAGAGAATTACATAGCTTAGATGTAGCACCTTCGCAATTGTGTGACATTCCAAGTCCTGGGAATAGGAGTGCCATCTAATTTTTTCAGTTTGTATGCACCTTTTCCCAACACTTCATCAATTTGGTAAAGGGCCTTCCCATGTGGGAGCTAACTTTCTCGGTAACTCAGCATTTGATGCTTCATTATTCTGGAAAACATAGTCCCCTTTGTGGAATGCACAAATTTTGACCCGTGCATCTTAGTATTTCTAGAGCTGGCTCTTGTATTTACTTTCGCGTATAGCTGCCAGCTCGCGTCTTTCCTCTAGGAGTTCTAAGTTCAATCTGAGCTCCTTTTCGTTGTCCTCTATTAAGAGGATTCTTGCGGATGGGAGGCCAATTTCGGCAAGAATCATTGCTTCCGTGCCATATGTCAAGCTGAATGGTGTTTCTGAGTTGCTGGTTTTTTTACTGGTACGATGCGCCCATAGTACATGAGGCAACTCATCGAACCATCCTGTTCTTTTGGTTCCCAATCTGGCTTTGATGCTGTGATTGACTCGCTCCACTTGCCCATTAGCCTAGGGGTGGGCAACCGATGTGAACACTTGTTTGATTTGCAACTCAGATAACCATTCCTGGAGGTGTTTGTCAACGAACTGAGTACCATTTTCGCTGACCAATGTCTGGGGGAGGCCGAACCGACAAATGATATATTCCCATAGGAACTTCTTTACATTTGTTGCTGTTATATTGGCCAATGGCTTAGCCTCCGCCCACTTTGTGAAGTAATCTATAGTGACCAGTAAGAACTTTACTCGTCCTGGAGCCTCGGGGAATGGTCCCATGATGTCTATGGCCCACTTTTGGAAAGGCCAAGCTCCGGTGACTGGGATGAGTTTGTTCTGGGGTCGCAATGTTTGAGGTGCATGCCTTTGACAGGCATCACATTTTTGGATCACTTTGAGTGCGTCCATATGCATGCCTGACCAGTAGTGCCCCACATTCAGAACTTTCGCCACTACCATCCTTGGCCCAGCGTGCAATCCGCAGATGCCATCGTGGATTTCTCTGATTACATAATTGGCATCTTCGGCGTCTACACACCTGATCAACGGACCAAGGAAAGATTTTCGGAATAGGATTCCGTCATGAACTTGATAGCATAATGCCTTGTGGTGGATCTTTCAGGCTTCTGCCTTATCTTCCGGGAGAATGCCAAAGGACAGGTAGGCCCGGATTGGTTCCATCCAGGATGTCGTTCCGGCCTGGATGACCAAAACTTGATACTGAGGGATGGATGGAGCATCTAGAACTTCAATTCTGACGTCTCTGCCCATGTATTCAAAGCTGGTGGATGCCAGTTTGCTCAAGGCATCTGCGGGTCGATTCTCGCTTCTTTTGATATGCACCGCTTTACATGCAGTGAACTGCTGCATAAGGTCTTTGGCTTGGGACAGATACGAGGCCATGACCTCGTTCTTTGCCTCGTAAGTCCCCAAGACCTATCCTGCAATAAGCATAGAGTCAACCCGGGTTTCTAGAAATTTCACGCCCAGCTTCTTTGCAATCCGCAACCCGGCCAAGAATGCCTCATATTCGGCTTCACTGTTTGTACTTTTGAAGTTCAGTTTGATGGCATAGGTGAACTCTTGGCCGTCTGTGTTAATCAGATTCAGACCCGCACTTGATCCCTCCCCGCTAAAAGCTCCATCCGTAAATAGAGTCCACTGTTGACTTTCATCAGATGGGATCGGGAGTTGTTGTTCCCGCAGGCATTCCTGGATTTTTCCTGCGATGAAATCTGCCAAAATTTGGCCTTTGATCGCAGGTCTAGGCTTGTACTCGATGGAGTGTTCACCTAATTCGATTGCCCACTTGGCCAATCTTCCGGATAACTCAGGTTTGGCCAATACGAATTTCAGCTTGTATTCTGTCAAAACTTGTATTGGGTGACCTTGAAAGTACCTTTTTAGCCTCCGTGCCGCATATACTAGCGCTAGTACCAACTTTTCAAGCATCAAGTACCGAGTTTCAGCATCCGCTAGCGTTCTGCTAACGTAGTATATCGGTGTTTGGACAGATTTTCGATCTGTTCGGAGGACTGCTCCAATTGCAATATCCGAAGCGGATAGATACAAAATGAGAGGTTCTCCATCTCGGGGTGCGGTCAGTGTTGGAAGCTCCATGAGGCACTTTTTTACTTCTAGGAACGCCGCCTCTGCTTCCGGTGTCCATTTGAAATGTGCCTTTTTCAGGCAATTTCGCAATGTTGACACGAATGGGTAAGATTTAACTGCATGATTTGCCAAAAATCTGTTTAGGGCCACTAATCTTCCATTCAATGTTTGGACTTCTTTTAGTGAAGACGGGGAGGGCATCTGGGCAATGGCTTACGCCTTCTCCGGGTTTGCTTTAAATCCTTCCCCGGTGACAGTTACCCCCAAAAACTTTCCTTCTTCCATGCCGAAGGAGCATTTTGAAGGGTTAAGTTTCATATTGATTTTCCTGAGTGTGGAGAAGACGTCTTCGATGTCTCGAAGCATTTGGTATTCCTCCACGCTCTTAATGACCAGGTCATCCATGTATACCTCCAGATTCTTTCCGATCTGACCTCGGAAGGTGTTGTCCATCAACCGCTGATATGTGGCTCCTGCGTTTTTTAGACCGAACGGCATCATCTTGTAACATAATGTGCCTTGGTCGATCCGAAAAGCGGTTTTATCTTCATCGCGGGCCGCCATACGTATCAGGTGGTAACCCTTGTAAGCATCCAGGAAACACTTGAACTTGAAGGGTGCCACTACATATACCTTGAGGTCAATCTCTGGAAGCGATTAACAATCCTTGGGGCAGGCCTTGTTCAAGTCCTTAAAATCAATGCACATCCGCCATGAGCCGTTGCTTTTGGGGACCATCACTAGATTCGCGACCCAAGTTTGGTATTGAATTTCGCGGATGATCCCCGCGTTCAACAGATCTTGTACTTGCTCGTTCATGGCTTTTGTCTGCTCTGGACCCATCTTCCTCTTTTTCTGAACGATCGGTGTATATGTCGGGTTAACCCGTAGCCGATGTTATGAGATGTCTCGCAGGACGCCCGTCATGTCTGACGGCGTCTAAGAGAAGATATCTGCATTCTTGATTAGCAACTGCTTCAGAAAAATGCGCACCGTTTCTGAAACGACGGCCCCAATTGTAACGATTTGTTCTGGATATTCTGGGTTAACGATACATTTTTCGGGTTCTGTCAGTGCTTTCTTGGGTACCTTCGTGGGCTTCGATCCCTCTGTAGCGTAGTAATGTTTGTTGACTCAGATGATTGACACTCCTGTTCTTGTGGGGACACCCACTGCACCATGTGCTGTGGAAGGATTGGCGTTGAAGTCACCGATCGCTTCCCGCCTCAAGATTATATCATGTTTGGATCTTGCGGGTAGGATGAGGAATTCGACATCTTCGGTCCTTGAGTGGATCCCGTCACTCAGCATGACAGGGAATGTTATGACCCCTTTAGGGTGCATAACCTCGTAACCAAATCCAGAAACTGGGGCGTGCACAAGTTTCAACTTAGCCTTGTCTTCTTTGTCTAACTACTCAAAATTTTGTTGATCCTTGGAAAGGAACATAATTATAAAACACATTTGTGTAATTTGGATCAACAAAATTTTGTTGATAATGACCATAGTAGTTGTTGTCACATAAGTTGAATGGCTGAGGATTTCTAAATTGATTGGTTGTTTGAGAAAATGATCGTTTATTTGGTGGAACATATTTACACGAAGTACTTGCCTTTTCATTTTCAAAAACTTTACTTTCACCTGAATTATTCTCAGTCTCACAACTTGATGATGAACAACTTGATATGTTCACCTCAACAAGTCTATTTTCATTGACACGTTTTTCAACAAAAGTTTCATCACAAACTGTTTCATAATCACAACTCGTGTCGGTTTCCACCGACCCACTTTCTTCAACACAACCTGTTAAACATGATGAATCACCACTAGAATCAACAGTCACAGGTATTGGAGCAGTTGCTTTAGAAGCTGGAGGAACAAATGTTACTAGTTTTGGTACATGACCAATTCCATATACCATCTCTTCCTCTGGAGGAGTGTTATAACTAAAATGGGGCAGGCTAGTGTAATTGTCATTCATTGGTGGGGGAACTGCTGTATAATCATAGCCTAGACCCGACTTTAGTTTAGCACTCCTCTGTGCTCCAAGAATCTCATCTAACTGACCAGATGCTATTTCAAATCTCTTGATAGCCTTTTCATGTTTCTCAACATTTGATTTATTTTCAGACACTTCTTTTCTTAAATCTTCATTTGCATTTTGAAATTTTGAAACTATGTCTTTATAATATTTAACTTCATGTTAAGTTACAAAATTTTTTCGTCGGAGACTTGCCAAATCATCATGATGAGTTTTAATCTTTTCGGTATAAATCTTGTCAGCTTTAACATATTCGGTGTTCAGACCCTTTAATTTTGATATTTCTTTCTGGGCACTATCATAATTATGTCTATAAAACTCAACTTTATGAATGCAGGCTTGTGTGCGATTTGTTTATACCTCGGGAATGATAGGACATGCATGACTGTTTTCACCTGCAGCACTTGTTCCAACTTTATTTTCTTTGGACTGATTGTTTATTTAGAGCTTATCCTCCATTATTTCAAAAGACTTTATGGTAGAATCCAACTCTGAGAGTGTTATGGTATACAGGTTTGTGGTTCTTTTGATGGTAACCACATTGATATTCCATGTATAAGGCAGTGAATTCAACAGCTTCATGTTGATCTCAGATAAACCATTGATGATACTGACACTTCTTATTTTAGTGACGAGTGACTCAAATCTGTTGATTAGAGAGGCAACCGATTCTCCTTTAATATGTGTAAACATGCCGACTTTTTAATATTGTCTTTAGGCTTTCTCTCATATCCAGATTTCCTCAAAGCACAGATTCGTAAGACATTTTTTTTAACTCGATTAGTTTTTTTTTTTTTGAGAAAATAAAATTAAGGTTTTTTTTTTGCTACAGTACCGATTTGCTACAGTGTCATGCGAATTCTTTTTGCTATAGTAATTCGCATGAGTTGCTACAGTACCCGATGCGAATTGCTACAGTACCCCCGATGCGAATTGCTACAGTACCCGATGTGAATTGCTATAGTACCTCGGCGATGCGACTGCCACAGTACCTGGGAGTGACAGTACCCAGAAGTGATTGCTACAGTGATTTTTTTTTTTTTTTTTTTGAGAATATAGCACCTAAACTTCCAAAAAGTCAAAAAGACTTTAGTCTAAAAATCACTAAATCGCCCTAGATCTGAGTTTTAAACCGAATCTGAGCTCAGACACAAAAACTTAAAACACTAAAAACTTAGATTTGGTGATTCTCGTGTATTTCTAAGGTGTAAGGGACTCCAAAAGTGATGAGTAACACGAAATCAACCTCAAATCCAACAAAAAAACTAAGATCAAAACTCGAAAAGTTTGACCTGAAAACCACAAAACGTCGAGTCGAAAGCTCTGATACCACTTGTGGGTCCTCTAGATGGATCTCACAACTTGACTCGGATCAATCCCGTGTTTTTTGTTAGCGGAAATCACCAACGACACTTGGATCTCGGATCTTAGTTTTGTTAAAGTAAAAGAGAGAAAATGGAGAGGTTGAGAAAACCTCTTTTATTTCCAAAAGGTTGTCTTGAAGTTGTGTAGAGTTGAGTTGTTTGGAGAAATGAGTAAGTGACCCTTTTATAAGGTCCCCATTTCTCCAATACTTACAAAATAAACATACAAAATAAACGTATCGAGTACGTACTACACTGACTAAAAGCAAACTAAAATGACATATACAATCCTAAAAACAATATATAATATTGGCCCTACAGTAGGAACATGCCATGTCATCTGCTACGTCAGTTGCCATTCTACCTGCCACGTCAACTGCCACTCACTCAAATCATTATAGTTATACCTACATATAATTATTAGTTGTAGCCACACATATATGTGTAGGTATAGCGTGATATATAGCTACACATAACTGATGTGTGGCTAATGATCTATATCAACAGATCTGAGGAAATATATCATAACACTTAATTTTTGTCTAGGTAAAGACAACTATAAACACATTATAGGTTTATACCAACACATACTATGTGTGGATGATGATCCAAATTTCTTGTAGTGAACAAGAACCATTTTGAACCACACAAAACCCAAAAATAAAAAAAAATCATAAAAAATACAAAAATAAAAATAGTAAAAACCAAAATTCTTATTTATCATCTTGGTTTCATAATCTCGGTTTATCCAAATTATACATATATGTATAATATGCACATATATGTGCACATATGTTTTTTATAGGTTTATTGGATTTTAATAATCCTTATTGACGATTATTAACCAATAATAATCCTTATTCATTTTATCACCACTGGCGGTTCCAAATTTAAAATAGTTGGCAGCCAATGGTCCTCCGTTAAAAAGGAGTTAATGGCGTTATACTTTTTTTCCGAATTTCAAACTAATGTTTTAGGGCTTTTGATCGGAAGGATGATTCGAGTCGATTGATGTAAACTTAGCTCGAAAACGTGATCCAAATAACTTGATTTTTGTTAATTGGAACTTCAAACACCTAAATTGAAGCATTGTTTCTACGTTTTGGAGCACCCTTTTGAACTAAGTTTTACATTAATCGACTCGTATTCTCCTTCAGATCAAAAGCCCTAAAACATTAGTTTGATATTCGGAAAAAAGTATAACGCCGTTAAGTCTTTTTTAACGGAGGACTATTGGCAGCCAACTTTTTTAAAATTGGGACCACCAGTAGTGATAAATGAATATGGATTATTATCAGCCAATAATCAATAAGGATTATTAAAATCTAATAAACCTTTTCTATATACACATATGAATAATTTAAGGTAAATGATAATGTACATATGTGTACATCACGTAATTAGAGATTAAATGAAACTATACACATGTGTATAGGTATAATACGAATTAATTTTTTTATGAAAACGGAATGAAATATTAGAATTTTGGTTTTTTTACTTTTTTAAAATATTTGTTTTATAATTTTGTAAATATTTTTTAGAGGTTTTTTTAGTGGTCCGGATGGTTCTCAAAATTCTCATTTTGTAAAGGATTCTCTTAGGATCCTTACCCTATATATAAACAGGTGTGGGATCTAGAGAGAACTCATCTTAAAGAGAGACATAGATAAATAATACAGAATTATTTTTAACTTTTGAAAAAAGATATTTTGTGATTTTTTTTTCTTTTCTCCTAATAATGTGATATTGTTCCTTAAAAAAAAGAAAAAAAACGTTGAAGTAGTGCATATGTGCACTAATGTGTATTTCATATATACGATAGTGTTTATTGCATATAATATAACATAACTACAATATACAACACACACTATTGAATATATGCAAATACAACTAATAATTGTATGCAATACACACTGTTGCATATACGTAATACAACACTAATGATATATGCACTATATCGATTTTTTTTATTTTTGTTTATAATATAACACTATTGCACGTATACAATACAAAAAGTTGCATATTTAATATTCAACAGTATTGCACATATCAAAATACACACTAGTGCATATGTGCAATAAAAAAAGTCGATGTATTGAATATGCACTACAACAAGGTTTTTTTTTATATTTTTATTTTTATATTTCTTTATAGTGAAGAATAACAACATATAAGAAGAATGAAACAAAAAAAATTTAAAAAATAATTTTTAAATTAAATTAAAAATATTTATTTATTAGTTCTCTAGTTCTTTCTATAAGGAGTTCTCTCTTGATCCTCTTCCTATACACACACACACAAACACACACACACAATTAGGTTCATTTCAGAAGTGTATCTTAACGCGAGAAGTGTGAGAAGTTATTGCAACCAATCATAATTTTTTCTTTTATATTTGATTTATTTTAATAGAAGAGGTATTTTAGTACTAACATTTTTCATAGATGGTAAGTAACAATTATCTTGGATAAGTTACACATTTTTTCTTTTAATTTAAGTATTTTTATAATATAATTAGTTTCAATTACTATAAAATAATCAATTTATTCCTAATTCCACTTTATCAAAACATATAACCAAGTACGTAATGTTTTGGTTAAAAATCGGGCTAAGGATCAGTAAACCAAATTCGTAAGTGAGGATTGGTGCTAATGTGAATTAATGCGATCAAAGTAACAATTATAAACAATGAACACAAAGATTTATACGAGGAAAAGCCCTTGGTAACTAGTATCCCGCCGGCACAAAAACCTTGGGTAGTGAAAATTATCACTACCAATTGTATTGAACTTGAAAAGATTACAAATGGTGCAATAATAGCTGATCGTGAATACAAGTGTTTTCTATGAACTCTTAGTGCTAAAAGTGTTGTGTGTTGATCAGCTAGTACTCGATATATATATATATATATATATATATATATATATATATATATATATATACACATATATATATAAGTAAGATATAACGGCTAGTAACTACTTATGCTATAATCTCGGCCACGTTTGTTTACTTCTTCAACTTGAACGTTTTAGGAGCGTGGACGAGAAGGGAAGACTGAGTAAATTACTTCGTCCGTAATAGTAGGAATTCTGGTGAGCACATGTTATACCTGCAAAAAATAGATTAGAATTGACTGTTGAGGATCCTTGAACCACAAAGGATCCTTATTCCCACTGATTGTTGCTAATAATACTTGATTTACGAGGATCAAAGATCCTGGTCCCAACAATTTCCCCCAAACATGATAGGTGTGAATGGAGTACAACTGTTATGTTTATCCCTATGCATATTTGAATCGAACCATCATCGATAATGTGACGTGACCGTCACCGGCGACCGTATCATTATCCCTAATAAATAGGTTTTCAAGCTTTAAAACTTCTTCTTTATCATATCCACCCCCTTATTCTGGTGATAACGATTCTCAGGTATTCTTCTTTCTTACTCTTTTCTTTCTTCTGCTTTTCCTCATCCCTTCGTTACAATGCCCAAAAGGAACCAGAAAGCGTCCTTTAGTTTGAACCCTAAGGAAATAGGTCCCGTTCTTCAAAGCCAGCATCTTCTCAAAGACCCGGTTTCGGAGATCTGTAAATTCACCAATGAAGAAATCCAGAGAATCTCCAACTGCTTCCCTGAAGAAACAGTATTCAGAGCGTATGATCCTCGATTAAAGAGCGACTGCGTTTCTTCTGACTGGGTCTGCTTTCCCGCACTCCCATTTCTTCTTGGATTCTCCTATCCGTTCCCTGACCTGACCTCTACTTTCTTCTGCTTCACCGGCCTCAGCTATATCCAGGCGATGCCGATGATGTGGAGGACTTTGCATACACTCGAGAGGTTGATTGCAGAACAGGATTTAGATTTCAATCTACCATCCCTTTCTCACTTTTACAGCCTTGTTACCCATGGTTCCAGCAGGTTCCTCTTCAAAAGCAAACCTTTTCAGCCTCTACCAATCAACAAGACTACCCACAACGATCAAAGTTGGAGGAACCAGTTCTTTTTCGTTCTAAGAGACAGTATTCCAAAGGGGAATTTGTTACCAACTCGCTAGATCCTGAAGGGTAGGGTAGTGGATCCTGAGGATAGAGGATCCTAGTATTTCTGATTGGCTAACTGTGGGTTTGTTGTTTCTTATGTAGTGTCCAACTTCTCAGAACTCGCCAGTAACCAAGAGGGTGTTAAGAAGGCGAAGGTATTCCTATCATTGGATCCTTTTGACAGGACATTCAAGGCTGCTGTTGAAAAAGCGAACGATTCAGACGAAAGGATCGCCAGTTCCTTGGAAACAATGTCAAGTAAGTTAGAATAAATTTATTGATTACTGATAAAGAACTATAGAAAACTTATCTTTTTTCGGACAGGTGCACAAAAATCATCATCCAAAACGTCCAAGAACTTGTTGGGTCAATACCAGTTGGAAGACGTTGACAGCCTCATCTCTTCCCGTTCCTCTGAGAAAAGACCTATGAAAGGTTCCAGCCTTGCTCCTCCAAAAACTATGACTACCCGCTCCAAGGCCAACATGAAGAGAAAGAGGGACCCTGACGTGGAAGTCCACAGTGCCCAAGACATCTTTAACCAGCTCTCGGAAGTAAGGATCCTTTACCCTTAACCATCTACATTTCAATTGTGTCTTTAAGTTGCATACGTCTTGCAGGCAGTGGCCAACTTCAAGGCTTTGTATGATGAAAATGTGGCCAGCACGGAGAGGGAACTCGCCAAATACCATGCTGGGATATCCTTGAAGGACAAGCTGATCATGGAGTTGCAGACTGAAAAGGGGACCCTAGAGGATAAGCTGGCTCTTACAGACATCCGGGCTCAAGAACAAATGGTCGAGGTTACTGAACAGGCTAAGGAGTGGGCTAGCAAAGCGGTATTAATCGGCTAGGATAAAGATGGCCACCGAAGCTGAGGATCCTAACTTCAACAGGTCCACTTGGAATGTAGCTATGTGGGAGAAGGCCTTAGCTGGTTTTGGCGAAGAGAGCGAGGATGCGGGGGCTGCAAAGAGGATCGAGGATGCTGGAACGAGTGGAGTCAAAGATGACGTGTTGGAGGTCAAGGAGGCGGGTGATGGTGAAGGTGATGCGGCTAAGGAGTAGCAGGTGTAATGGGCAATGATGGATATGAAGACAAGGCCGGAGCCCATTTTTTATGATGTTTTAATGGTTTTTGTTTATGATTTGTATGGATAATGGTAGTGGCAATCCTTAGGATCTGTAATTCATAAGACAATTTTCAAAGGTGGTTATGGTGGAGGGATCCTTACCTTTATGGGGATGAAACCTTAACCGCCTTTGTCTTTTAAATTTCTGCATGAACTTTGATGTAGTTTGATTCGGGTGGATGGTCCATGTTTTGCTGGTGAAGCCCGGATCAATTCTTGCTTATAATAATATAACTCTTTTGTTTTTTGCTTTATCATCTGTGTCATTAGGATAGAGGATTCCTCATCCTTAGAACTTTCCTTTCAAATCATTTACCTATTTGAACAAATCAACAAAAGATAATATAATAGTTAGAAAAGTTGGATTTAAACCCAACTATCTTAGGGTTAAGCCCAACAAATCACGGGGACAAACCCAATAAAATGAGGAGACAAGCCCAATAAAACGTGGGGACAAGCCCAATAAATCGTGGGGACAAGCCCAATAAAACGTGGAGACAAGCCCAATAACACGTGGGGACAAGCCCAATATTTCGTGGGTACAAGCCCAAAATGTGGGGACAAGCCCAATAAATACGTGGGGACAAGCCCAAAACGTGGGGACAATCCCAATAAATACGGGCGACGAGCCGATCCTTGGCATTGGCCCAATTTAGCGCGGTGATGAGCCTAACCCGGCGTTGACCTTAACTTGTGTATATGTACGTCTACCATTTAATTCGTAAGATCCAAGATATGATTTTTAGCCATGAAATTGTTAGCCACGTATAGTGCACTGGTCCCACAGCCTCCAATCATACCTGGATAATCGTGCGCTCCAGGCGAGGGTGTAGAAACCCTAATTCGGGAGATAAGGTGAAGACCTTAGAAACCTGGCGACAAGGTCGATTAAACTTAGGAGAGAGTTGGCCAAGCCATTTTTTCCACTTGAGGGCACTATTGCTCGGCATTTCTGCAACTTGACACATTTGACAAGACAAGAACATAATGTGAAAATCAATATAAAGTAAAATTTTACCAAGTATCGAACTGAAGCAATTGATTAGGATCCAGGATCTTCCTGATCAATAAAAATATTTCTTTAGATGAATTGCATTCCAAGCCCTTGGGAGCATGTCACCTTCCATATTCATCAAACGATATGCCCCCTTTCCTGCTTTGGCTTCAATTAGATAGGGACCCTCCCATTTGGGTGCCAGCTTCTCGTCGGATGGATTAGTTGTTTTTTGGAACGCCTTTCGAAGGACTAAGTCTCCAACCTCAAATCTTCTAATTCTGATATTCTTGTTGTAAGCACCATCCATCTTTTGTTGGTAGGCTGCCATCCTGAATCTTGCTTGATCTCTAAGTTCTTCCACAATATCTAGATCTTGGACAAGATTCTCGTCATTTCTTTGAGGATCATGGATGCTTGTTCTGGCTGTTAGGTACACCATTTCAGTGGGGATCACTGCCTTAGCTCCAAAGACTAATGAGAATGGCGTCTGTCCCGTGGCATTCTTCGGAGTTGTCCTATCTGCCCATAGCACATAGGTAGTTCTTCAGCCCATTTGCCTTTCTTTGCTCCAAGCTTTTTCTTTAGGTTGTTGATGATGACTTTGTTGCTTGATTCTGCTTGGCCGTTTGCTTGCGGATGGACTGGCGTTGAAGTGATCATTTTGATTCCCCAACTGTCACAAAAGTTTGTAGTTCTTTTCTCAATAAATTAGGAACCATTATCACATATAATTTCAGAAGGAATTCCAAATCTAGTTATAATGTTACGTTTGATAAACGATATAACTTTCTTTTCCCTAACTTGAGGGAAAGCCTCGGCTTCGATCCATTTAGAGAAGTAGTCTGTCATTGCTAACATGAAGACTTTTCCTCCTGGAGCTGTAGGGAGTTTACCCACTATTTCCATTCCCCATTTCATGAATGGTCACGAAGAGACAATAGGGTATAAGGGTTCTGCCAGTTGATGCAGAATGTTGCCATGCCTCTGACAAGCATCGCACTTCCTAGAATATTCCATAGCATCCTTCTTCATTGTAGGCCAGAAGTACCCAGTTCTTAGAATCCTTGAGAATAATTCTTTGCCCCCTGTATGGTTGTCGCAATCTCCTTCATGGAAATCCTTCAGTATTTCTTGGATCTCGGATCCTTCGATGCATCTTAAATATGGACCTGCAAGGGATTTCTTATATAGCATATTATGTATAATAGTATATTGTGATACCTTGGCCCTAAAAGCTTTGGAATTCTCTTCTTTTGGGATTTCTCCATCTTGAATATACTTCAATATCGGAAGGATCCAGGATGACTAATCAAGAAAATGATCATGTGGATCCATGTGTAGGCTACCGTCTATCTCCATTGCTTGGTATTCCTCAATTGCAGGGGATAGGACGTGGATGATAGGAATTTTTATGTTCTCTGGGAGCTTCAAAACTGAAGCCAGGTTTGCTAAGGCATCGGCCCCAGCATTTTCCTCTCTTGGTACCTACGTAATTGTACAATAATCGAAGGATCCTGCAAGATCCTTTAGTATATCTAAATATTTAATTAGTTTCTCACCTTTGACTGCGTATGAGCCATAAAAGTGATTAGCAATTAACAATGAATCTACAAAAATTTGAAGATACCTGATTCTCATACCTTTGGCTAGTTGTATACCTGCGATAAGTGCCTCATATTCTGCCTCGTTGTTAGTGGCTTGGAATTCACAAGCTATTGAATGGGGTAGTATGTCCCCCTGTGGCGATTTCAGTAGTATTCCCAATCCTGTTCCTTTGACATTTGAGGCTCCATCAGTGAAGAGTGTCCAAGGATCCTCGGCCTCTTCAAGCTGTTGAACTTCACGATTGGCTTGTTCTTCTATGTCACTACTGAAATCAGCCACAAAGTTTGCTAGTGCCTGCGACTTAATTGCCTTTCTAGGCTCATATTGAATATAATATGCGCTTAATTTTATAGCCCACTTGGCCATTCTACCCAACATTTTTGGTTTTCTAAGGACATTTTTTATGGGATAATTGGTTTTAACAATAATACTATGTGTTTCAAAGTAATGTCTTAACTTAGTTGAGGCCATAATCAAAGCAAGAATAAGTTTTTCTAGATGAGAGTACCTGGACTCGGCATTGAGAAGACTTTTACTTACATAATAAATGGGATGTTGATTACCTTCTTGATCTTTTACCAAGACTGCACACAAGGCGGTGAGTGAAACGGCTAGATAGAGGATCAATGGTTCTCCATCTAAAGGTTTCATCAAAGCTGGTGCCGAGGATAAATAATCCTTTAGAGCGGTGAGAGCGGCTTCACGTTTCTCCGTCCATTCAAATTTCTTGTTTTTCCTTAGGATGTCATAAAAATCTTTACATTTTTCCGAGGACTTTGATATGAACCTGTTAAGTGCTGCCACCCTTCCCGTTAATCTTTGTACCTCTTTGACATTTGTTGGGGACCTGAGGTTTAAGATGTCTTCGATTTGCTCTGGACTCGCCTCTATCCCCCTTTTGGTTACCAAATATCCTAAGAATTTTTCAGCTTTGACACCAAATACACATTTAGCCAGGTTTAGCTTCATGTTGTATTTATCGAGGATGTCAAATGCCACTTCCAGATCTTTAAGGTGATCCTCTGCCTTCTTTGATTTTACCACCATGTCATCGATGTAGACTTCCATGGTCTCTCCCAACTGTTCCTTGAACATCATATTGACTAGTCTTTGATATGTAGCACCTGCATTTCTAAGACCAAACGGCATAGCAATATAACAATATATGCCCGTAGGGGTTATAAATGTTGTATCCTCTTGATCAGATGGTTCCATCTGGATTTTTTGAAATCCTGAGGAAGCGTCCATAAAGGTCAGCATTTCATGCCCTGCGGTAGCATCCACCATGGAGTCAATGTGGGGAAGAGGGAAAGGATCCTTGGGACATGCCTTATTTAAGATAGTAAAATCGACACATACCCTCCACTTTCCATTTTGCTTTTGAACTACAACCACATTGGCTAACCATTTTGGATATTTTACTTCTCTAATCATACCTGCCTTTTGTAGTTTCTGTACCTCTTCTTGGACGATCGCATTTCTTTCTGGTGCAAATTTCCTTCTTTTTTGATGAATGGGCCTGAAAGAAGGATCAATGCCAAGTTTATGGGTTATAACATCTTTAGAAATACCTGTCATTGGGCTTCCACGCAAAGGTTGACTTTCTTCTTTGTAGGAAGGATACTAGATCCTTCTTAATAGATTCTTTATTTCAACACCTATTAGAACTTTGCCGTCAGGATCCTCAGGGTGCAAGACCACTTCCTTGGAGTCTTGTTCCCTAGTTTTCATGACATTTCCTCGTGTTTTCTGTAATTGCTATGCTTCCCTCAACTTTTTTGTTGACTTCATTGAGGAAGTGTAGCAATCCTTAGCGTCTTGCTGATCACTTTCGATCTTCGCTATTCCCCATGGGGTCGGTAGCTTCACGCATTGATGGTAAGTGGAGGGAACCGCCTTCATCTGGTGTATCCATGGCCTGCCAAGAATAACGTTGCAACAAGATAGGGAATCGATAACACAAAGTTTTTGAATAGAATTTACTCCCTCTATATATATGGGTAGTTTGATGTCCCCCAATGTATTCTTTGTTTCCCCACTAAACCCTACAAGAACTGAGGATCGTGGTACAATTTCCGATTCCGGGATATTCATCCTTCGAAGTACTTCTAGTTGGATAATGTTAACTGAGCTTCCTCCATCAATAAGTATCCTGCGTACATAATGGTTAGAAATAAATAAAGTAATGACTAAACCGTCATGATGAGGATCCTGAACATTGACTCGATCATCCTCATCAAAGGAGATGACTCTTTGCTCGGCTGTGGTAGAAGTCTTGATTGGTCTTTCACCATTTTTCCAGTTTGCACTCTTTGGCGTACTTCTTTGCAGCCGAGTAAGAGGTTCCGCATATATCGGATCCTCCAGAGATCATGTTGATAACTTGAGCATCTGGGGGAGGTGGAGCAACCTTTTCTGGAACTGGTTCAGGATCCTGGTTCCTGGGCTTTTTTCTTCCAAATAGCTCCTTAAGGTGACCCTTGCTGAGGAGGTAGCTTATCTCCTTTCTCAAGGCTATGCAATCATCTGTCATATGGCCGAAGTCTTCGTGAAAGGCACACCACTTCGATTTTGTCTTTGGGGAGAGGCGCCTTCTCATTTTTTCTCGGCCATCTTGCTTTGTCACCCAAGTTCCTAACGGCAAGCATCACTCCTCCCATATCTACGAAGAAGCAATAATCGGATATTCTCAGGAAATCTTCATCGTCCTCCTCCTCTTCTACAGTATTGATCTTCTGGCCATTTGGTCTATTGTATGGCTTAGAGTTGTTGTTCCTGAAGTAGGGTCCTTGCTTCTTGTCTTGAGACTCCTTTTTCACCGGAGTGCTTAGTTGATCTTGTATTCTTTGATCCTCCTCCAACCTGATGAATCTTAAAGCTTTGTTTTGCACTTCATCTAAATTCTTGCAAGGGGTCATCACAAGATCGTGATAAAATGAAGAGTCCTTTTGTAACCCCATTTTGAATGCCTCAACAGCTGTCAAGACATCCAAATTTGGAATTTCCAAAGCCTCTCTTCCAAACCTTGTAAGGAACTGCCTAAGAGGTTCCTCACGAGGTTGGGCAACTCTATATAAATCACTAGTTAATTTTTCGACAGATCTACTGCATGAAAATTGACTATTAAATAGATTGATTAAATGAGAGAATGAAGTAACAGAATAAGGAGAAAGACTTAACAGCCATTTAAGGGCGGACCCAGTGAGGGTCGAGCCAAAGCCTTTACACAAGCAGGCCTCCTTCAATCTATCTGGGATTGGATTAATTTCCATCCTTTCGCGATATAAGGCTACATGTTCCTCAGGATCCGTGGATCCGTCATATAGTTTCATACTGGGAGCAGTAAAGCGTTTTGGTATCTCGGCATCGCAAATTGGTGGAGCAAACCTGGATATGTTGTGGCTTCCTGTAGGTACTTCGGGAATAGGTTTGATGTCTCCAGGCACACTCGAAATCATATCCTTGAGCTTCTGTAGCTCACGGGCTATGGTTTGGTTGATCTCAGTATCCTGCATACTAGCATGGTTAGTACCAAAAGATGGATTATCATAAAGGTTACCTTTTACGTGATCAAAAGATCTAGCTCCATAGCTGCGTCCGGGATATATTGTTTCGGCATCAGCAGTTGGTCCAGTAGGAGCAGTAGTTTGCATAGGCATGAAATCGCCTTCATACCTCCAATGGCCTGGATTGGGGTTCCTTAAGGGGCTCTTTTCCATAAGGATAGTAGGATTCTGGACGCTGATGGATAATGGATTCTGTTTGAAAACCCAAGGATCCTGGTTGAAAGACTGAGGATCCTTGAAGTTGTTGGTTGGAGGATCCTTGACGGAATTCTAAGAGTTCGGGTTAGCATGCTGAAGATCCTTGCAAATGGTGATTGGAGGGTCTTAAAGGTTGACCCAAAGATCCTTGTTGAAGGATGGAGGATCCTTGCGAATATTGATCAGAGAATTTTCTTTGGGAGAGGTCCAAGGATCCTTGCTGAGGATAGTGGATGCTGGGCACCTTTGGTCCGGGAAATCAGGAGTGCTGAAGTCAAGCATCCTCGGCATAATGAGGCTTGTGTTTTCAGCGGCCTTCTTTGTCCACCTGATTTCCTCGATCTCGTAGAGGATCCTCTGATTAGTCTTGTTCTGCTGCTCCATATAGCTCCTCATCTGTGAACACAAAACAGAGACATCATTGTTAGCAGTTACCGTTGGGAAACTGTAGCGGATTTTGATCCCGAGAAAACAGCAGTCTCCTTCTTCTGAGTAACAGCTATTGGCTTTTGTGGCTTCGTAGTGCCAGGTAGCAGTGGTAAAGTTACTTGAGCCGGGACACTTGAAGCAGCGGTTATAGGAATAGCTTTTCCTTGAGAGGCCATTGAGTGAGTGGTAACAAAGAATTGAATAAAGGTAAGGATTTTTTGTGATTAAAGCACCAAGTGCCCCACGGTGGGCGCCAAATTGTTTTGGTTAAAATCGAGCTAAGGATCAGTGAACCAAATTCGTAAGTGAAGATTGGTGCTAATGTGAATTAATGCGATCAAAGTAACAATTATAAACAATGAACACAAAGATTTATACGAGGAAAAGCCCTTGGTAACTAGTATCCCGCCGGCACAAAAACCTCGGGTAGTGAAAATTATCACTACCAATTGTATTGAACTTGAAAAGATTATAAATGGTGGAATAATAGCTGATCGTGAATACAAGTGTTTTCTATGAACTCTTAGTGCTAAAAGTGTTGGGTGTTGATCAGCTAGTACTCGATATATATATATATATATATATATAAGTAAGATATAACGGCTAGTAACTACTTATGCTATAATCTCGGCCACGTTTGTTTACTTCTTCAACTTGAACGTTTTAGGAGTGTGGACAAGAAGGGAAGACTGAGTAAATTACTTCGTCCGTAATAGTAGGAATTCTGGTGAGCACGTGTTATACCCTGCAAAAAATAGATTAGAATTGACTGTTGAGGATCCTTGAACCACAAAGGATCCTTATTCCCGCTGATTGTTGCTAATAATACTTGATTTCCGCGGATCAATGATCCTGGTCCCAACACGTAATAAACTACCTTTTGTTTTATTTTATTTTTTTATTTTATGATTAATTTGTTTGTCATAAATTTTCCGAACTTAACCAAATCTAGAAAAATTTTCAACTTTATACCCGATTCATTAAACCACCTACACAGTATATTAATAATCTCACACACAATAAAATTTACACATACAATTTTAAATAACACCTACAAAGTACATATATTAACCTACACGCTAAAATTTACACATACACAATTAAAAATACCACCTAGACGGTGCATATTTGAATCTACACATGATTAAATTTACACATACACAAATCAAAATACCTCCTACACAGTACATAAATGATACTACATACGATAAAATTTACATATACACAATTCGAAATAGCACCTACATATACACATATTAACCTACACGCTATATAATAATCTTACATACGATAATAGTGTACACATACACAATTCAATATACCATCTACACATAACATATGTGAACCTACACATGATAAAATTTACACGTACGCAATTCAAAATACCACATACACAGTACATATTTGAAACTACACAGTATAAAATAAACTCTTATTTTTTATATTAAACTACATGTAATAAATAACTGATCATGCAAATAACTTACACTTGTAAAATTTATTTATAACATTCCTTCACAAGAGAATTAGATAAAAAAAAAGTAGTAAATACACAATTGACACATATCTTACAAAAAAAAATGGCACCAACAATACACTAACTCATAACTTCTACACAAATGACATAACACAACAAAAAAATACATGTACGCGCTATACAAACAACATTAGTACAAGCTATAATCTATACAAACAACATTTTAGATGGACAATACGGTAATTTAGCCATTTGAAGACGTCGTTAACGTTAAATCTGGAGACGCCGCTATATTTAATTCGCTTCAACTCAGGCGACGTCTGATGATATCTCCGGCGATGTTTAATAACGAAACCTTTCCAATTCGTAACGTCTGATGATACCTACCTTGCAATTTGTAACCCCCTGAGTCTCCAATGAATCCACCAATGTTTAATTACTTCCTTCAATATTCCATAACATCCTTTTATTTAACACTTCACTCCTATTGCATCTTCGATTTACATGATTATAGCAAGGTTATGATACTCAATTGCTTGATTCTTCAATTTTTCAGATCTCTGCTAACAAATCGACTTGATTCTGTTGACCTAAATGTTTAATTTCAAAAATACGTTGTGTTCATATATGTTTCCTACTAGGGTTAGCAACAATTTTTACTTACACAACGATATGTGATTTTACCAATTTTTAGTATGATTTTGATATGTAAGTGTGATTATTCATGTATTTTTTTATTTTTTTTAAATATATTCATGTATTTAACAATGAATAATATATGGCTTTCATCTTGCAGTTGATTGATCAGTGTTTTCGAAATCAAGACATCTAAATTACAGAGAAATATGGAGGACCTGTTGGGATAAAGATGATGGATAGTTCAATTTCTAATTTGAGTTATCAAGCTTCGAAGAAGGAGCCTGCGGTAGGTTCATTTCATTTTTCTTACAGTTTAGTTTTATTATTGTTGCACATGAATTACGTTTTGGTATATAGGTTTAAAGACGGGGCCTCCACAATATCAGTCTCAGATTGTTTTGGTATATAGGTAAGCGGGTTCGTAAGGCATGCATGTAGATTCATTCTTATTTTACTATGGTTTTAGTGTGTTTGCTAATCAGCTTATATATGGTGTTGTAGCCCCCCCCCCCCCCCCCCCCCCCAGTGACCGGGAGTAAAATCAATCATAGAATATGGGAGTTGGGCAAAACTACTATTGTTTTACAAAGGTAAGAAGTTTAAGATACTTTTGATGTTTCTGATAAGTTTGTTATTTCGTTACCATGATATCACCATAAATGAAAACCCGTGAAGCAAAGTCAACTCCGCATATATAATTGAGCTGTGGATTGACAGAATATGATATTTCGTAGAGGTGTTACATATATGCTTTAACTGTCTGTAATATTCGACCCCATAATTTGGTCTAACTTATTTATTACTTTTTAAACCGTGTGGATAACAAAAATCATTCACCGTCACAAGAAAAAATTTCACCCGCTTGTAAGAACTAAGAAGTTGCACACAACTTTAATATTGTTATTTTATGTAGAATCTGATCGATTGTGTTTAATTTTGTATACTTAAAAGTCAATTTGGTATCACTTTTGATCAGCTCAAAATAGGCAATTTTATAATGGTATCACTTTTTTCGGGTCATTTAAAAAGGGTATCAATTTGGTTCCGATAAAAATGGTTGATTAAAATGGGGGTCATTTTAATAAGGTATTGATCTGGTTGAGGTCACAGCATGTTATTTTAAAAAGGTATTGATTTGGGTTCAGTCCAAAACAGGTCATTGTAAAAAAAGTATCGGTTTGGGTTCAGGTCAAAACGGGCCATTTATTTTAAAATGGATCGGTTTTGGTCCTTAGAACCCTTGTTTAATCAAACCCACCTAAGCCGAGCAATTTACTAGGCTTAGCTATGGTGCTTCATCGAACTGTTTCCTCAATTCTGCTCTCTGTCTGCGTATGTTTCTGTCAAGGCATATTTTAGCCTGTGTTTTCATTTTTATCATTTATTGATTTCTACACAAATTTGTCCACTGAGGCCTTGAGTTTATTATGAAACTATCAAAGTTCATGCTATTTTGAAAAGGTATTGATTTGGTTCGGTCCAAAACGGGTCATTGTAAAAAAGTATCGGTTTGGTTCAGGTCAAAACGGGCCATTTATTTTAAAAAGGGATCGGTTTTATTGCTTAGAACCCTTGTTTATCAAACCCACTAACCCGACCAGTTTACTAGGCTTAGCTATGGTGCTTCATCGAACTGTTTCTCAATTCTGCTCTGCCTGCGTATGTTTCTGTCAAGGCATATTTTAGCCCGTGTTTTCATTTTTATCATTTATTGTATTCTACACAAATTTATACACTGAGGCCTTGAGTTTATTGAGAAACTATCAATGCTTGATATAATAGAACCATTATCCATTAGATTAAGGATCGGTGTTAAACTTGTTATCTATGCCAAAACATCAAGAATCTTTTCAATGTGTGGCATGAGTGCTTCTTTTTAAGAGAACATGGTTTGATGGTGTGGCCAATCATTCAATCAAAATAATTTAAATACACATTCAAACAATACTTAGTTGTGTGAGCTTTTTTAGAAGAATATTACCTTTTATTATCTATTTGTAGTGTTATCTGAATAGTTACACTTGGGTTATTTAGTGGCTTCAGAAAAGATAACGTGTTTGAAATTAAACATTGGGACAAAAGTAGGTTTACTTCTTGCTGCAGAAGGAGTTTTTAATTCATCATGTTCATTTTGTTTCATTAAGAGGAGGCTTATGCTTTCTATCTTTTGGGAGGAAGCTACTGCACATTGTGTGCATGGTTTTGGCCTTTATATATTTTTTTCAAGTTAGTTAATGGGAATGTTACATCACAAGAACTTTTAAAATTATTATTTTTTAAATGAAACGATCATATGACCACTTAAGCACATGGCTCCACCTCCATCCCATATAGCGACCCGGCAAATATTTGATAGAAACCCCACCCCCTTGCCGCCCACTACTTACCGCCTTGGCGTGGTGTTTGGGGCGGTAACCAACTCAACCCATATCACCCCTGTTGAAGCCCACAACGAAGAGCCTTATGACAACATGAATACAGATTGTATATTAATGTTGAGATTACATATATATTCCACTTGAATGTAGAGATGTTCACGAGCCGAGCTGAACTGAGTGAGGGCTTGCTCGTTTACAAATCGAACCTACCCGATCGGCTCAAAATCGAACCGAGACAAAAGAAAGAAACCATTTTCCAAGCTTTCTTCGAGCAGTATCGAGCAAGTTTGTAAGCATTACTCATCCCTTTAAAATTTTAATAAGAATCAAGTTTGACATACATGAAAATATTTAAGTGGTTTTTACAAAAAGGGATTAACAATGTTGTTTTTTAATTTTCAAACTATCATTCGTTTGTTTATGTTCATTTGTGTTCGTTTAGGAAGTTAACAAGTGAACATGCATGAATTGCAACAAATTTATTATCTTAATGAACAAACACACATGAAATTTTGTTTGGTTAGCATTCGTGAACAAGTTCAAAGCTAAACAATCAAACAAGGCTTGGTTCGTTTACAACCTTAATCTTTTATAATTTCCAAATTCAACATATATTAAATAATAATTCAAGTTTTATATCAAGTAACCATATATAAAGTATTTGCATTGTTGATGTATTAGCTTAACTGCAATATATAACAAATGGATAAATAACTTACAAATTTATATTGATGGATATGCAGACTGTTATTCTTAAGGTTAGCATGTCATGTGGCGGCTATGTTAGGGTCGTGAAGAAGGTCGTTGGCAAAACGGAAGGTTGGTTAATTATTGGTTTATTCATTTTTGAAAATTAATCTAGATTTACAACTTAAAATAGTTGATATAAGTTTATTTATCTATATATTCCATGGGGGTGGAAACTTTCGACATTGATCTGGAGCAACAAAAGGTTACCGTGAAGGGTAATGTGCAACCGGATGTTGAAACGATTGCAATCGGATGCAGTTCTGCAGTTGGTTTCCAAGGAAACAAAACCGAGTTTTAGCCGGCTGAAGGAGTGTAACTTTTGTATCTTCCCAACTAAAATTCCACTCTTGCATACCTTCTGTCTTGTATCCCTAGACTCCATCAAGTATTTTACTCGCCTTTTCTATGTAAGTGGCAAGTTCATGTTCAAGTTGAACTTTGGCCGCCTGTTATTGTTTGTTGTTAGTTCTGTGATGTGTCTATATTTTGTGTTTGTATATGGATTTTGTTAATATTGTAAACTTCGTTTCAGGTCATTTATGTTTTCTTGCTGATTGACCTTTCGAAAGTCAAGCCTACATTTAACAGGAGTTAACAAGTCAACGTATTTGACTAGATTTTCCACCAGTGCCCATTCAAGGTAAAACTGTAAAAATTGTGGAGTAACGAAATCTTTTACAACTAACAAATAATTGAAGGACC
The DNA here is from genome assembly GCF_021521415.1 of Bidens hawaiensis. NCBI lineage: Eukaryota > Viridiplantae > Streptophyta > Magnoliopsida > Asterales > Asteraceae > Bidens > Bidens hawaiensis. The sequence continues at coordinate 278,281 of NW_027493266.1, read as the reverse complement.
CAAAGATGTGAATACTCTTATCTTAGATTTTGTTTGTTTATTAAACAATTTTAGGATAATTATCACACAAAACACAAGAATTGTCAAAGATTTCCCAATTTGATTTTCAAAATTTTTATGTTTAAATGCCACGTAACGGTTGGGAAAAGTTATTTGTATCTTTTATTTCTAATCGAAAATGGGAAGACCACTTCAAAGCCTAACAAAGTGTATGTGAGAAACGGGTCTTTAAATGGGCGAACCGCATAAGAGAAAATGTTGCAAACATCATTATTATACTTAATGTGTTATTTGAAAAGCAATCATTTAGTAAAAAGTGTAAAATACAAAACCCATAAGTAACGTGGACATGTTTTAACACCCTCATCAAAACTATACAAAATACAAATTTTAGTATAGCAAATGTTGGTACCAGAACGAGTTGCTACTGACCGAATACAGTTGTGATTCCGCTGCAACGTGCGGGCTCTCTTACTAATAAAAAAATAACACAAATATAAACAATATCATATACTACGTAAACTAGGTGTTTTGAGTTTTTGATATTTATATAAAATTTATGTAAAAACTAGTTGATTTTAATTTAATTGAAAAACATTAAATACGTAAACTAAAATGTGCCAAAAAAACATTTACGGAATTAAAATGCATTAAATGAAGAACCTAATAAGTTACAATAACGTTATCTTGATTATAGACCATTGATCATACAAATTAATGGTCAAAATTGACTTCTCGCACTTCTCGATATAAGTTGACTTCTCGCATGAGTCATATATATGTGTGTGTGTGTGTGTGTGTGTGAGAAAGTTAACGTACAAAAAAGGTTAACATACTAATTGTGAGAATCAAATAAAGAATTATATATATAATTATGTAATTAAATCATAGTCATGAATCATCATGACTTTTTGAATTCTCAATTTTAAAACACACGAGAAATTGAGTATTGAAAATCGATCGACTATTTATGTATCACCATGACTTTTCAAATTTTCAAGTTTTAAACCCAAAACAGTACATGAATATATAAATAAAGGAAATGAATTGAAATTCGACGATTCATGTATCACCATGACCTTTCGAATTATAATAAGTAAAGGAAACGAGGTGAAACTTGACAATTAGTGTAATAGCACAACTTTTAGAAATTTCCATGAATATATAAGCTCAGAAAATGAATTAAAAACTCGACTATTCACATAACCCAATGACTTTTCAAAACCGCAATATAAACAATTGAGTATTTGGAATCACACGTTGTATGTTCTAATAAAAATAAAAAAATGAGTAATCAAATCGAACCGAAATTTGGGTATTCGTGTATCACCACGACTTTACAAACTTTCAACTAAAACGTATAAATCAAAATGCGTAATCAAATCGAACTAAAAGCTGGTTATTTGTGTATCACCACGACTTGTCAGACTTTTAGTTAAAACACCTTGTAAAACATTGAGCGTCGGAGTCACACGTCGCATGAACCACGATGACTTGTGTGACATCCTAGGGAGTGCAACCATATCCTTATCACAAAGGAGACATGGTCTTTAAGAGGATGAAATATCAGAACACCGAATTTGAAAATTGCTTTAAATCACTTTTGAGAAAACTTGTTTAAGGACTAAGCCTTGGACTTGTGTGTGTGCACTTGTGTTCATGAGGCGTTAATGAAACCAGCAGTACAGTAATATAGTAATAGTAAGTGCGTTTAAACAATCAAGTAAATGCTCACATAATTCTATCATGCAACCTAAAACGTTTAACAAATAAGCTATAGCTACCTAGAACACTACGTCTAATATCCTATCGTATAGCCACGGCTCTGATACCAATCTGTAACACCCCGGCTAAAGCGGAAACACCTGAGTGTGACATACAGATTGTTCAAACACACGTAACACTATTAGGTTACCATAAATACATTATTTCATTTAAATCATCATGTAACACAAGTTTATCAAATAATACAAATTGTAACAAATAAATAAACAAATGATAAGTTGTTCTTTGAATATCCTATAGGCATGCTATGTGTCTTCTAACTTTCATCCTCGTGCCTTTACACCTATAACATATGTATAAAATAAAGTCAGCTATGAACATAGCTGGTGAGAATCCCAAAGTTTGATATAATACGTAAAAATCATACAACTCCATGAAACTTGTGAAATAAGCACATAAGGGTTCTTTACACTCGATGCAATGGACCTGAGTGTAAAGAACAAACGGAGGTCCTTTCCAGTTGGGGCTACCAACGTACTCGGATATGAGGTCCCTTTTCCAATCGATACAAATGGACCTGAGTGCAAAGGGGTGGGGCGTATGATCATACTTATTGAGGCAACCACTGAACAAGTAATCAAGTAAACACACAAGTCCATGTAATGAATTGTAGTTTGTATATGACTCGATAAATCATTGAGTAAACAGGATACATATTCTACCCCAAAAATAAAAGCGTTAAAAAGGGGTTGTGAGAAACTCACCTCGAAGTCGAAGACAAACTTGTAATATAAACCGAAAGCACAATAATGAAATTGAAGCAATTGAACATCTTGAACTATTAATAAAATAAATACAAAAATTTAAAGACTAGCTAACGGGATAACAATAGTTAATTACTTAGTTAAAGGGATTTTGTATTGTATTGATGTATTTTATAACATATTATAATGTTTTTTTATAAAATATTATTATTAAGTTTTAATGAAATTTAGCGATTTGTAATATTTCAATAATAAACTAACGCTAAAATGAGGGTTATGGTATTTGCGAATTACGGATTTTAGCGGCAGGTTTATCCCGAAAATAGTTATTTTAACGACTAAAGTTTAACGAGATGAACGCTAACGAATTATAAGGCTAACGAATTATAAACTAACTTAAACGGTTTAAATTAATTTAATACTTTAATTAATAATTTATTGTTAATGGGAACTTTTATATTTATGGGAAAATGAGTTAAAGTTTATGAGATAAGGTTTAACGAATTAAGTGTAATGAATTAAAGTTAATGAACCTTAAAGTTAGTGAATTAATTATAACATAATCGAAATTTGTAAACTTCAATTTTAACGATGTAAAGTTAATAACGTAACGAAAATATGATTTAGTTTTTATTGGTTTTAACGAAATATGGTAGTTGGGTTTTAGTTGAAAACGATAAGTTATAATTTATAAAAATTTTATTTAATTAAAAAAATAATTTTATTCAATCTATTATGATTTTTAATTAACTTAATTGATTTAAAAATACAAAGAAATAGCTAAAAAAAATAACCAAAAAATCAGGCCTTGGCCCGGATTCAAACCCGGGTCTCTATAACAACAACACAATAACTTACCACCAGACCAGATTGCATAATTGAAACAGAAACAGAGGTAAACGTATTTATATTATAGTTCAATATTCATCATCTTTCTATCAAACCCTAGGATTTAAATTCGTTTAATCTGTTCAATATTCGTTTAGATTATGCTAGGGGTTTGGATTGTCGGATAAAAATGAATGCAAACTATATAAAAATTACCTAATAATATTAAGGAATGACGACGAACCATGGCTTGCCGGAAAAACAAACTTTGAAGACCGATTACGATATTGTAGAATGTTTTTTTGTTTGATTTTGATGCTGTTAGCGAGTTTAGATGAGTGTTAAGAACCTATTTATACTATCAATTTAAGTGTTCAACGATTGCAGGCCTTAAATGAATTTCGTTTATTCCGGCGGCGGTTACGGCGGACATTACGGGAGTAATTCGCTTAACGTTCGGTGTTATAATGCGTTATTGATGATGAATAAGGGCTTGCCGTTATAGTTTACGAGTTTTACGGTTTTTTAGTTGGGTTAATACATGCGTTTAAATTGGGTCGCCGGAACTTCAAAGCTTCGCCGGAAAATACATCGGCCGGAAAAACGTTAGTAGTATGGCTGGGAATGAAAGTTTAAATGTGTTTTTACAGTATTAGTCCCTGATCTTTCAAGCCCTTTTAAAACCGAAAAACAAAATATAATTACATTAATAACCCCTCATGTTTCAAGATATCTTTAATTAAAAGTTAAAGTATAAGTACCAAATTAATCCTCCAACTTTGGAATGTGTTATAAACGTAATAAAATCTTGGACGTTATCAAAGATATACTCGAATAGCTTGCAGCTCGTTTAACATTAATAAGACCTTATACTTCGGAGTTTCAATAATTGAATAAAATGAATAATTTAAAGAACGAACATTAAAGTAAATCCTCATGAGTATTATATTAACGATGAATGTCAAACACGAATACAATTAAACAACGAGATGGCTCGGTTTAACGAATACGAATAAATAAAGATACCAAAATGGTGATTGTCGCGTAGAAAACGTGCAACGAAAATTAATTAATAACATTAGAATATATATATATATATATATATATATATGTCATATTAACAAAACCGAAAATTCAAAAATAGGTTGGGTTTTTGTGTTTTCAAAAGTAACGAATTTTACAGCAATGAAATCAAACCATAAGCAAGTAAGTTGTCGACTAAACCATTGCCAAGCGAATCGGGCGCCGGTAAATCAACCATGAGCAAATAAATAGAATAAGACCGTTGCCAAGCGAATCAGGCGGTGGTCAATAGAATGAGAACCCTCTCTAAGGGGATATGTCAAACGAATGAATACACACGCATAAGCACATAACAAGTAGATTTGATTAATCACACACAATTATACTTTTGCTATTTTTGATATGTATGTATATATAGATATGTATGTATAGTATTATATACGCATATGTCCCCAAACGCGTATGAAAATCGAGTAAAATAGGGGAATGATAAAACTCACCTTAGATTAAAGGCAAGTGAGTATAATTAAGAATAAACGAGTCAACAGATAAGCGAGTCTTAAAATACGCATCAAACGAGATAACTAATCAGAACCTGAAACTTTGAGATATGAAACTATAAATAAAAACGAACTTAATGCCACTGGAATCAATCCAAATGGATGAGTAGAACTCTAGTTATGTTGAATTAAACGTTTAAGTGAGCTGGTACTGACCAGAATCCGAACAGCGAGTCGGAAGTCGGGTTTCGGGCAGTATCCTTAAAATCATGTTTCAAGAATAAAGACTTCTGGACGGAATATTGAATCTGACCAGAAGCATTAGAAAACGCAAAGTCAAACTTGTTGACTGTTTTACCCTTTATCGGGTTTTAAAGCAATTGACCAGTCAACATCGTTCAAACACCGAAATTGATTAAAGGCTATTGACTAGGGAATATGTATGAATGATTTTACAGTTTACAACTTACCCGGAAAGTGAAAGGATTGACGAGAAACGGAAGTCAAAGGTCCTTGAGTTTGCAAAGTCAACGAACAAGTCTTGAATCTTTAACGAATATGCAAAAACCGAAGGGTTAGAGGATGAACAAAGGTAAGGGACGGCTGGAGGATGTTCTTTAGGGTTTGTTTAAAGTTTACAGTAGATGTTTAATGGTTGTTTATATAGAAAAACATCAAACGAACTAATTATGGGCTTTTGACCCGTTTAAGTAAGAATATACGATTTAAGGAAAGAATCAATGATTTTTTCACAAAGATCTGATCTTGAGCAGTAAATAACGAATTGGAGTTTATATTTTAGTTATATGATGTTTACTTGGTCCTTAATTTACTCAAACATGCTTAAAATAAACGATTTTATGCCTTAAACGAGTTAATGAACGAAAACGAACAACATACTGGTGCAGGTGAGCCACTGCGCTGCGCGGCCAGCCTAGGGCTGCCCCACACGCGACGCTCCGGTGGTGTGTGGCGGGCAGATTTCACAAATGGCAAGATTGGTCCTTGATGTTTGGTGTTTTGATCATTTGATACATTTTGATGTCATAACTAAAGAATAAACAATAAGTAAACATGAAGGGCTTGTAATGAGCATTAGGAAACTTGATCATTCTTAAATACAAATTATCATTAAGGTTTACGATCCGAAGAAAGTTCGTAAATTGATAAAATGGAACCATTACGAAAACGGTAAAACCCAAAATGTTACAGTCTCCCCTACTTTAGGGAATTTCGTCCCGAAATTAAGGAAAACCAAAACATCATTGTTTGAAAATAAATTAATTTTTTTAAGGAAAATATCATAACATAGAACTTTCAATAACCGAAGCAACGATTCAAATGACAATCTGATAAGGGCACTTTTATATAGGATATACCAGCGGCGTATCCACCATGTCCTTATCATTTCATCATTCGTACCGCTACCCAAGCTATCTTAGATTCTAAATCATGGCACATAAATGTACATATTATGATTTCCATGCGATGACTTGAATAATTATGTTCGCGACCATAATTACTCTTATCGTCGGATGGTCCGCATAATTCGTTTCATCATGTGGGTTATAAAACGTTTTAAATAAAAATTTTAATAGAAAACAATTGTTTTTTATAATTCTAAATATAGTTTCAAATGATAATTAATAAATGTTCGAGTTGAATTAATAAAATCCTGAGATTTTGAAAACCTCTTTTGCTTTTAAAAGTAAAATTTTGAAAATTGAGGAAAATAAATTTAGTAAAATAAATGTTATTGTGATAATCGAGATTAAGGAAATGAGATGGAGATACAAGATCCTAATAGATTAACTTCGATAAAGGAATTTTACTCAGTGGATGAATTACGCAAAAGTTGAATTTATAACAAATAGTTAATGGCATGCGGAGTCTTTAAAGATCGTATTCTTTATGAATGAAGTTCTTAAGATCGAGAATATAAGTTTAAACATAGTTAACGGAAATTTTGGTTAGTCGAGTTTGGTTAATTTAAGTACTTATAAGTTTAAAGAGAAATTAACATAGCTTTTCAAGTTGGTGATTTTGAGATTTGGATTAATTCGATTAAGATATTCTAAAATATTATAATAGTTAGTAATTTATAATTTTAAATGATAATTCGAAATTATACCTATTTGATTTAAGTTGTTTAATAGATTAAACTAGGAAGTGGATATTCCCGAATCACCGATATAGTCCTATTTCAATTAAATCTTTAAAATTAAATAAAATACAAAGTAGGTAATTGAAGATATTAAATTAGATTAAATTGGAAATTCATGGATTTTTTTTCCTTTTTCACAAAATCGTTATAAATATTTGGAAATATGTAAATTGAATTATAGATAATGGAAAAAAAATTTAAATTAGTTGCGATAGCAAAAAAATAATATGTGAAACATTTAATAGAAATGAGATAAATGCGAGGCTAGAAATGCATGAACCACCATGACTATTCTAACAACTACGAATTTATCATTTAAAACGTTCAAAATTTTCAAAAAAGTCAAAGTAGGGAGTTGAAATATTTACGATGAATGTTCAATCAAAAGATCAATTTAATAATAAAGGTTAAATTAATTAATGGAAACTTTTTAATTTAAAAATGGAAATTAAATTTAGAGAATACATAATTTAGTTTAAAATTTACAATAATTGAATTTTAAAGATTTATAGAGTGGAAAATAAATTGTGAAAACGATCATGATATTGAGGAAAACAAGAGACGATAAAATATTTATAGTTTAAAGTTGAGGATAAAGATTTAAATGTACTTTAGAAATTTATAGTTTTAGGATATGGATATAAATATGAAAATGTAATTTAAATAATATTTTAACAGACATGAGTTAGTATAAGATTTTTTGTTCGGGGTATATCAGCACTCCTTGGTGATTCTAGTAGTCGAATGGCAATTACGGAAGACATACGAACAACGTTGATTACGACGATGATTCTTAGGAAAGACATTTTATGAGGACCAGCAATAGAAATGTGTAAGATGACAGGTGAGTTGTAGGAATAAGTTGATATGAAATAATGGGGATGCGTATGTGTATGTATATGTATGTATATGAATTAGTACTAGTGAAAACTCGAGGACGAGTCAAGAATTAAAATAATATGTATGAGTTTGAAGAATTTAAGTAAATAAACAATGTTTTTATAAAATTTTTCAAAAATAAAATAACCAAGCATATCAAACGAGTTGACCTCCCATGAGCTTTCCATGGCAATTTGAATGGCCCAACTAAACAAGCAACATAAAGTTTGTGAATTGGCCTCCCATGAGCGTTCCATGGCAATTTGTTGGCCTAATTCAAATAACGTGTAATAAATAATTGAGTTGTTCAGCCCATGAGCATGTACATGGCATTTAACTGACCCACTAATTAACGAATTATCGAATCAATAGAGTTGTTCGGACCATAAGCGTTACATGGCATTTAACCGACTCAACTAAATATCGAATCAACGAATCGAATATAAGTAGTTGGTGTATCTCGGGAACCACCCCTGACGATACGTTCCAACCCAAAAATCAAATCGAAAATAATTTAAGAAATGGATAATTGGAGTACCCATGGATTTCCATGGATTTTTCACCCAGCTAGGCATTTTAAAATATTTTGAAAACACAATTTAGAAGTATAACCGTTTAGCCGGTTATGTTTACCATGTAACCGTTTAGCCGATTACGGGTACCACTTGAAGTTATGTGATTATACAAAATTTGTCATACCCCCATGCTTCAAGGTGAAAGAGCAAAACACGGAAATTCTTAAGGATTTTCCCACAATAAAATATAATCTACCAAATATTAAGAGAATTTAAAAATATTTTGAAAGTTGAGGCATAACCTCAGAATTTGTGTGTGTGTGCAACAAATAAACAAGATAAATACAATTTAAATAATTAATCTAGGCAAACTGTAAACAAGCACATAAGGCAGTTTACATAAACACGCATAAGGTTCCTAACATATGTCTAGGACAATTTCTAACGACCTATCTTATAACCTTCGGCTCTGATACCAATCTGTCACACCCCAACCTAAGGCGGAAATGCCGGGGCGTGATCCGATTGCTCACATCTCGAAGATACTATCATAAATATAAATGACAATATCTAATTAATTATTTTGTTCAAATAATACACACAATAATCAAATACAACCAAACAATTCAAATAAATAAACACAACAAGTCTAAATCCGTGTATGTCTTCATTATAATCCTAAGGTCTTTCTAAATGTTCATCCTTCAACTCAAGCAACCTGCGTATACGTAGAAAATGGAGTTTTGTCAACAAACATGTTGAGTGAGTTTACCACCAAGTTTTGACACCAAAATAATGTTAATATGATAAATAAGCAAAACGTAAGAAATGCAGCAATGAAGTCAAACCATAAGCAAGTAAGTTGTCGACTAAACCATTGCCAAGTGAATCGGGCGCCGATAAATCAACCATGAGCAAATAAATAGAATAAGACCGTTGCCAAGCGAATCGGGCAGTGGTCAATAGAATGAGAACCCTCTCCAAGAGGATATGTCAAACGAATGAATACAATAACGCATAAGCACATAACAAGAAGATTTGATTAATCACACACAATTATACTTTTGCTATTTTTGATATGTATGTATATATAGATATGTATGTATAGTATTATATACGCATATGTTCTCAAAACGATTATGAAAATCGAGTAAAATAGGGGAATGATAAAACTCACCTTAGATTAAAGGTAAGTGAGTATAGTTAAGAATAAACGAGTCAACGAATAAGCGAGTCATCCAATACGCGTCAAACGAGATAACTAATCAGAACCTGAAACTTTGTGATATGAAACTATAAATAAAAACGAACTTAATGCTACTAGAATCAATCCAAATGGATGAGTAAAACTCTAGTTATGTTGAACCAGAATCCGAACAGCGATTCGGAAGTCGGGTTTTGGGTAGTAGCCTTAAAATCATGTTTCAAGAATAAAAGTCTCCTGAACAGAACGTTGAATCCGACCAGAAGCATGAGAAAACGCAAAGTCAAACTTTGTTGACTGTTTTACCCTTTATCGGGTTTTAAAGCAATTGACCAATCAACATCATTCAATAACCGAAATTGATTGAAGGCTATTGACTAGGGAATATGTATTAACTATTTTACAGTTTACAACTTACCCAGAAAGTGAAAGGATTGACGAGAAACGAAAGTCAAAGGTCCTTGAGTTTGCAAAGTCAACGAACAAGTCTTGAATCTTTAACGAATATACAAAAACCTAAGGGTTGGAGGATGAACAAAGGTAAGGGACGGCTGGAGGATGTTCTTTAGGGTTTGTTTAAAGTTTACAGCAGATGTTTAATGGTTGTTTATATAGAAAAACATAAAACGAACTAATTATGGGCTTTTGGCCCGTTTAAGTAAGACTATACGATTTAAGGAAAAAATCAACGATTTTTTCACAAAAATCTGATCTTGAGCAGTAAATAACGAATTAGAATTTATATTTTAGTTATATGATGTTTACTTGGTCCTTAATTTACTCAAACATGCTTAAAATAAATGATTTTATGCCTTAAACGAGTTAACGAATGAAAAAGAACAGCATACTGGTGCAGGTGAGCCACCGTGCTGCGCGGCCAGCCTAGGGCTGCCCCACACGCGACGCTCCGGTGGTGTGTGGTGGGCAGATTTCACAAATGGCAAGATTGGTCCTTGATGTTTGGTGTTTTGATCATTTGATACATTTTGATGTCATAACTAAAGAATAAACAATAAGTAAACATGAAGGGCTTGTAATGAGCATTAGGAAACTTGATCATTCTTAAATACAAATTATCATTAAGGTTTAGGATCCGAAGAAAGTTCGTAAATTGATAAAATGGAACCAATACGAAAACGGTAAAACCCGAAATGTTACAGCATTTACTTATGAACCAAGGATCTTTCTTGTCCACGGCCGATGTGGGATTTGCCTAGGGTGTTACAAATGTCTTGCACAACTTTCTTTATCGAGACAATGTTGCCCTTTAAAAATAGTTTTCAGTTTTGAAATTTTGTAAGAATGAAAGGTTCTTGGACACATTCATGTCATTATGGATGGGAATGAGAAGGGAGCATTGAAGGCAGCCTTAGTCATATTCCATCCATATCTTTCCCTATTTTGGAAACGATTTGTCCTTTTTCAAAGATAAATATATGAAAACAAGAAAGGAGATCACATGGGATGTTAAAAAAACACATCTCTATGGCTATGTTTCTAACGATTGTAATAAAATAATATTAAATTTATTAATTATTTCATAACTGTTATTAGAGCTGCACAAATCGGGTACACCTTGAAAACCCGAACCGGTTCGGAACCGGTTTTTTTCAACCCGGGTAGAGAATGACACCGGTTCCAGTCAGGAACCGGTTCGGTTCCCGACCCGAACCGGTGCCCAGATATGCGAACTTTTAAGAACCGGTAGGGTATGAACCGGAACCGGTTTTTACGTAAAAACCGGTTCCGCCGGTTTTTTTTGAAATTTAAAAATTAGAGCCGTTAGGAACCGGTTCCAACGGCTATATAGCCGTTTTTGACCGTTGGAACCGGTTTTTTAACTATAAATAGGGTATTTTCTTACTAATAATAGCAAGTTTCAAAACTATCAAACACACTCCAATTCCAAAACCATAAAACACACTACAAACCAAAATTAACCTTAAACCGACCACAAATGGCATCCAATGATGACGTTGTTATGGTGATCGAAACAACAAGATGCCTCGATGTTTGGGTCCATTACGATTTGTGTCTCATGACCGACTCACATGAGTTGGCACGTTGCAAATATTGCTCGAAGTTTCTTAAAGCAGGGTCCAACTCGACATTACGAAAACATACGAATAAGTATTGTCGAGAGAAAAAAAGATTGGAAGATAAAAAAAAGGAAGTGGGAGAGTCGTCCGGCTCTACAACCCAAAAATAAGTATTCCCGGATTAAAACGACGGACTTTGTTTTTTATGTTTTAGTTGTTATGTTTAGTATCGTTTATGTGTTAATAATGTTTGTAATAGTTAGTTTTTAAATAAATAAAATGTTCGTCGTTATTAAAAAAGTAACAAAAATTAATCGAACAAATTATAATAAAACATATAGTACAATTCTTCTTCGTCGAAACAAATAATTTTACCAAAACAAATAATTAGTCGAACAAGTTACAAATAATTTTACCAAAACAAATAATTACAAGTAATGGAAACAAGTAATGGTGAAACAAGTAATGGAAACAAGTTATATATAGGTTTGGCCCAAAAACCGGTTCCAACGGCTATATTACCGTTGGAACCGGTTCCAACGGATATATTGCCTCAAAAACCGGTTCCAACGGCTATATTACCGTTGGAACCGGTTCCAACGGCTATTTGGTGTCTAAAAACCGGTTCCAACGGCTATATTACCGTTGGAACCGATTCCAACGGCTAGTTTGACTTTTTGTTTGACCCTTGAAAAAAAACCCGTCGGAACCGGTTTTTCCGGGTACGACCCGAACCGGTTCCAAATAATAACCGGGTAGGAACCGGGTTGGAACCGGTACTGAAATATATATAGTAGAACCGGTCCCGATTTTCGGGTACAAAAATACCCAAACCGGGTATTGTTCCAACCGGGTTGGAACTGGAACCGGTTCCGGTTCGGTTCCACCGGTTAGGTTCCGGAACCGGTTTTTTTGTGCACGTCTAACTGTTATTCATACATTAAACCGCAAATTTTAAATAATATTAACTACAATAGTATCATCTATGATTATTTATATCCTTTTATTGTTAATGCTTTTTTGTTTATGTTATTATGAGGAGTATATATTTGTAGGTATGTCCACGCGTTGCGGCGGGGAGGCAATGGGAATGTGTGTTATATGAGGTCGGTTTGCGGTGCGTTGGTGATGCAAAGAGAATTCAGTCAGTAACTGTTCACGGCAATGTGGCGAGGGCATGACCGGTGTGAGTGAACAAATGATTTATATAGTTGAATAAGAAACATAGCTATTGTGATTAGAGTTGGATAGTAGGAAACCCGCGCGATGCGGCGGGGGACGTGAAGGGTTTTCGGTGACATCAATTCGGTTCTTTACAATAATGGTATTAACTCTTTTTAACAGGAAAAACGGTTTTACTATCTCCCATTCCATTATTTCTCCTCACCCACCTAAATACAATAAGAGTTTAATATTCAAAATATCATTCAATGTACTATATTCAATATTTACAAGCTAAATGTGTACGCAAATCATTTTTGAGGCTTGTTCTTTTTCAAAGAGAAATATGGGTGAAAAGGAAAAGGTAGCTCACATGGGTGTAAAGAAAAATGTAGATCACATGGGATAAAAACAGTATGCACTAAGTTTTTCATCTCCTTGGCATATTTCTAACGACTGTAATAAAATAATATTAAATTAATTAATTATTCCATAACTATTATTCATACATTAAACCGTAAATTTTAATATTAATTTCAATAGTATCATCTATGATTATTTTTTATATCCTTTTATTGTTAATGTTCTTTTATTGCTTATGTTATAATCGAGTATATGTAAGGACATTTTGTAAAGAGTATTGGATTTTATTTGATTATTTTTGTTCAATTAGGGTTTTACTTGGGGTTTAAAAAGATAGCTTATTGTTGGTGATAGACTATCTGTTTTATAGTTCTGTTAGTGATGTTGTTGTCGAATATAAGAACGTTTATGTGTATACAACATTAAGAGCATTTCCGATATCAATTTTAACAATAGTAAATTAAGGCTAATTGTAGAGATTTGGTTATATTTATAGGCGGTGTATGTATTTGTTAGATTAGAGCTTAGAAAATTCCTTGTTTTTGACTTCTTTTTAGTTGTTTTTTGAAGTATCCGATTTTTGCAGATTTGTTGCAAGGTAATTCATTGCTTTGTTCACTTATATTGAAGGTATGTTTTTAGATTTAAATAATTATGTTGTGTATTATTGGATCGAGTGTTGCTAAATGTACCACTTCATACTATTTTTATTAAGTGGGCTCTTCCGTCGAACTAATTAAGCTAATTACCATTGTCCGTTAACATTATATAAATACATATTAGTTAACTCCAACATTTTTTTTTCAATTAATATTCTCCACTCATATAACAAAATCAAACCTATTAAGTTGTTACTAGCGGAAGAGCTCACGCTTCGCGGCGGGTATGTCTTTTTTAAACTAATTACTAATAAAGTATTGTACCATTCACAATAACAAGTTTCAATAAAAATTTGCTACAAAGTTATTGTAATCAATTTGTAAATAAAAAATACATAAGGGGTTTATTGTAGTTTAACCATCAGTACGTAACATAAGACGGACATTCTAGATTTCTTCCACAAAGCTAGTCTCGTTATTCTTTAACTTTTTCTTTTGTTTGGTCTTTACTAAGCACCTAAAATGTCAGTCTCATTTCCCTCGGTTATATAGTCTCCCTATTTTTTTTTCATATTTGCAAAATGGTAAACATAAGATCAACAAAAAAGAAACAAACATCTCAAATGCATAGAAAATAATCCAAAGTGTACGTATTTATCGCATAAAACTATCCGAATCATTTACAACCTTTACAAGTACAATTCTATACAGTTTATGGTCATAAGCATGCAAAAAATGAATTATTTTTTTTTATTTCCAAAATTTTATTAAGAAGAGAAAAGATGACCTATTTTTAATCAAAATGAAGTCGATAAACTTGTAGGTATGTTTTAAATTTAACCAGGTAAAAAAACTATACTATAGTTTCAGGTATGTAAATCTATATATTTTTTTCTTTTGACAATTACCATTGAAAGTTCCAAATCTATTATACAAGGCGTTTGGACCTGACCTGAACTATACAAATTACCCATTTTGACTCGTTCATGAGGAATGACAAAGACACAATAACAACATTTTTATGTGAAACTAACCTATTATTTTATACTAGAATAAGTGCCCGCGCGTTGCGACGGGTGTAAAACCCGACCATATAACTCTATTGGGTTTAGTAATTTTTACAATCTTACACTCTTACCATTGATCCTCTCATGATATTTTTTTAACATGAAATGCATCTACTTTTAAAGTCATACATATACGGCCATACGGGTATCCTAAATAGTAAACTTTTTTCTACACAACCCGAAAACGATGATATGACGACATGCTACACTTAAACAGAATACAAAAAGCCTTGGAAGTTAATTTAGTTTGGAAGCCATGGCAAAATGCTACAAAATACATGATGAATAGAGAGAATGACCATCTGTTTGAATATACAAGATAAGAACTATCCAGCATGATATCCCTAATGTGTACAACCAGCACTTCAAATCATTAAAGAAAATGATACTTTACTTCATCAGATCACAACAACTGATCCATCAACTCATGTACACTTGGATCAAACCCCTATTAATGGTGGGCATTGAGCATATGACTAATACTAAGCAACACTAAGTGGTGTTTGTAACATGCTCACGAGTTTCAAATAATAATAATTAGAACAAACTCAACATACAGTTTACACTACAGAAGGAAAAAGTAGCTATCTAGTGTCATCATCCAAAAGGCAAAAACTCCTTGATCAACGCTGTCAAAATAGTCAAAGGCACACATTTTAAATTTAACGCCTTCTCAAACTATTATTAATTTTTTTTTTTTGGGGGGGGAGGGGGGGGGGGGGAGGAATATATAAAGAATGAGCGTTGAAACATTTTTATTGGAATATATAAAGGATGAGCGTTGAAACATTTTTATTGACTTTACATAAGTGAATAATATGAATGCACATTTTTTGAAAAATTGCAAACCAAATAAGCTTGGCAGGCTATAACTTCACAACATTAAAGATTCGTTTAATGCATAGCCAAAAATTTATTTATTACCTGGCATCTGCGAGAGAATTGAACATATATTGAAGCAAGTTTTTGGCATCAGCCATTGATCGAAACTGATTCCACCGACCGCGATTAGCAAACGCACGCGCTCGTTCTTCGGCTTCCGATAGTTGTGTAGCCATAAGCACGAGTGAGTTTGATGAAATGCTTAGCATGCTCTCCAATGACGCTATTCTTGACATTCTTGCTTCAGGTGACAATGATGAAGCTGTGAATCATATTAACGTGGTCAAAGATTTAGTCAAAGTTAATTTTTGTAAAGTTAGGAAATATTATTAATTGTTTGTACCTAGAGAATCCATTCTTTCCTCTTGGAGGGCTAACTCCATTTGCAGCAAATTCTTCCACTTGTCTAAGAACTGCTAGCTCTTCCACCAGTGCAGCACGAGTGCCAAATTATATACCAAAATTTTAAAAAGTCATCTTTTTCCATATTTTTATCATATATATAATAATCTAGTACACATACACTTGGCTTTGTTTCTCGTATTCATGTCGAACTTACATGAACTTTCACCATAACTTCCACTTCATGATCAAGCCATTGTTGCAGTGATTTCTCGTTGCTCTAAAAAAGTTAAGTTGATTTAATAAAACTGAATTAAAGATTCTTAAATTTAATTAATCTTGGTTATGTGATTAATTACCTGTGCATTTGTTCAGTTTCCATTGCTGGTCACTGCAAAAACAAAAACAACACGGTTAAGTATCTGATAATGGAAAATAAGGATTTAACTTTTTTAACGAAAAAGAACGGCCAAAAACCTGTGTTGTCACGGGTTGACTTTCGAGCCTCAAGTAATTCTTTGAGCCTCTTGGGAGCCATTGCAGCCTCTTCTGTCTTTCTCTGAAGAACCTTTAATGTTATGATTTTATATATCTTTTTTTAGCTGCATTCATATATTAAAAAAGAAGAAACAAATCAATATAAATTAGCAGATAGTCAAATGCATGCCTGCAATAATTCTTTTTCACAAGAGGCTTTCCACTGTCGAAATTGTTCAGCTTCTTGCTTCATTTGATGTTGTAGTTGAACCTACAAGCTCATATAAATTAGCAACAAATATAAAGTAGAGAGTAGAGTATAGAAACATAACATTTTTTAATAAGCCAACCTTTTGTGCCTTGATGCATTGTATCTCATTTTGTAACTTTTTAGCTGCTTCATCACTCTTTTGTTTTTGCTTCATAATCAGAACTTGACGGTCTTTTTTCTTCTTTAGATCTTGAATTTGTGACTCGCGTGATTTAACTTTAGGGAATGTAAATCTTGCAGTTTTTGCCTGTCTGAAGTTGATGAAAGATTTTCAATTTCAGTCTGCAATCGGTCTCTCTCTTTCTGCATTAATAATCAAGGTAGAAAACACACATTAAATATTATCATTAAACAATATAACTAATTATGTATATATATATTTACCTGTACTTCTCGTTTTTCATCCTCGAGTTCCATTATTTTCTTCCCAAAATGTTGCTTAAGTGTCATTGTATCATATCCACCAAAAAGTTTCATCTCCGACTTCATAAGAAATGTGTGTATTAAATTATATTAACTGTTACTAAAGTAGAAACTTATTAAAGAAAAATGTCACACCTCTTTTGCTCTAAACGTTTATTCAAAATTCATGTAATTCTTTATCCATGAAGTCCTGTAGCAGAGTGTGCTCCCACTCTTTTGTTGCTGCTTCATCTATAACCGCAGGATCGCCTAGATGTATTTAATTTACAAAAAAAATGTTACTAATTAATACAATAGTTGATAGTTGATGGATAAGTTAAACTTAAATTGGTACCATTTTCGCTCATTTGATAATCAGAAGAATCAACACTTTTTCTTAGCACTTCATTTTCCATGCAAAAAGAATCATCAACCTGTAACAAGCATTTATTAAGTTACATTTACACCAACTCATGTAAAATAATATAAATTAACACACGCATACTTTATTATCATCCATTTCAGAATGATGAATGGCAATGCCTCGGCTTCTATAAGCTTCCGCCCATAAAGAAACTTAACATTCCTACAAACTTTGACAGAAACTAAAAACCACCCTATTCGTAACTCCTATACTAACAGGTAACAACTTTCTAAAATGAAATGCTCATAACCAGAAAAACAAGTTTCAGCATGCATTTTAGTAGAACTGACCTCATCGTCATCGTCATCGTCATCGTCACATACACCGCTGTTACCCACAAGCTTCATCAATCCCATCCCACAGTTAAAACGATCTCACCTCTTATTCTAAACATCCGAAAATAAATCCGTCAGCACAGATTCATAACCAGGCATTTTTGCATACCGCAGGAAATAATTATTATCAATAAAAAGGTACCGATTCCCAAGCCGAGTATCCCTAATAACATCAAAGTTAAAAGGAAGCAGCTTCATCACCTTCCGCAACCCGCACGCAATATTCGTAATCAAATTCACCGGCGGCATCGCAGCGTCTTCTGAATCCATCATCTTATAATACTTACCATCGTTCCGTTCATGAGACGTCAAATTCAAAATCTGCGAAAACAACAGCGATTCAAACTCTCCAATTCAACAACAAAATCAACAATTTCAATCCACTTGCACTAAACCAACAATTAAAAACCCCAAGGTCAAAATTAATATCAGATAAATCAACAATTCCAATCCAATTCAGCACAAACACAACTTCAATTCAAGAACTAAACCTCTAATCCCAAATCACTAAATAAACAATTTCAATCTGATACAAATCCTAATTCCAGAAACCATTATTTTAATCAAAACAACATATAACCATAACAATTCAATCAACTTTTCCAAATCCCTAAAACAATACATAAAAAAATGGAAAACCAATATAGTAATAATAATCAAATCATGCTTCAATTTCCAGCAGCCGTTCAACATCCGCAGTAAAATACTGCCACATCACAGAACAAATCAATCAAAGCAAAAAATCGTTAAATACGAGGAACACTTACCTCCATTGCAGGGAGTGAGAGATGATGAGGAATTGTGAGGGCAAACATCGACCATATTTATAGCATAGAAGAGAAACCGCCCACCATTTAATTCAACCTTTTGATTGCACAATGATTAATGGGTTTTAATTTTCTGTTGTAATTGAAGGGAAGGAATGGGAATAGAAGAGTCCGAACTGATTGAAGGAATTAATAGGATTCAAGAGCCCTATATGTGAATGTGTTTGAAGGGTTGGAACGGTTGAAACAATTAAGGGGGTGTCTGGGTGTTTGGGATTGCATATTACGGAAAAGTTTCATAAATTACGTGAGAGGAAAAGTTTCGTAAATTACACTTTTGTAACTTATTAACCGAATGAAAAGTTAGCATTCTGGAAGCTGAATGTGTTTGAAGGGTTTGAAAGAAGTTGGGACGCCAGGGATGATGTTTCAACAGTTATTATTGTTTATTATATATTATAGTATATTATATTATTTATTACAATATCAACCCTAATCTAATCCTTCATTTGTAATATTTGTAAACTATTTTACCCTTGAATCCATGCATTAGAAAGTTGCACCGAATGCTTAAAGAACGAATCGAGGGGTTGGCAAATTACTTTTTCTGCCCAATTGTTAATTGTCGGTTTTGTCCCTAACCTTTAATTGTGAAATGACCATGTTGTCCATCACTCCTCCTTAATAATATAAAATATAGATATGGAATACATTAGAAGCATTTTATTTTTTTTATAAATTATTAGAAGTATAGTTAGATCATAGATGAAGAGTAATTCGTTAGATAATCGGTTCTAATTTTATATTCAATCTATAAACGGAGCGTAAACTGTGAAACCAAACCGATAGTAATCATTCAACTTTGACCACTTTATATAAATGTCTATGTATTTGCAAGATACTCTCAGTGCCCACAGTTCCTAACATTACCCAGCCGTATTTGCAATATACACTCAGTACTCACAGTTCCTAACATTACCCCGCTCGGTGCAATGCGTCGAGTAAATAACTAATTATTCAAAGGATAAAGCGCCTTCTCGAAGTATAATACAGATCAAATGAAAGCCCAAATTTATATACATAAAAGATAGCAAAACATAGCTTACAAACAATAACCTCAAAAGGCTATCTCAAATAATCCAAAATTAAGTTTCAAGAACATCACATACAATTCACAAAAGAGATGCATCATACAAAGTTTGCATCTAGCATGAAATAAGGATGTTACAAAACAAAATGCATCACTTACCTCCTCCAAATGCAAGAAAACTTTCCTGTGATTCAAATTCCTACCAAAAAAAAAAATCATCAAATTCACATTTTTAGCAATTTGTATCCAAGTGGTATGAAACACATAATAGCACACGCAGCTATAGACTTACAATTTGGCTCAACCGAAAATCAGGTGGTGTATCAAGCTCCAAATTTGCAGGGTCAAGAACCAAGTCTTGACATGCTTCCAAATCCTTCTTTAAACTTTCTGGTCCCAATTGAACATAATCTGCAAGACGCGGTTTTCCATTCGATTCTTGGTTTTCAACGTCTCTTTGAGAAGATTGACTCTGAAAAAACTCGTCATACAAAGATAATCCTTCCACTAATTGTTGTGAATCTAGAAGATATGGTGACTCGTTATCCCACAAATTTGCTTCTTCTCCACCTTGACTATCATTATTAACCCCAAATTTCTCAGAAACAGGATCTTTTTCTGTTGCATGATCATCAAGCACCCCACAAGAAGTTTGAAGCTCAGCCTCATAAATGGGCTCCATCTCATCCTTCAGTACAATATACAAAAAAAAAAAAAAAGAAATAAAAGATCAACAATCTTGTAATTATACCATTTTCTTTCATTTTTCTATTTGTAGGTTCCATTTTTAATTCTTTGTTAGACCATAATTCACTACGGAAAATGTAAAAAAGAATATCAAGAAACTTGCGAAGTAATAAGCTTCATACCATTTTCTTCCACTTTTCTATATGTAGGTTTCATCTTTAGTTCTTTGGTAGACGGAGACCGTAAGATCATTTTAATCTTTTGATCATCAAGTTAAAGTTGTCAAGCAATTGACTTTTATAATTTTATAAAACATTTGTCACAGCTAAAGTTCATGAATAAATCATATAAAAATCAAATCTATATTCATTACAAAAATAAAAGAAAAACATAGGGGTGACAATTTCCAACCGAAAATCAGGGGTGACAATTTCCAACCAAACATAGGGGTGACAATTTCCAACCGAAAATCAAATCTATATTCATTACAAAAATAAAAGAAAAACATAGGGGTGACAAGTGGTATGAAACACATAATAGCACACACAGCTATAGACTTACAATTTGGCTCAACCGAAAATCAGGTGGTGTATCAAGCTCCAAATTTGCAGGGTCAAGAACCAAGTCTTGACATGCTTCCAAATCCTTCTTTAAACTTTCTGGTCCCAATTGAACATAATCTGCAAGACGCGGTTTTCCATTCGATTCTTGGTTTTCAACGTCTCTTTGAGAAGATTGACTCTGAAAAAACTCGTCATACAAAGATAATCCTTCCACTAATTGTTGTGAATCTAGAAGATATGGTGACTCGTTATCCCACAAATTTGCTTCTTCTCCACCTTGACTATCATTATTAACCCCAAATTTCTCAGAAACAGGATCTTTTTCTGTTGCATGATCATCAAGCACCCCACAAGAAGTTTGAAGCTCAGCCTCATAAATGGGCTCCATCTCATCCTTCAGTACAATATACAAAAAAAAAAAAAAAGAAATAAAAGATCAACAATCTTGTAATTATACCATTTTCTTTCATTTTTCTATTTGTAGGTTCCATTTTTAATTCTTTGTTAGACCATAATTCACTACGGAAAATGTAAAAAAGAATATCAAGAAACTTGCGAAGTAATAAGCTTCATACCATTTTCTTCCACTTTTCTATATGTAGGTTTCATCTTTAGTTCTTTGGTAGACGGAGACCGTAAGATCATTTTAATCTTTTGATCATCAAGTTAAAGTTGTCAAGCAATTGACTTTTATAATTTTATAAAACATTTGTCACAGCTAAAGTTCATGAATAAATCATATAAAAATCAAATCTATATTCATTACAAAAATAAAAGAAAAACATAGGGGTGACAATTTCCAACCTGAACATGACATGAAAATAATCAGGTTTTGGGTTTGCTGGGGTGACGTGTTTAATTAAACGAGACGTGTTCGGGTTGACCTTCTTAATTAAATGGACAGTGTTTGATTTACATGTTTACAACTTGATTATTACCCGCCAACCCGTTTGACGCGTTTACACAAATAAGTTAAGCTGACCGTGTTCAAGTTACATGATTTTTTAAGTGTGTGGGTTAAGGCTTACGCTTATGACACGAAACAATTCAATTAACCAACTCAATAGGATTGGCAACCACAAAAACTTACCTTAACAAGATCTTTAGAAACTTCATCAAGATTGTGTTCAACGCCCGTATCTACAACCCGCCTTTCTGCCCGAGGGGGGTCAGGGGTCACAGACTTAGGGGTCAAAGGGTCAGCCTTTTGACCAATAACATTGACTTCTTCAATAGTAATATATTCATCTTTCCCATCAACTTTAGACTGTGTTTGTTGTTGATAAAACACTTTTGAAATCACATATTCACCTTCTTTCTCATCTTCACCTGTTCCCAAATGATATTGGTGCATTACCCAATTCGTCTTCTCCGCTTTCCCGCCTTTTATTGGCGTTACATAAAGAACCATAATCTTCTTGCACCCGCATTGAACCGAATCTAAAACAACGGGTTTTGTTCGGCCCGTTTTGTGCCAACGGAAGTCCCCAAAATTGTCACCATGTATCTTGCGACGCTTTCTTGTTCCGGTATTATATGCTTTGATTGCTTTGTGAAAAAAGTGAGATACATGCCCATCTTGTTGGACCCCTCCATGTGATAAATAGCAAAATAACATAAAACTGATATTACTACTAATATATATAAAAGTGGCGACGCTGGACTATGATTGGTCCATTTGGCAAGATTCCATTGGACCAAGTTTTGTTTTGTTTGTTTTTTTTTTTTTTTGGTTTGTTTTTTGTTTTAAACTTTGATAATTATTTCTAATTATCTTTGTTATGTTTGTTTTTTATTAGTTTAGTTCCAATACCAATATACCGTAACGGATGTGATAAAAACTGACATAATTTGCGTAGACTTAGCGCATTTTGTTTTAGTTATAGTACCGTAACGAAACTGACCAAATTGACAATTCTTTCTTTTTAGTCCGGTTTTATAACGAACGTGAAAAACCCAACCAAATTTGCATAGACTCACCGCCAGGGACCAACAACGCTCGGGTTTTACCAACGCTCGAGTTTCACTGATCAACGCTATCCCAATGTTCCATCTCAATTTTTATAACTCTTTTTTGTTTTAGTTTCCGTACAATAACACATGAAACAGAAACTGACCGAATTCAGGTCAACTTACCGCCTCAACACGTAGGACCGGCAATGCTTGTGTCTTACCAACGTTCGGATTTACCAACTTGCCTAGCGCAACGCACCGGGTTAAAAACTAGTTATCATATATTCATATACCAACTTAAAACAAGCGGTCATGTTCATTTAAAAACTAATAAATGTTAAGATTTGAGAACGACGAGAACCACATAATGCACCAGGAGTGTGCATTGGTTGGTTATGGGCTCAAACAGAACAAAAAACTGGCGGTTTTTGGATTTTTGAAAACCATTCGGTTTCAGTTTTACCATTTGGGCATCAAAACTTTGAGCCGAAAAACAAAGCCCAAAATAATGAATTTGGGCCTGAAGCTTTTGGTCAAATTTCTTTTGGTAATTCATGATTAATTGATATCACGCATTTGGGCCTAGAATTTCTGGGTTTCACCACATATTAATTTCTTCTAAATTACTTAAAATGGTTTTTTCTGTTCCAATCAATTTGGTTCAATTTTTGGTTGATAACAAAACCAAATGGTAAAAACCGGTTTTCTAAAAACATAAAGCTAAAATGTCAATTTTTGATGGGGTTCGTTTATTTCAGTTTGGTTATATCAGTTATTCCAGTTACATAATGTATTTACCATTTGGGCAAAAAAACAAGGACCGAAATAGGGAATTTGGGCCTGATACTTTGGGTCTATTTTCTTTTATTAATTCATAATTAATCGATTGTTACGCATTTAGGCCAACAATTTCTGGACTACACGGCTACACCATATACTAATTTCTTATAAATTACTTCAAATCGGTGTTTTCAATCCCAATGGGTATGGTTTTTCTGGTTTTTGTTTGATAGCAAAACTGAAAGAAAACCGAAAAATTGGTTTTTGAAAAACATAAAACCAAACGGTCTGTTTTTTTATTGGGTTCGGTATTGTCAATTATTACGGTCACAACACAGTTTATTCGGTTTCGTGCACATCCCTATAAGGGAAACAAAAGGGGTTACATAACCGTCTTGTGCACAAGATTCAAAGCAACAAGTACAAAGACATGATGCAGTTCTCACGGTTCTCGAGGCTAGGCATATAACTGGTTTTGACACAAACGTCCCTCTAAAAAAATGTATAATTACCTGGCAACTTTTGAGGATGAGTGTAACAAATCCCATCATCTTCCTCAACCGTAGGAATAAACTCGTTAATAAAAGGGTGAGGCTGAAAACCGTTTACACCACTTTTAGCAAGTAAGTGCCAAATGATTTCTTGATCTGACGGGTCAAATTTAACCCCTCGGGGCAACCCAGGCCATGCTTGATTAACCTAGCAATAAACATGTTTTAGGTTTCATAATCTTGAAAAGATTCTAAATGTTAGTCTATAATAATGTTTAATATATTTGTCATACTTATTATCAATAGGAATTTTCTTGTGAAGATTCTACAACTCAATTCAAACTCCAGATACATACTAGAAGCATGATTATTCGATAAAACTACTAAACTAAGCCCAAAGATTCCCTGTGCAAGAACCATCAGATGATCACTAATTCCAAAAAAAAAAAGAGATTATTCTTTTGTAACTGGAATGTAACTGTATGTGAGAAACTTTTAAACCCTAGAAAAACTTATATTGAGCCTACACGCCATATACTAATAACCTCTTAATTAAAAGCTAATGACTATAAAACATCTTTGATTCAAATTAGCATAAACAATAACTAAAGTTAGCATCTTTGATTCAAAATATGCATAAACAATAATAGCACACTAATAACTATAATTAACATCTATGATTCAAAACAGGGCATTTGAAAGAACAAATAATTCTGACTTATATTTCTAAAAGTCTAATTCTTGGAAGGTGCTGTGAGCAATTAAGTTTAGATAGGAAGACATGACTTGAGGTTTGAATAAACATTTATGAATATAGAATATTATGATAATAAAGAAGTCAGTGTAAAAGATAAAGAAATTTACATCAGTATTGTCAAGGATATGGTGACACTTGGGGCATGTTTTGGTGGGATTACTTTTCCATTCGATAGTTTCAGGGTCACACGCAGCCGATGAAGTTATAATCTTTGTTGCAAATCTGTTGCCATCAACCAACCATGATGGTCTGCAAAATTGAGCCCAAAATAACTTTTTTACATCACAAAACTGAATCAATCAAAATGAATAGAATCAAAAAGCATTTATGAGCAAATGCATAGCAAGAAATAACCTTTTTACATTATGCAAAGAAACCC
Source organism: Bidens hawaiensis (assembly GCF_021521415.1). Lineage (NCBI taxonomy): Eukaryota > Viridiplantae > Streptophyta > Magnoliopsida > Asterales > Asteraceae > Bidens > Bidens hawaiensis. Next base: position 252,850 of record NW_027493266.1, on the reverse strand, counting down.
TAATTAATTACAATAAATAATGAACATTCAAAATCACATGGTACATTATTGAAAGACTCCATAAAAAGAATACACTTTCTAGATTCGTTTAAACTGAATAATCAAGAAAACCAGATGGCGACAGTTAATGGCTTAGTGTATGTGTTGGGGTGTACCTATCCATGAGTGATGGGGATCACAAAACCTATTGATCTTCAACAGCACTCCCTTTGCAATAATGCTTTTCTTGGGCTGACGAATAGGGATGGTGGAAAAAAAATATTTTCCAATGATGATTATAAGAAAATTAGTGTGTTGTGTTATGATAGGTCGATAAAATTCGAGCTGCAGTAAAATCCGATCCGAGTAGTGATAAAACCCAAGCGTGCTCGGTTTCGAACGTATATGCGGTAAGTCAATTTGAATCTGGTCGATTTCAGATACGTGTGTGTGGTATCAGAATTAAAACAAAAAATAAAACCAAAAAAATAGAGTAAAGTATCATTTTCGTCCTTGTGGTTCAGAAAATAATACGAATATAGTTCAAAGAGTTTAATTTTTTTCATATGGACCATCCACGTTTTCCAATTCTTATCAATTACCTTTAAATCACTAACCCGTTAAATTAAATCGTTAAGTCAGGGGTAGACATGTCTTTTCACTCTTCTTTATTATATGAGTAAAGTGCCAAAATAATCCCTGACGTTTGGTCACATTTGTGAATTTCGTCCAAAAATATTTTTTTTCGCAATTAGACCCTCGCTTTTTCACAACCGTTGCCAATTTCGTCCAAATTGTTCACTCGGTGTAAATTCAACATTAACTCAAGGGTGTTAGTGTCGTTTTACATGTTTGTATACATTATTATTATTGTTGTTATTGTTATTGTTATTATGTGTTTGTTTAATGACATATATAGCATCTCACAAATTCTATGTTTGAATCCAATATACTATTATTATTATTATGTGTTTGTTCAATGGCATATATAGCATCTCACAAATTCAATGTTTGAATCCAATATAGTGTCGTTTGTTTATTTTTCTTTATTTTTAGTCATATAAAGGGTTTAGCTCAGTGTAATAATAATAATAATAATAATAATAATAATAATAATAATAAACATGTAAAAGGACAGGAACACCCCTGAGTTAACGTTGAATTTAGACCAAGTTAACAAATTGAACGAAATTGGCAGCGGTTAGGAAACAACGAGGGTCTAATTGCGAAAAAAAAATATTTTTGAACGAAATTCGCAAATGTGACCAAACTTTAGCGACAAATTTGGCACTGCACTCATATAATAAAGAAATAGTGAAAAAACATGTCTATCCTTTACTTAATGATTCAATTTAACGGGGTTGGTGAGTTGGATGTAATTGACAAGAATTGGGAAACGTTGATGATCCATATGTAAAAAATAAACTTTTTAGACTAAATTCGCGCTATTTGCCAAACCACAAGAACGAAAATGGCACTTTACTTAGAATTATATAAAGGTTTGATTATGAGATTTGAAAATTTTAAATTTTGAAAGTATTTATTAAAAATGAAAAGTTTGACATCGCTGATCAATTCTATAAAAAATGAATTTTGAAATTTTAACTTACATTTAAAAGTTTGACATAGTTATATTAGTTACATAAAAGTTAAGAATACTATAAAAGAAAAAAACTTGAGAATGAATGTGGTAGAGACAAGTGGAAGAGTCGTAGATGGATAATTAGGAAGAGTGTATGTGGCATTCAAATTACTTATTTGTAAGATAAGACATATATAATTCACCTAGCTACTTGTAAAGATATTCCTATTATCATATTATTGTCCCGTAACACCTTGTTTATTAGTGTGAATAAATAAAGTAAAACATTATCTATTTATTGTTGTATCAGTGCACGTCAATTATACTCGTGATAAACTCTCAACACTTGGAGATTAATACCTTTTATTTGTTGTCTAGGTCTCGGCTTCTTTTGATTCATACCAGCGGCTGACTTCTTTCCTAAACAAGAGTAGTCGTGACTATGTATGCCCAATCGAACCACTTTCAAAAATCACAATCATTTCTAGCTTCCTCCTAAAAATGAAAGCTAACATGAGCTAGAAGCATCATGCGATCACCATATTGAAGCTTGGTTTTAAAAAAAAGTGTGAGGCGCACTGAAGGGATAGGGTCCTAGACTGAGGGTAAAGCTCAAAAGCTCATTGCTTCTCATACACAAGGCGCAAAGTATTATATATAAAAAGCATTATTTTTCATATATATCTATCATAAATTACCCAAAAGTATCTTTGCAGGACTTAATCTATAAAACACACACACACATATATATGTGTGTGTGCGCGCACGCGCGCGACTGCCTTTAAAACACCCACATGTGCTACACTGTTTAGATTAGTACATGGGAAGGCATCTCACCAACCATTAGAACTGGAACACAAGCCATACTAGGCCTTAAAGAACCTATATATAGATCTGCATAAAGCTGGGGGAGCACAAGATGCTTCAGTTAAATGAGCTAGAAGAACTATGGAACCAACCTTACACGAACTCAAGGATCTGCAAAGAGAGAACTAAGAAGATCCATGATCATCACTTGATTGGTAAGAAATAGTTTAAGTGTGGGGATTGTGTACTTCTCTACAATTCGAGGTTGTGCTTGTTTCCTGGTAAGTTATCATCCATATGGACAAGACCGTCACTGTTAAACAAGTATTTTCTTATGGAGTAATCGAAATAGAAAATGCCGAGTGCGTAACTTTTAAGGTCAAAGGGCATAGACTAAAGACCTATATTGAGGACCCATTTATATCACATTATCACCGAGGCGGAAGTAATCGGTCTCCACCCTCAAGAAGCGTAGATATCCTATTGGAGTCTGGCTAAAGACTCGTAACTAAACTTAGCGCTTCCGGGATGCAACCCTAGGTTATTTGACTCAAATTAGTCAATTCTAACATTAAATTTCATCTTGATATCAAAAACATGTTCGCCATGTGGAAAATCACATTTCCATGGTCCAGGTTACACAGATTGTGAAAGCTTCTTACGTAATCGACATATGCCATGCATATTTCGGCACAGACTATATAACCCAGATTTTCACGGGCCGTGGGGGCGCATTAGGGGCCCTAATCCGAAATCTATATATAAATGCTTTTGGGGATTTTTTTTTTTTCATTTATCTCTTCTTTCCCAAGCAATAAATCTCGACTGAAGGTTAAGGATTATGGCTCCCAATTTTGTACGAATCTCTATCTCCATTCCACATGTTTGTATTTTCGAATTCTTTCTTTGATCATCTACAGTTATGTTTTGGGGTATTGTTATTTTCTATTTGAACTTCGAATTACAATTCATAAGCTTAATTTATCTACCCTATATGTCTAGAAACAATTTCTCAAACACTCTGTTCGTATGAATGTGCGCTATCCGTGTATGATGAATACATGCGGACCATGAAAGTTCCTGAAACTAGATTTTTGATCTTCTGTGTTTAACTTTTTGCTATTATCCAACGCCCATTCGAATGGACTGGCCCGCAAGCAAGAGGTTGAGGATGGCGTAAACCAAACCCGTTTGTTACTACTGATTTGCAACTCTGAACCATGGATCTGGTGATGAATTTTATGAGCCATATCTTGGTTACAACTGAAAAACTATAAGGATTTGGTTACTCGGTTCGTGTCCATGGAGATTCGGTTGATCAAGCTCGATATGTTTATCCACGAGAAGATTGATTGCACTGAGCCGCATGTTGTTATGAAAAGTACTTGCCACCAACCTTCAGCACCGAATTCTGTTGCTCGTAACCCACCTTTCAAAGTTGTCTCGGTTTAAAGACGGCTATGAAACCTAAGACTGATTAGGGTGAGGACATTCCTAGTTCCTTCAAATGGTTGTCGATGAAGGAACTTTGGGACTTGTTCGAGAACCATAAGGTGAAACCAATGAAGCCATTCATCAGCGATCATATCGACATTGATAGGAAGAGCATGAATGGTGAATGGGATGAAGTAGCGAAAGCGGCTGAGCTTGATGATGAATATTCAAAGAGATCGATGATGAAGAAGATCCCACTTTTTGTGGTTGAGTCGAAGCATGATAAAATTTTAAGTTTATATTAGAGTTTTTGTTTCAATATTTCCTCATGTTTTGGATCAACCACGGAAATGGGATCTTCCTCATCATTGCTCTCTTAAGTATCTTCTTCCTCTTCATCAAGCTTGGTCGCTTTCGCCACTTCATCCCATCTACCATTCATGTACTTTATATCCATGTCGAAACGATCGATAATGAATGGCTTCACCTTATGTTTCTTAAACAAGTCCCGAAGTTCTTTATCCACAACCCTTTGGAGGAACTAGGAATGTTGCCATCCCAACCGTCTTAGGTTTCATAGCTTTCTTGTAGATCGGGACAGCTCGGAAAGGTGGGTTACGAGCAACAAAAGTAGGTGGTGGAGGTTGTAGCGAGTACTTTTCATATCAACACTTGGCTTGATGCAATCAATCTTCTCAAGGATAAACATATCAAGCTTGATCAATCGAATTTCCATGGACACGAATCGAGTAACCAAATCCTTATAGTTGTTTTAGGTGGTAATCCATATATGGTTCATCTGATTCATCACAAGATCCATGGTTCGAAGTTGCAAATTAGTAGCAGCATGCGGGTAATACCATAAAGTTAAGCATAAAAGATCATAAAGCTAGTTTTGGGAACTTGCACGGTCCGTACGTATTCATCATGCAAGTATTGTGTCACACCCCCAACCTATGGCGGAATATCGAGGCACAACTGATTGCGCAGTAGATCACAAGACATTAACATTAAGATAGTGACTATAACTAATTATTTAATTTAAATAATCAAGTACATCACATAATCCAAGGCATAAGATTATCCAAACTTAAAAAAATCCAAAGTAAAATAAAATTTCAAATAAATGTTCGTTGATATCCTAAAGGTATCATCTATTTGCTTCAAACTTCCCTCATCCAATATAAATACCTGCAACATGCGTAAAAATATATATTTTTTGTCACCACACGGTTGGTGAGCAAGACACAAATTTTTGATATATACAATAATAAATAACAATTCAATGCGGATGCGGTAACTACAACAATTAATTGAGATAATAACAAATAAAATCCGTTCATCATGACACTAAGTCAAGCTACTAGGATGGCATAAGATCTTACTAATGAGGATAAGGATAAGGATGAGGTTCACCATAACAATAAATAAACACCTTGACAAATAATCATATAAAAATTAACGAGAAATTACACGTAAACGCATAAATATGAATTCTTGATGAGGACTCGTTTATACTAAATAATATAATTTGTGGTACGCATGTTACCCTGAAACAAAGCAGAAAAGGGGTGTGAATTACTCACCTTAGGAAAGTTGGCGAGCGAAAGAAAATAATTAATTAAAAGAAAACTCTCTTAAGCGAGCTAACTAAACCAAACTTGAGGAAACCCTAAAATTCAAATAAATATTACAAAGTTAAAATAAAACTAAAAGGAATAAGAAATAATATTAAAATATGAGATTTAACATAAAAATAAGGAAAACGAACTTTAAGCGAGTGTTCGGTTCGTAGTCGGTCCGAATGTCGTTATGAGGTCGAATTCGAGTCCAACACGTCCAAAACTTAATTATTAACATTAAAATTGAAAATTCAGAAGCTAATTCGGATAAATTCTTAGTGAAATTGACAAGCCCCAAATTAGTTTCAATATAAACCCTAGATTAAGATTGAACAAATTGAACATTAAATCACTTAATTCCTTTTAAATTGATTGAGGGCTTTCATTTTAGGGTTTTTAACAAATCATAAAAACACAAAATTATCCGTCAATTGTGTAACAACTCGGGTTTTCCATGTACGAACTTATATCCATAACCCGACCCGTTTTATGTTCGGGGAATCTTAACAATGAAAAATATCACGTTTATCGAGAAAAATTTATACAAATAATATTTATTTATGATATTTATTTAAAATATATTTAAACTTCCAAAAACGTATATTTTTAGCGCAAACATAAACTTTAACCCTTTATTATATCCACATCTAATTTCAAGGGACTAAATTGAAACTTTTACATCTAATCTTTCTGACCCATTTACCCAGCTCGTTAACCCATATTCGTATACCCAAATCCGTACCCGTTTAGGTAACTTGTACCACAATTATCGATCTAAATTGAGAATTGGATTGTGTCTTTGATTCCTCTTACTAATATCGGCCTAATCAATCTCGTTAATTAGGAAACAAGATCAAATTTAACATGTATTAATATATTTATGGACCGACCTTAATCTAGAAACGATTATATAACCTACGATTGATTATAACACAATTGCGTGCATCTGTATCATCTATATAACCCCACGATCAAAACCCCTAATCCTAATTGAATTTGTATTGGCCGTAACCTGCTGTTCCAAACCCATCCTTGCCGCGACTGTTGGATTCGTCGTTCTCTATGGTTTCATCATTGATTCAGGTATTTAAAACATCCAGAAGGGTCACCTATCAGCTGTAAGCATAAACCCTATATCAATTTAAACAAAAGATTAACGGATTAAACGATTGTATAATCTAGGGTTTATGAAAAAATTGGGTTAATTATTTTTCTGTATATATAAAGTCGTTTCCAGATATTGTCCAACTCGCACACCAGCTTGTATGGCTGGTGTGTGTTTGTGTTCACGTAGTGGTCGGTTGCTCACGCGGGTTCGAGTCCTGGTTGACCCGTTTTGGTATTTTCATTTTTTTAATTGTTTTAACTATAATTTAAATGATTTATAACATATGATAATTAATAATAAATATCACATAAACAATAACTTATTTAACCCGACATCATGAAGTTAAAGTTTCTTGTCAAATAGTTTCGATACAAGTTTTCGTGTGTGTACATATTTATATATATATGTGAATTTGTTATAAGTGTGTATATATATATTTATTAAACCATCATTATTTTATTAAAACCGACACCACTATTGATGTTTTCTTGTTGTTAAGATGTCTTTATAAAATTGTTCATAATTATATATATATATATATATATATATATATTAGTCTTTTTAAAACAAGAATTATAATAAACGTATTAAACGTGATTAAAAAGGGTTAATATATATTTTTACCATCGGATTTCATTACAAAACTCAAGATATAAATCTTACGATAATTATATATTTAAACGTCTATTATTATTATATAATATCTTAACTTATATTTATTCAAACTAAATAATTGTAAGTTCGATTATACGCTAAATAATGATTTTATAATTAAACGATAACAATAATCCGTAGAGATCAATCGTTCAATCCTTAATTGTACCAATCGTAATTGTAACTCCACCCACATCGACACCTTATATTCATTACATCATTCATAATTCGTTCATAATATTATATATTTAATTAGGATTCTTGTCTATAATTCTCGAAGAGTGTGATTTCCACCTTCTTATCATAAACATTCCCGTTTGGCTTATTCAACCAGGTGAGTTTTATCATTCCCCTATTTTACTCGATTTCCATAAACGTTTTGGGGACATATGCGTATATAATACTACACATACATATCTATATATACATACATATCAAAATAGCAAACGTGTAATTGTGTGTGATTAATCAAATCTACTTGTTATTTGCATGTGTGTTATTGTATTCATTCTATTGACCACCGCCCGATTCGCTTGGCAACGGTCTTATTCTTATATGCTTATGGTTGATTCACCGACGCCCGATTCGCTTGGCAATGGTTTAATCGACAACTTACATGCTTATGATTTGATTTCATTGCCGCATTTATTACGGTTTGCTTATTTATTATATTATTCTTATTTTATTACAAAACTGGTGGTAAACTCACTCAACATGTGTTGTTGATCAAAACTCCATTTTTTTACCCATATGCAGGTTGCCTGAGTCGAAGGATGGACACTTAGAAAGACTTTAGGGTTATATTGAAGATAAACTTAAATTTAATTGACTATATTTATTTATTTGAATTGTATTGTTGTAATTGAATATCGTGTATTATTTGAATTAAATAATTAATTAGATATTGTCACATTTTATATATGATAGTATCTTCGACCTGTGAGCAATCAAATCACGCCCCGGCATTTCCGCCTTAGGTTGGAGTGTGACAGATTGGTATCAGAGCCGAAGGTTATAAGATAGATCGTTAGAAATGGTTTTAGACATATGTTAGGAACCCTAAACGTGCTTATCTGATTTGCCTTATGTGCTATTTAATAAATTGTTTACAGCTTGCTTAGATTAATTATTTAAATTGTATTATTCTCGTTTATTTGTTCCACGCACACACAAATTCCGAGGTTATGCCTCAACTTTCAAAATATTTTTAAATCCTCTTAATTTTTGGTAGATTATATTTTATTGTGGGAAATTCCTTAAGAATTCCCGTGTTTTGCTCTTTCACCTTGAAACGTGGGGGTACGACCAATCTCGTACAACCACATAACTTCAAGTGGTACCCGTAATCGGCTAAACGGTTACGTGGTAAACATAACCGGCTAAATGGTTACGTGGTAAACATAACCGGCTAAACGGTTATACTTCCAAATTTTTTGTTTTAAATTATTTTAAATGCTTAGTTGGGTGAAAAATCCATGGAAATCCATGGGCACTCCAACTATTCATTTCTTAAATCATTTTTGATTTGATTTTTGGGTTGGAACGTATCGTCCGGGGTGGTTCCCGAGATACACCAACTACTTATATTTGATTCTTGAAGCCATGAACGTTGAGATGCAATCCATGCATGACAACCAAGTATGGGATTTGGTTGTACCACCTCTTAATTCCAAACCGGTTGGAAGTAAGTGGGTTTTCAAGAAGAAAACCGATATGCATGGAAACTTGGATACTTATAAAGCAAGAATTGTAGCAAAAGGTTTCACTCAAACTCAAGGGGTTGTCTATGATGAAACCTTTTCTCCCATAGCAATGCTAAAGTCTATCAGGATATTGTTTGCCATAGCCGCACATTATGACTATGAGATATGGCAAATGGATGTCAAAACTGCTTTCCTAAATGGGCATCTTGAGGAAGATGTCTATATGGTACAACCCGAAGGTTTTGTCGATCCACAACATCCTAACAAAGTATGCAAGTTAAAGAAATCAATCTATGGTTTGAAACAAGTATCTAGAAGTTGGAATCACCGTTTTGATGAAGAGGTCAAGAAATTTGGATTCATCAAAAATGGTGATGAAGCTTGTGTGTATAAGAAAGCTAGTGGGAGCATCATTACCTTCTTAGTATTATATGTTGATGACATACTACTATTTGGGAATGACTTTCCAACCATGGAGGGTGTAAAAGCATGGCTTGGAAGTTGTTTTTCTATCAAGGATCTTGGTGAAGCCGCCTATATTTTGGGAATAAAGATCTATAGGGATAGATCAAGGCGGTTGATAGGTTTAAACCAAAGTGCATACATTGAAAAAATCTTGAAGAGGTTCAAGATGGAGAACTCTAAGAAAGGTTTGGTACCTATTCAAAGAGGAACGATATTGAGTGCGTCTCAATGTCCAAGCTCGAAGGAAGAGCAAGATAGAATGAATGGGATCCCATACGCATCAGCTATTGGATCCATCATGTATGCAATGGTATGCACTAGACCGGATGTATCATGCGCTTTAAGCATAACAAGTAGATTCCAACATAATCCGGGAAGTAGCCATTGGATGGCGGTCAAGAGTATATTGAAATACCTTAGAAGGATTAAGGATATGTTTCTAATATACGGTTCGGGTGAGGAGGAACTCGTTGTAAAGGGTTACATGGATGCGAGTTTCCAAACCGATCGAGATGATTCTCAATCACAATCGGAATATTTTTTTCATTATGAATGGTGGGGCAGTCTCTTGGAAGAGCTCAAAGCAAGATGTGGTAGATTTGTCCACCACGGAATCAGAATACATCGCCGCCTCATTGGAAGCTCAAGAAGCTACGTGGATTAGAAAATTCATTGCCGACCTAGGGGTGGTCTGTACCATTCAGGACCCTCTAGAGATGTTTTGTGACAACGAAGGTGCGATTGCTCAAATCAAGGAACCTCGTGCACATCAAAAGACGAGGCACATTGAGCGGAGGTTCAACTACATAAAGGATGAAGTTGAAAAGGGAAAGATATGTATTCGTAAAGTTCACATCGATTAAAACATTGCGGATCCACTCACGAAGCTCCTTGAAAGGCCAAAGCATGAGGGTCATACTTGTGCCTTAGGACTTCGATATTCTAGTGATTGGATATGATCGAATTTTATATTTGGATATCGGAACAATTGTTATTTTGACTCATTCATATGATTATGGTTTATGATTATGACATTTTGAGTTATGTTCCATTTTAACATATTTAAATCCATGAATAAGTTAATTATTCTAAATGTCCGTAGTCGCTCATATTTGTGGGAGCAAATATGAAGGTAAGACTATTATGAACTTGGATTGGTGGATATTCATAAGGTATGAATATAGAGCAAGGGTTGCTGCCAAGGTTCATAGATATTTATGGGATATAAATATTGGACTGACCCGCTCTCAAATATTACTACATGGAATCCTTGTGATTGATCATAAGTAAATTTGAGTAAAGGCGAATATCATAGTATCATCCTGTAACACCCCGACCAAAGGCGGATTATACATCGGGGCGCCACATATTGTTTCATTACTCGTGACACTATTGGGTGTCAATATTTAATAAATACATTCATTCGCGCACGCGCAAAGTAAACAAGATAACATAAATCATCATAAATCAATATATTATAAATCATAATATTCGAACAGCAAAAACTTGTCTTGATACATTTTAATCTAGGTCCAAAATAAAGAAAACTTCCTACGTGTCCACAAGCTCCAAAACAGCTACTGCAAACCTGAACATGTGTTAAAATAAAACGTCAAACACTTGCGTGTTGGTGAGAAATCAAGTTTAATACAATACATAGATAACAATAAATCTGCGCGCAACATGTGTATGTCTGGTTTTCAACAAGGGTGTAATCCGATCGGGACCAACTCTAAGATTCATAGACTGCCAGTGCTCACAATTGAGCTCACAAACAAGAAAGACTGTGCAACTGTAAACAAAAGAGAAAATCATAAACGATAGTTCTCCCGTGTTCATCTAATGGTACCATGAGAACTGCGGAATAGACCGACAAGACGGTTAATGATCCACACATACAAATAAACAGCCAAGTCTACGTCCTCAACACATGGGATACTGCGCGACTAAAGTTCATAAACAGTTTAAGACTCTAAGTTTGTATGAACACATGAACATCCCAAAACATTAAAAGCAAAAAGGGATTAGGTACGAGATTACTCACTTGATAAATGATGCGGTGTAAGCAAGAACCAACTTTAAACAAGCACAAGTTAACCTATAAATAAGATTATTGTTTTAATGATTGGTTTTTAGTCTTGATTATAAGTTAGCATAATTAATAAGTAAATTATTATATAATATATATATTACCGGAAAAGCAGGGCAGAACAGGAAGGAAGACGGAGGCAAAGAGAGAGGAGACGGCAGAGGAAGAACAACGGCAAGGAGCAAGAGAGAACATGAGAGTTTAAGTGCTTTGTGTGTGTAGTGTTAGGAAAATAACATTATTATTTATAGGGAAACCCTAGGGAACACAATCCCTAGAAAAGGGGAAAAGATCTCCAAAAAGTAAAAGATTCCAAAAGCAAAAGATATCAAAAGATATGGCAGCTGCAGGGGGCAAAGGAAAAGCTGACAGGGAACAGTAAACAGGCATGGGCGGGTCAGATAAAGGTACTGGTCAAAGCATGGAAAAGCAGATCTCAAAAGATAATGTCAGTCACTTTTTCTGTCAACCAATGGGGTTGGTGCGCATGCTGCGCCAAAAGTGGCTTTTCAGACATAAGATAGGTCAGGCCAACAGCACAGAAGATAAGACAACACAAAAGTAAACGGCTGGATTAAACAGAAGAAAAGACTCAAGACATAGCGCGAGAAAGCTTGAGCGCGAAGGCAGACAGAACCAACCTTAACGCGTCGCCGGAAGAACTACATTTCTAAGCGCGCCGCGGGAAGAACTTCAATTCTAAGCGCGTCGCGAGAAGAACTATATTCCTTAGCGCGTCGCGGGAAGAACGGTATCCATAGCGCGCCGCAGGAAGAACTAAAATTCTTAGCGCGCTGCGGGGACAGTTCGTCTCGCGTATCGCAGTAACAGGTGGTCTTCACGCAGGCTTCCTTGTAAGGAGTCTGGCGCGTGGAGCTGCGCAGACAACCTTAGGCGGGAAGGAACAAAGGACAGTTAGGGGTTCAAGGCTTAAGGGCGGGACGGCGACAAGAGGGAAAAGAAGGCGGAAAGAGAGAAGAAGAGGGACGGGACGGCGGAAAGAAAGAGAGAGAAAGAGGCGGGAAGGAAAATATATTATTATTATTAAAAGTAAAATATAAGTATAAATAAATGTTAAATCATAAAAGAAAGAGATCGGATCAGAGAAACGGGTACCTGGGTCGGGTCGGATCGGGGCAGATGTCACAGTCTCCCCTACTTTAAGAAATTTCGTCCCGAAATTTATCTCGAAGTAGGTTGCGCAGAGAACAGGTGCGGGTACTTGATCTTCATTTGATCTTCCCTTTCCCATGTAAACTCGGCTCCGCTTGGACTCCCAGCGAACTTTCACGATGGGGATGCGACTGCGCTTGGTTTGCTTAACCTCGCGATCCATAATCTCAACAGGCTTCTCAACGAAATGCATAGATTCATCAACTTGAACTTCATCAAGTGGAATGTGAAGGTTCTCGTCAGCTAAACACTTCTTGAGATTGGATACATGGAACGTTGGATGCACATTACTGAGCGCGGGCGGCAGGTCAAGTCTGTAGGCAACTTTTCCTACACGCGCGAGAATCTTAAATGGTCCAACATATCGAGGAGCAAGCTTACCTTTCTTCCCAAAGCGGACAACACCCTTCCAGGGCGACACTTTGAGGAGAACAAGATCACCAACTTGAAATTCGAGAGGCTTTCGCCTGCGATCTGCGTAACTCTTCTGTCGGCTTCTGGCAGTCAGCAGATGATCACGGATCTTGGCGATTTTATCGGTTGTCTCTTGAACAAGTTCGGGTCCTGTGATTTGAGCTTCACCCACTTCGCTCCAACAAATCGGGGAGCGGCATTTACGACCGTAAAGTGCTTCAAATGGGGCCATACCGATACTGGAATGATAGCTGTTATTATAAGAGAACTCAATCAAAGGCAGGTGTGAATCCCAATTACCTCCAAAATCAAGAACACAAGATCGGAGCATATCCTCAAGAGTTTGAATAGTTCGCTCAGACTGACCGTCAGTCTGAGGATGATATGCCGTACTCATGTCCAAGCGAGTTCCTAGCGCAGATTGGAGAGATTTCCAAAAGCGAGATATAAAACGGCCATCGCGATCGGATATGATGCTCAAAGGAGTACCATGGCGGCAGACAATTTCCTTGACATAAAGCTGCGCGAGTTGCTCAACACGGTAGTTTTCACGAATGGGCAGAAAGTGAGCAGACTTAGTCAAACGATCCACTATTACCCAAATGCTATCATGTTTGCTTGCTGTCAAAGGTAACTTGGTAATGAAGTCCATCGCTATACTTTCCCATTTCCACGTAGGAATTTCTGGTTGTTCGAGCAAACCAGATGGGCGTTGGTGTTCAGCTTTTACCTTAGAACAAGTCAGGCATTTAGCTACGAACACAGCAATAACCTTTTTCATACCGGGCCACCAATAAGTAATGCGCAAATCCTTGTACATCTTATCAGCGCCAGGATGAATAGAATACCGAGATTTGTGCGCTTCACTCAGGATATCAGCGCGAAGATTCTCATCAAAGGGAATCCAGATGCGATTGAGATAGCAGAGAATTCCACTCAGATTAGGCACAAAATGTGCTTCCGCGCCACACGCTAACTCGGCGCGAAGGTTACCATTACTGATGGATGCGCGCTGCGCGTCACGAATACGCGATTCAAGGTTGCTTTGAATCGGCGCAAAGTGAAGCTGCGTGCGCGGCAAGATACAGTTAAGCTGGCAGGGTTTTCGGCTGAGCGCATCGGCTACCACATTAGCCTTACCAGGATGATACCAGATCTCACAATCGTAATCGCTGATGAGTTCGTTCCATCGGCGTTGTCTCATGTTAAGTTCCTTCTGATCAAAGATATGCTGAAGGCTTTTATGGTCAGTGTAGAGGATACACTTAGTACCATAAAGGTAGTGTCTCCAGATCTTCAAGGCAAAAACGACTGCACCAAGTTCGAGATCGTGAGTTGTATAATTCTTTTCATGAACCTTGAGTTGCCTCGATGCGTAAGCGATAACCTTGCCTCGTTGCATAAGAACACAACCGAGACCTTGGTTGGAGGCATCGCAGTACACGACAAAATCATCATTACCCTCAGGTAGCGCAAGGACAGGAGCTTCACACAACAAACGCTTGAGCGTTAGAAAGGCTTCTTCTTGCTTCGAGCCCCAAATATACGGTTTACCTTTGTGCGTTAGAGCTGTTAAAGGCAAAGCGATCTTCGAGAAGTTCGAAATGAAGCGCCGGTAATAACCAGCTAAGCCCAGAAAGGAACGGATCTCAGAAGGAGTGGTCGGCGTAATCCCGTTCTTGATTGCTTCAATTTTGGATGGGTCGACATGAATACCCATCTTGTTCACAACATGGCCAAGAAACTGTACTTCATCAGACCAGAATTCACACTTGGAAAGCTTGGCAAAGAGCTGCTCGGCTCTAAGCTTTTGCAATACCAATCGGAGATGTTGCTCATGCTCGGCCTTGGTCTTAGAATAAATCAGAACGTCATCGATAAACACAATCACGAATTTATCCAAGAAAGGCCTACACACCCGATTCATTAGATCCATGAAAACGGCGGGTGCGTTGGTTAAACCGAAGGACATGACCAAGAATTCGAAATGGCCATAACGAGTTCGAAAAGCAGTCTTCGGAACATTTTCATCGCGGATGCGCAACTGGTGATAGCCAGAGCGGAGATCAATCTTGGAGAAACAAGAGGCACCTTTGAGTTGATCAAAGAGGTCGTCAATGCGCGGTAAGGGATACCGGTTCTTAATGGTGAGTTTGTTCAACTCGCGGTAATTAACACACATGCGAAACGATCCATCTTTCTTTTTAACGAACAACACCGGAGCACCCCAGGGCGAAGAGCTAGGGCGGATGAATCCTTTAGCAGTCAACTCTTGAAGTTGGCTTGCCAATTCTTGCATCTCAGCGGGCGCAAGACGGTAAGGAGATTTAGCTACGGGGGAAGCACCAGGGACAAGATCAATACGGAACTCGACTTCACGAGCGGGAGGGATACCAGGAAGATCATCAGGAGAAACTTCAGGGAAATCACGCACGACAGGGATATCGCGAAGCTTCTTCTTTTCTTCAGCAGGTTTAACCACATGGGCTAAGAATGCAATACACCTTTTCCGCATGAGCCTTCGGGTTTCGGCGCAAGACATAAGTTTAAGACCGCGGGAGGGTTTCTCGCCGTAGATATGAAGATCACCATTTTCTCGAGGTATGCGAATCATCTTCTTGGCGCAAATAACTTCGGCGCGATTATGCGTAAGCCAGTCCATACCAATGATAACATCAAAGCTTCCAAGAGGCATGGGGATGAGGTCGATCAGAAAATCGTTTTCGTTAAGGTTAAGCGTGCAATCTTTAATCACTGAGTTAATTAAAACAGTTTCGCCATTAGCCAATTCAACTGAAAAATTTTCTTTTAAATCGTTGCGCGGTCGCGCAAGCTTCTGCTCAAACGCGTGAGAAATAAAACTTCGATCGGCGCCAGTATCAAAAAGTAAAGAAGCATAAAACCCGTTAAGCAAAAATGTACCATTAACTACGTCATTATTCGCTTGCGCTTGGTGCGCGGTTATGTTAAAAGCTCGTCCGCGTGTCACTTGGTTCGAAATCTGGTTCACCGGATTCGCTTGCGTAATCTGAACTTGTAGTCTCGGGCATGCGTTCCGGAAATGACTGGGATCACCGCAGTTGAAGCACGATCTGGGTCGTGGGTTTTGGTAGGTTGGTTGTGGGTTCTGCGGGTAGACTGGTGGTGTTGGCGCAATTGGATTGGCGGGAAGGACTCTACAGTTTTCTGCAAGGTGACCAGCGCGGCCACATCGGTTACAAAGTCGACATGGGACTTGAGGTGGGTGGTGGAGTCTACAGGTTGGGCAAAAGGGGTGGTTTCCTGTGTAGGGTTTCTTAGTTGGCGGGGCAGGGAGTGCGGGATTGGTTAGGGCATAGTTGTGGACTATAGGGGGAGTTGGGTAGGTTGACAGTGGGTTAGGCGCGTAAACTGGAGGTTGGTAGGCGGGTTGTTGGACTATGGGCGGGCTGGTAAGCGCGTAGACTTGTCTGCGCCTACGTTTCTGGTTATGGTTTGAGGGTTCTGGTTTGGTTTCTGCGGGTTCAGGGACAGTTTTGGTGGGTTTGGTCTTCTCAGTTCCCCGCAGGAACAGGGTTCCTGCTCTGACATGGTTGTCGCTGAGCACAGCGGCCAATTCGATGGCGTCAGAGAGGGTAACTGGGTTTCTGGCCCATACAGAATCTTGAATTTCCATGGAGAGACCCCCAAGGAATTTCTCTATGGCTCGGCGGGAAGGGGTAACAAGGTGAGGGACAAGCAGGCTTAGTTCATGGAAGCGCGTCGCGTACTCGCGCGCTTCGCCACTGTACTGCTTAAGATTCCAAAATTCTTCCTCCAGGCGCTTAACTTCGTTGGGAGGGCAGAATTCTCGCGTCAGAATTTCTTTGAATTCCTCCCAGGGCATGCTAGAAGCAGTTTCTGCGCCACGCGCATGAGCTACTCCATTCCACCATGTAAGCGCTCTAGATTCCAGGACACTGGAAGCATATAGGGTTCGTCTGTCTGAGGGGCATTGGGTGTGGAGGAAAGTGTTTTCTATTTTCTCAAGCCACTGGAGCATCACGGTGGCTCCTTCAAGACCTGTGAACTTTGGAGGGTTACCCGCGTTAAAGGACTTAATGTTGTAACCAGAGGTGTTAGCATTGTTTTGGTTTAAGGCTTGGGCTATTGCGGCGGCCATTTCCTGGGAACGTTGCAGCGAACGTCTGCGCGCGGCTTCTTTCTTCTTGAGATGGCGAGCTGATAGCGGAGGCATTCTATAAAAGTTTTAATTTTTAGTTAATATCTTGGTTTTAGCGCAAAGTATAACCTCGAAAAGCTTGGTTTCGCGGAGTCAGTTACTGTCAAAAGTTAAAGTAAAATAAATGACCCTAAATGCAGACTTAATAAAGGTAACAAATTCGAATCAAGAATCGACAATTCATGTATCACCATGACTTTCCGAATTCCCAATTTAAAATATACGAGCAAACGAGTATTGGAGATTGACGATTCATGTATCACCATGACTTTTCAATCTTCAATATAAAATATACAAGAAAATGAGTATTGGAGGTTGACAATTCATGTATCACCATGACTTTTCAAGTCTCCAACCTCAGAACATAATCGTAAATGGAAATTGAAAATCAACTATTCATGTATCACCATGACTTTTCGGATTTTCAAATCCAACAAACGAATATGTAAGTAAAATCAATAAAAATCAAAATTCAACAAAAATCGAAATATCGTGGAATAAAACATAAAATCATATACTGCGCAGGCGCGAGCATATTCATAAATAACGAGTAATTAACAATAAGCGCGCAAACATGAGATTTCTCTCATGCGCGAGAAGGGACTCTTAGGTATTCTAGGCCGTTACGTCTAACCACCTATCCTAAAGTCAACGAGCTCTGATACCAATCTGTAACACCCCGACCACAGGCGGATTATACATCGGGGCGCCACATATTGTTTCATTACTCGTGACACTATTGGGTGTCAATATTTAATACATACATTCATTCGCGCACGCGCAAAGTAAACAAGATAACATAAATCATCATAAATCAATATATTATAAATCATAATATTCTAACAGCAAAAACTTGTCTTGATACATTTTAATCTAGGTCCAAAATAAAGAAAACTTCCTACGTGTCCACAAGCTCCAAAACAGCTACTGCAAACCTGAACATGTGTTAAAATAAAACGTCAAACACTTGCGTGTTGGTGAGAAATCAAGTTTAATACAATACATAGATAACAATAAATCTGCGCGCAACATGTGTATGTCTGGTTTTCAACAAGGGTGTAATCCGATCGGGACCAACTCTAAGATTCATAGACTGCCAGTGCTCACAATTGAGCTCACAAACAAGAAAGACTGTGCAAGTGTAAACAAAAGAGAAAATCATAAACGATAGTTCTCCCGTGTTCATCTAATGGTACCATGAGAACTGCGGAATAGACCGACAAGACGGTTAATGATCCACACATACAAATAAACAGCCAAGTCTACGTCCTCAACACATGGGATACTGCGCGACTAAAGTTCATAAACAGTTTAAGACTCTAAGTTTGTATGAACACATGAACATCCCAAAACATTAAAAGCAAAAAGGGATTAGGTACGAGATTACTCACTTGATAAACGATGCGGTGTAAGCAAGAACCAACTTTAAACAAGCACAAGTTAACCTATAAATAAGATTATTGTTTTAATGATTGGTTTTTAGTCTTGATTATAAGTTAGCATAATTAATAAGTAAATTATTATATAATATATATATTACCGGAAAAGCAGGGCAGAACAGGAAGGAAGACGGAGGCAAAGAGAGAGGAGACGGCAGAGGAAGAACAACGGCAAGGAGCAAGAGAGAACATGAGAGTTTAAGTGCTTTGTGTGTGTAGTGTTAGGAAAATAACATTATTATTTATAGGGAAACCCTAGGGAACACAATCCCTAGAAAAGGGGAAAAGATCTCCAAAAAGTAAAAGATTCCAAAAGCAAAAGATATCAAAAGATATGGCAGCTGCAGGGGGCAAAGGAAAAGCTGACAGGGAACAGTAAACAGGCATGGGCGGGTCAGATAAAGGTACTGGTCAAAGCATGGAAAAGCAGATCTCAAAAGATAATGTCAGTCACTTTTTCTGTCAACCAATGGGGTTGGTGCGCATGCTGCGCCAAAAGTGGCTTTTCAGACATAAGATAGGTCAGGCCAACAGCACAGAAGATAAGACAACACAAAAGTAAACGGCTGGATTAAACAGAAGAAAAGACTCAAGACATAGCGCGAGAAAGCTTGAGCGCGAAGGCAGACAGAACCAACCTTAACGCGTCGCCGGAAGAACTACATTTCTAAGCGCGCCGCGGGAAGAACTTCAATTCTAAGCGCGTCGCGAGAAGAACTATATTCCTTAGCGCGTCGCGGGAAGAACGGTATCCATAGCGCGCCGCAGGAAGAACTAAAATTCTTAGCGCGCTGCGGGGACAGTTCGTCTCGCGTATCGCAGTAACAGGTGGTCTTCACGCAGGCTTCCTTGTAAGGAGTCTGGCGCGTGGAGCTGCGCAGACAACCTTAGGCGGGAAGGAACAAAGGACAGTTAGGGGTTCAAGGCTTAAGGGCGGGACGGCGACAAGAGGGAAAAGAAGGCGGAAAGAGAGAAGAAGAGGGACGGGACGGCGGAAAGAAAGAGAGAGAAAGAGGCGGGAAGGAAAATATATTATTATTATTAAAAGTAAAATATAAGTATAAATAAATGTTAAATCATAAAAGAAAGAGATCGGATCAGAGAAACGGGTACCTGGGTCGGGTCGGATCGGGGCAGATGTCACACCTCCGACCTGAGATACATATTGGGTCTTGATATTCACCGAATATTGTACTTTGACTTAGTTCTTCGCTGCTCTGAAACATGACAGTACATAAGTCTAAGATCAGGTATAGTACTAGGTGATTGTGAGAGATGTATGTAGTCAAGAGGGGATTTGTCCCTCTTATTCATTGAGAGTAAGATGTCTAAGGCCTGCAAAGTTAAATCAACAGAGAATGATCACTCTGTGTCTCTGGATTTGACATGACATCTGTGGCAAAAGGATAAATGATAGATGTACCTAAATCATTTCAAGTAAGGGATTTGAAGGGGATGATGTTATTGAATGGCACTTCGTCATGCATATTAGGGGTAGTAAACCGTAGTTAGGCGGTATTTGCTACTTGCATCAATCTTCTATGTATCTTGTGCAAGTGGGAGATTGTTGGACTCGGTATACCCAAGACACATATTATAATTGATGTTGCTAGTACGTCATGATCTAAGTCGGGTCATACCCAATAACAAGCTAGACAAATGCCAATAATATTTGTTTATATATGATATGATCATAACAAATAAATATTAACACTTGATTTATTTGGAAAGGGTTTCTAAATACAATGTACTTGTGTAATAAATAAATCATATGGATGATTTATATTTTATGAGAGAACATTACATAGTGTTATTTAAGTTGGTTAAATAACAATATGTAAACCTAATTAACCTTGCATGTTTCTTAAGTTGTGTAACTTTTGAATATTGAAAGTTAACATAACTATTTATAAAAATTTTTTGTTATAAAATGATTTTTGAATTTGGACAAGGTGGAGAGAGGGTGCCCCCCCCCCCCCCTCTCTTTCTCCTTCCTATTATTTTATTATTATAAACTTGTTAGTGAAGATATGCAAATGATTTTATTGGTTCCATGGGTGGTGCCATATTTGAAAGACTATTTGTTTCTTTCTTTCATTTTTTCTTTCAACATAATACAAATATACAACACAAGAACGCTAGAGGAAAAATCCTGTGTACTCTCTCCCTCTCTTTTCTCTCTTGGACGGCCAAGAACAAAAACAAGGAAGAGTTGTCAAGTGTTACCAAATCCTAGCTACAAGTGGTGTTTGTTGGAAAGCTTGGGGTATGCGAGCTTGAGGAGCTTCAAAGTTCTTGCCTTCTTCATCATCATCTCCTTGCTCTTCATTGGATTTGAAAGGTAGCTTTAACATGCATGGACTTATAGTGACATGTATGTGTTTGATAGTATGTATTTCGTATATGGATCCGGGCTTGGGCTTTGCATGTGTAAAATAGGTTTTATACATATGAAATTAACAAGAATTAAAACTAATTTCCGCTACGTTTTTCATAAAATTGGGATTTTATGACTTTGATAATCTTTTTAAAATCTAACACACACATATATATATATCATATAAGGGGCCCATTTTTATAACTTGTGCAAGGCCAACAAAGCATCGAGCTCTCGGAGATGGTCCTGGTCATTTTAGTCATAAGGTGCATTTTTACATACGATTCATTAACATGCAACACAAAAACTATCACAAATAGGATTTGGATCCAATAGTAACCATTTCTTTTTGAGAAAATCATTCTTTCATCAAGCTTCCATAAACAAACTCCATAATATTTAGCAAAGGAATAAGAAACCAAGTAATTCGATGACGAAAATGTAAAGACCGAAACCAGATAAGTAATTCGATGACGAAAATGTAAAGACCGAAACCAGATCTACATCTCCAGAAAGCAAATAAATGTGTTTTTGCAGTACATAAATCCCCCCTCCACTATATACCACAAATTACCATTTGATAAAAATTAAATAAAAATGTAAAACAAATCTTGTACACAACAAACATGAACATCAGCTACTGTGGTGCTTCTGTTTGGGGTCCAGGACGCGCGTTCAACAATGGCTGCAAAGCTTTAACCACAATGCTCATGTTTGGCCTGAAATCTGCCTCGTATTGCACGCACAAGGCTGCAACAGCCGCCATCTATCACCAACCCACGACACATGTTAATTCTTGAATATATATTACACAATTAGTATTAGGGTTTAACGGTCACATGCCCCAGTTAGGTTAAAGTTAAACATGTAGTCACTTTTACATTAATAAAATGAACAACTAAGCTAGAGACACAATCTAATAAAAGTTTACCTTGGCAACTGCTTTTGGCGGGTATTCCCCATTGAGTCTAGTATCAACACACTGTTTCACTTTATCTTCACTGAGTTTAGGTGTTGCCTGTTATTTTGCAACCCGCAGTTCAGAATTAAAAGAAAAAAAGAAAGAGAAAAAAAACAGACAGAGAGGAAGCTAAACATAAGCTCAAAGTAATATGCATCATACCCATGTCACTAAGCTCTGCTGACCACGAGGCAAAGTATGGTCAACTGGTTTTCGGCCAGTCAACAGTTCTAGAAGAACCACTCCAAAGCTGTAAACATCACTCTTTGAACTCAACTGCCCAGTCATCGCGTATCTGTCATAAAGTCGAAATTATCAAAGAAAGCACAGATGATCCTCAAGAATCTACTCAAATAGGATTTTGAGAAAAAAAAAATACAAGACTTAAAAGCTTCAAGAAATCAAAGAGAGAACTTACTCAGGTGCATGATAACCAAATGTACCAAGAACACGAGTGGAGTGAAGTCGTGCTGCCATGTCAGGAGCTTGATTTGACAGATCAAAATCAGCTATCTTTGCCACATCATCATCAAAAAGCAGAACATTACTAGACTTAATATCACGATGAATAATATGAGGTTGCGCCTTCTCATGTAAGTGTTCAAGTCCTTTCGCAGCACCAACAGCAATCTTAACTCTCTGAGACCATGATAAAAGCGGACCTGGTTGTGCACCTTTAACACCTTTTCTCCCTGCATTCATGCACTCAAAGATGTCACTACCGCTACCACTACAACAACAATAATAATAATAATGGAGTTGCAATAAACTTGCCATGCAGAATATCATGAAGAGATCCATTTGAAGCAAACTCATAGGCCAACACTCTTACACCACCATCAATGCAATAACCGAGCAACCCGACAACATTATCATGTTTAAGCCTCGATACCATAGAAACCTGGGCTAAAAACTCTTGATCTGGTTGCTTACTAGAGTCTAACTTCTTGATAGCTGCAGCCTGCCCACTTCTCAAAACACCATGGTACACGCGCCCATATGAACCCTCTCCAATTAAAGATTTTGTACCAAAATTATCAGTTATTTCTTTCAATTCATCCACTTGAAGAGATGGGACCGCAATAGGTTGAATGGCTACGGCCTGTGTGTCCTTTGGTGCAGCTTGTGTGGCTTGATAACCTGCATTATATCCTACACCCATGGCTTTAATGACCCGTGACTAGGGGTGCTAAACGAGTCATGTTCGAGGGTCTAGCCAACATGAACCCAAACCACAAAATCGTGCAAGACGCGTGAACCCAAACATGTCCCTCATATTCGCGAATTGACCCGAAAGTTTTTTACCTTTTGTTGTTTTCACATTTTAATACCTTAAATTCACATTTTCACAACATAGAATAAAAATTTATATAATACAATTACATTTTAATTATATAATCTTATGTCAATTGCCCTTTTAGTTTTAAATTTTAGGATAACATACCCAACCAGTTCAAATTATTACATTTGATAAAAATAAATAAATAGTTGGGTTAAACGGGTCAACCTGCAAACCTGCCAAGTTGACCCGAACCCAGCCCGTTTAGCTGAACGGGTTTGACCCAAAACTGACCCGAACCCGTTTATACCAAGCCCAAACCCGCGAATTTCATGTTAGGTTCATGTCAAAAATTCATACCCTACCAGTGACTTCTATTTTTCAAGTGATATTTTCAACACAAAATCAACATTCGGAGCTTGCAATAAAGGATCATCACCTGCTGCATTATTAGTCACAAAAGGTCCCTTATCATAAGACTTGTGCATATCATCTTCTCCACAGCAGCTGAAGCAACTCATTGCTCTTCTGTACTAGTTACAAAATTACTTAAATCAATGCTCATTCATGACATCAAAATGACTTTATCAGAAGAAGTAATACGTTCAAGTTCACACATAATAGGGGTGTCAATCAAAATGTGCAACCTGAACCCGACCCATATTAATATTCGTGTCAAATATTTCAACACAAATCTGCACCATTTAACCCATTTGTAAAAAGAAAATAAAAAACAAAATTGATATAATTTAAAGTCAGTAGAGTAAATGAGTAATATGAATAATTTTTTTTGAAAATTATTAAAAAATCTTGAAAACGAATTGGAAACTACAAGTGTATCTTCAAAACTATGGAAAACAGAAAAAACACGAATAAAAATATAATTATAAAAGGCTTTTTAAAATAGTTAAAAGGGTTAATGTGTCAATCCGAACCTGATCCGTTTTTTAAAACGGGCCGTGTTAGTTGACCGAAAACCCTTTTTTTTTTTTTTCGTGTCGGGTTCGGTTAGTGTCAACAATTGGCGCTCCTAACACCTAACGCATAATGATCTTGTTCATCTCCACAACCTCATTCACAAATATATATATATATATATATATAACTATAAACAAGATTGAGAGTAATTAAAAGTAGGCCTAGAATTTAGGGTATCAGACTTCAAAAGGAGCAGAAAGTATGAAATTGGAGTAAATGATTTGATGTTAAAGTTTATTATTATTACTATTATCTAGTTACCACTTACAAACAACCAGATAGATCCATCCGAATAGAAGATGATAATAATCAGAAAACTACAATAAGTTTCAAGATCTAGCTAGGTAGGGCTTAATAATAATAATAATAATAATAATAATCAGGTCAAGAGAAAGATTCGATGAAGAAGAAAGCTCACAACGAAGATTGCAGTTTCAAACAACAGGATCAAGCAAGATTGATTGATTGTAGAAATGTGAAGGCAGGCAGGCAGGGTAAGATAGATAATTGAATTGGGGTGGAAGACGGCTAAGATTGCTCGTTGCAACTATTTAGTCAACTTTCACTCCCTCTTTGGAATGCTCCATTGTATTTTTACTAGATTGGACGGGTTGCTTTGTTTTTTATACGACTATCAAGGATACGAACGCTTCAATCTCACAACTGGCCAAGGAATGATCAAGAATAATCAAAACTATAATTCCTCCCTTGATCCATCAACCTTTCGTTGGGTATTTTTATATTACTAAGCATGATATTATTTGTACCCTTTATACATTTTTGTAATCAAAATTTTCGAATTATCTAATTACAAAAAAACTATATATATATAAATTATAAAACAAAAATCTATTTTTGCAATGGATGATATTAAGCAATAACATGATTGATATCTGTTTCCAACTCTATTTCTAATCTCATTTCAATTTTTCTTAAACTAGAATAAACTATTATAATTAAAATAAATCATTTATCAACTTCGATATAAAATAATTATTTTTTTTATTTGTAATAACATTCAGAGAATTAAAAATAACCATAAAGCTTATTAAAATTAATTTAGTTAAAAATTAGGTAGGGTTGTTAATGAGAGTGAAAAATTGGGTTTGATTGTTTTGTGTATGTGAAAGAAAGGGAAATTAGTTTTTTAATAAAAAGTTGGATTAGGTTTGGTTGTGAATGGAAATAGTCTAACACCTTAAAGTTTTTCGTGCCCCAAATTACAATTTCGAAAGTCGATGGGGCGAGCAGCAGTTGCGTCAAAGTATAAGTTCAGGGTTTAAAATATAACATGGAAAATTGGTAGTATAATATGGAAAATGGTGCGTGGTAGACCGCTACCCAAAACTTAACGGTTCGCTATGTGTTGACAAAGGAAGGTATATGGCGTTGACATGTATAATTGGACGAGTCGTGGAATATGGCACGTGTTTTGATGATTCATCATGATAGCGGACTGCTACCATAGTGCTATATGGTCTGCCATCCTAAATGTCACACCCCGGCTTAGGGCCTAGGTGTGTGACCCAACGTTGTTACCTGTTTTGTAAATATATGAGTTTAAGGTTGTAATGCGGAAGACATGTTTAAATATTATTATATTTGAAAGACGGGATTTTGAAACACCCGTTGATTTGTACAAAAGTGTTTGGATTACAAAACCATGTTTTACATTATTTTAATAATAAAACAACTATTGAGCCATTAGATCGTCTAACGGCTATCCATCATCTCCAAACACCTACTCTTCATTACCTGTAAAATAGTTATAAAAATACGTCAGCAACACATGCTGGTGAACACGCTGACACAAAATATTTTAATACTTAGTTATCCCCTCAGGTATCTTATGACCCGGCCCATCGTGGCTTAGAAAACAACCAAGTTAAATTTACTATTATAAACATCTAGTTCTACTTGAAACCGCTCAGCGATACCGCAGCATCGAGGTCTTAGCAACTATCAATATACACGAGATAATCCCCTCTCGGACATTACTTAGGTCCGGCACAACGTGGCAGAGGCATTAGCAAGTGTGGTGTAGTGTGCCCACCATCTACCCACATATGTAAGGATCCAAACAAACATATACAATAGCCTGAGGGCCAGCGATTACTTTTGTTTATAGAGTTTTAGGGATATAATCTCATGCAAACATTCACAGACTTGTTTTATAAAAAGTTGAACGTATTCACCCTTCTTCTTGGTTTTTCTCACTTGATCTGTATAACCTTGTTACCTCGGACCTATAGTATGAGAATAACGTTTTATAAGTACTAGATCAATGATCTAGCTTCAGACCTTTAGTCCGTTTACATAAGCTTTACCTTGACATTTATCTCTTTATAAAATATAAGGATCTCTAGTCCTTCCATTTTGTTAGTCATTTATAAACTTTGTTTCTTTTTCATGAAGAAACGTACATTTAAATTTTCTTTTGTTATAAGAAATCTTTATATATAATAAAGAAATATTATTTCATTTATAATCTCAACTTTATAAAAATCTATTTTCTCCCTTTATTATATATTCAAGGTATGGGCTATATCCCTGACTAGGGTCTAAGCCATTTACAATATAATAACTGGGCAGAACCAGTACCTTGGATGGCTTATTATACAAAATGCCTATGCTCTATTTGAACCGCACTTCTACTCGGAGGAAAGTCGAGAGAGTATTTAGATAGAGTTACGACACGCATTTCGAGACAAAACTTGTCGGGATATCGGCATATCGGGATGGTGGCACGATTATCGAGGTTATGTGTGTGTTTTGGGGTGTGAAGATGGATGAGAAGTCCCCCCCCCCATGGCTGCCCTATTTATAGCGAAATTTCTGCAACTTCGCGTATCATGAAGATGCACTAGCTTCGATGAGTGATGTGTTGCAAAACACACGTATTTTCCGCGCCTTTTATCTACGTATTATATTATATTTTATGTGTTTTTACTTGATTTATATAGGTTTTACATAGTTTTAATAATCATGTAGGTTTTGGGTTACAAGGAAGAGAAACCGGGACTTTTCTAGGAGCTTACGAGCATTATACGCATACGATTCCAAGACAAGGCTCAAAGCCCGACCCATATGCATCATGGAGGCCCAAGTCTTACATTATACTTATAATATAAAAAAAATAAAACCTAGAAGTGGGCAGCAAGTTGCGATCGGCAGACAGCAGCAAGGAACCAAGACCAAAATCTATTTTCGGCTTAGAGTTGGAGCTTGTGGTGGCTAGGGAAGGAAGAAGGAGTCAATAACAAGCTTCGGGATCGTTTAGCATCAGTTGTGGCAGCCGAGAACATCCCCATATTGTTGGTACATAAATGTCAGTAGTTCATAGTCTAGCGTTTGTAATCGAGTCTGTAATGTAATTATGTTTAAGTTTATGTTTATGTATGTAAGCGATGTTATCAACAAGTTCGCTTAGGCGAACTTGTTGAACAAGCGAAGTTGTTGACAAGTTCGCCTAGGCGAACTTGTTCAACGAGCGAAGTTACTGACAACTTCGCCTGAGGCGAAGTTGTCGTGTATTTAAGTAACCTACGGGTTACGAGTTGGTCAGTTAGTGTTTTGGTTATTCACGTGTAATCCAGTAGTTCAGTGAACGTGTCGAGAGTCTGTAATAGACGTGTTACAAGTTATATTACATAACGTGTTCGTTACGTATTCTACGCTCGTAACTACCTACGCAGGGATTCCGCACCTGCATAGATAGCGATATCCCGTGTAAGATCCGTCCAGGAACCTACAATTGGTATCAGAGCATTTGGCTCGATTGTGTGGTTCGGGATTTCACGCGGGTGTAGAAAACGTCTCGTTTGACCTATTCGCGGGACGCGTTTTCGTTGATATTGTGTTATACTCACCTTATACAGTCATATTCAAGCCGTTACACCGACCGGAAACTGCAAAATCGTCGAAAACAGATCTGAATATTTTCAGTGTTCTTCGGGCGAAGTTGTTGTTCTTCAGGCGAAGTTGCCGTCATTGGAAGTAGGGTTTCGGCGAAGATATAAGGTTGAGCGAAGTTATCCACAACTTCGCCTACCTCATAAGTTCGCCTAAGCGAAGTTATCCTCAACTTCGCTTACCTCCTAAGTTCGCTTACCTTAAGCGAAGTTATTCTCAACTTCGCCAAGTCACGCGAATTTAAGGATTTTCCAGCGAAGTTAACACTTAAGCGAAGTTATCCTTAACTTCGCCTATAGTACTGTTTGGAAGAATTTTTGTTTTTTTCAGGTTTTTCGTGTTTTCGAGAAGATGTCGTCAATTAACATCTCAGAGTTAGTCAAAATGGAAGTTGAAGCGGGGTCGGCTACTAAGGCCCCAAGGTTGATAAAAGGAACCGACTTTGTGGCTTGGAAGGATAGGTTCATTCAGTATATTAAATACCAGGATGCAAAGATGTGGGTGTGCATCCAGGATGGATATATTCCACCGACAATGGAATACGAAGGTCGGGATGTGATAAAGAAGTACAGCAAGATGGAGGAAGAAGAGAAGAAGATGTACGAGGCCGAGAGCAAGGCCCATGCTGCAATTACTATGGCTCTTCCTCAAGAGATTCTCCATACATTCCGGAAGTACACTTCTGCACGAGAGCTTTGGGATGCTCTTGAGAATAGATTCGAAGGGAACGTGGGTATTCGTGCCTCGAAGATTAAGCTGTTAAAGACCCAGTTCTCTGTCTTCAAATATTTGAAGAACGAATCGCTCGATGATATTATCACCCGATATTATCATCTAATGACAGAGCTGAACAACTATTCTATTGCTTACAGAGAGGAGGAAATAGTTGAGAAGCTTCTCGATGCTCTCCCACCAAAGTGGGAAATGTACACTGTTCTAATGAGGGAAGACAAAGACTTTCCTAATTATGACTTGGAGACAGCACTAAACAAGCTCATAACTTTTGAGCTTAATATGGTTCGTAAAGAGACATCAACGGATCAAGTTCAAGACCCTGGTATGTATGGTGCCAAAGTTAACTCAGGCTCAAGTTCGAAGTCTGAATCTGCTGCTTACTACTCCAAAGGAGAGTCAGGTTCTAACTCTTCTCATGAAGGAAATGTGTCAGTAAACATGAACGGTGATGTTTGCTATGTTGCTGGAGGATCAAGTGCTTCGAAACCTCAAGCCTCCAAGAGTAGTTTCTCTCCCAGTGCTTCAAGCAATAACTACACTAAGATGCCAATGAGTGTCAAATCTGCTGAAGAGCAGTTTGCACTCTATGCATCTTTTATTGCTTCTTACGAGAACTACATACAAGGGAAGATTGTGGACCCTGCTGCTTTGGAAGAAGACTATGACCAGATTGATCCTGATGATCTGGAGGAGATGGATCTGCAGTGGCAGATGGCGATGACAGTAAGAAGAGTGAAGCATTTCATGAAGAAGACTGGCAGAAAGTTCGTAGGTGGAAAGCCAGGATTTGATAAGTCAAGGGTGAGGTGTTACAATTGTCAACGAAATGGACACTTTGCAAAGGAGTGCACTAATGCACGTGTAGAACGTAGTCAGGGGAGGACTACACAGTAAAGTGGAAATAACAATGGGGATAATGCCATGATGTCTGATGCTGGTGAATACAACTGGAACATGTTCTCTGGAGAACTCTTTGAGCAGGCACACATGGCGAAGGTTGCAGCTGAAGAATGTATGAAAGCTGCTGAGAATGAAAAAGCTTTTATGGCTAATGACCAGAACTCCGAGGTATGTACTAAACCTATCTGTACTAAATGTGAGAACTTGTCTGAACAGCTTGCTACAATTACTGATCAGTATGTTAAGTTGGATGCCGAATTTAAAACCTTGAAAGAAGATCATCACTTCACAAAGACAAGAGAAAATAATTATAAAATAAAAATTAAAGCTTGTGAAAAAGACGTTAAAAGTTTAAAAACAAAATTAGCTAAGAAAATTGATGTGATCGATCTAAGCTACGAGGTTTTAGAAGAGAAAACCAAATTAATCGCTGAAAAAGAAAAACAGATTGCTGATCACCAGGTAAAAGTGGTGGAACTAAATAGGAAACTGGAGCAATTCCGGAATTCCTCTGCTATTCTTGATCACCTCGTTAGTGATCAAGGTTCCTCACCTAAGAGGGGAGGAATTGGTTACCATGAGGTTCCACCACCTTATAACCATAATTATACTTTCAATCCTAGTGTTCATGAATCTGTTGATTTTGTAGCTGATCAGACAGGTCCTGCTAAGGAAACTGGTAAAGTACCGGAAGTTAGTAAAGGCGAAACAAGTTCGCCTGTCTCAAAAGTTAAAATTTCTATTTCGAGTCCAGTCTCATCTGATTCGGATAAGTCATCCGAGTCGGGTAAGACAAAAGAGAAGGAAGTATTACCCACTAGTGGAGAAAAAGTTAAATCAACTAAAAGGAGTACTCCACTCAACCCATATGTCCCACATTATGTGAGATGTACGGTTGGTAATACTGCCTCCACATCTAAAACATCTGCTGAAAAGAAAGCTGAATATAGGTGTTGTTTTAGATGTAATCAAACAGGGCACCTTGTTGCTGATTGCCCTCTGAAGTAGCGTTTCAGAGAGGTGAGGCCCTCGAAAACTGAGACTAAGGTTTTTGGTAATCGTTTAAATGTTAAAAATGAAAACCATTCAAATTTGAGAGATAATACAGGTTTTCAAAGAAACACATCTCGTTTTTACACCACTAATAACCAAACCAAATGCTATAATTCTTTTGATTCTATTAATGTTCGTCGGTTTGGTTGGCCTCACTATCAGTCTCCAAGGAGGTATCCTGTTAGGACTTGTGGAAATTTTTCTAATGCTAACTTTGGTCAGCCAAGGTGTGTGAGTTCTGTTAAGAAGGTTAATCGACCCAAGACCAAGAGGTCTTGGGGCCCCAAATTTTAATAATCTCTTTTGTTTGTGCAGGAACAGTTGAACAGGGCTTCCAATAATCTTTGGGTTGTGGACAGCGGCTGTTCCCGGCACATGACTGGTAACAAGGATTTGTTACAAGATTTAAAACCTGTTCAAGGGGCAAGAGTCAGTTTTGCCGGTGAGAGTGGAGGCAAAATAACAGGAAGGGATACGGTAACTAACGGGAAGATGACGTTAGAAAATGTGAACTTTGTTGAAGAACTGAAGCACAATCTGCTGAGTGTGTCGCAGATTTGTGATAAAGATTATACTGTACACTTCACGAAGACTGATGCGATTGTGTTGAAGCCTGGTTTTCAAATACCAGAGGAGTGGATAGTAATGAAGGCTCCACGTGATCGTAATACGTATATGATGGATTTAAGTTCAACTGAAATGTCAACGGAAGAGTCGTGCCTTTTGACGAAAGCAAGCGAAACGGAATCTGAACTGTGGCACAGGAGAATGGGGCACATTCATCTTCGGAAGATGAACCATATTGTCAGACATGGGCTTGTGTTGGGTGTTCCCTTAAAAAGTTTCAATTTTGAAGACAAATGTCTTGCGTGCAAAAAGGGAAAGCAGCACAAGAAGTCCCATCTCACCAAGAAAGTAAACTCAATTGCCAGTACACTAGAGCTGCTTCACATGGATCTCTTCGGTCCTGTGAATGTAAGAAGTCTAGGTGGTACAACTTATTGCTTGGTGATCACTGATGACTACTTACGATACTCGTGGGTATACTTCCTAAAATCAAAGGACGAAACGGCTCAAATGGTGAAGAATCTAATTACCAAAGTTGAGAACATTATGGATAAACGAGTGAAGTTCATCAGAAGTGACAATGGTTCCGAGTTTAAAAATTTTGAAATGGAGATCTTCTGTCTGTCAAGAGGGATTGAACACCAATTCAGCGCTCCGTATACTCCGCAACAGAATGGAGTTGCTGAAAGGAAGAATAGAACTTTAATTGAAGGAGCCAGGACTATGCTGGCTGATTCGAAGCTTCCGGTGGTGTTCTGGGCTGAAGCTGTTTCTACAGCTTGCTATGTACTGAATAGAGTTTTAACGGTAAAAAGACTTAATAAAACATGCTACGAGCTTATGCATGGGAGAAAGCCCAATTTGTGTGGACTTGAAGCTTTCGGGTCCCCGTGTTCAATTTTAAAGGCACATTCAAAGTTTGGTGAAGCAGCCGCTGAAGGAATCTTGGTCGGCTATGAAGTTGGGACTCCCAACAGGCGTGTCTTTAATACAACGAACGGCAAGGTTGAGGTGGTATGTAACACCGACATTACGAGTTACAGATCGCCAAGACCGAGCATCGGAGCTCCTGGGATTTTCGACTATGATAGGCTCTTCAAGTCTTTTAACATACCTGATTTGTTTTGTACAGAAGAAGAAGAACGTGTTGCTACGAAGATGATTCTAGATGAGGAGGAAAATTTGGCTCATAGACAGATATTTGATGATTGTCAACCTTCCTCATCAAATTCTATCGATTCCCCTGCTGTCTCTCCTGAAGAAGAGTTTATCAATCCATTTCACTCTCAGCCAGAAACAACCATTGATGAGCTCTCTACTAATTTAGAAGATAATTTGCATGTCGGTGCTGTGCCGACCACGAGAATTCACATAGATCACCCTTTGGAAAATGTTATAGGTGATGTGTCCTCCGGTGTACAAACCAGAAGTAGCTTGAATGAGCACACCTGTGTTTATACAAGCATTAAGGAAACGGGTATAATGAACGAATGTTTGTACTCATGCTTTATTAGCCAGATTGAACCGAAAAATTATCAAATGGCTCTTAAGGACAGCTCGTGGGTCGAGGCCATGCAAGAAGAGTTGGCTCAATTTAATAAGATGGAAGTTTGGACTTTGGTTGAAAAACCAAGGAATGTGCATGCGATAGGCACAAAATGGGTGTTTAAGTGCAAGAGAGATGAAAAAGGGATTATTATAAGAAACAAGGCGAGGCTGGTCGTTAAAGGATTTAATCAGAAAGAGGGGATAGATTATAATGAAGTGTTTGCTCCAGTGGCCAGGTTGGAAGCGATAAGATTGTTTTTGGCGTTTGCTGCTTTCAAGAAGATGAAAGTGTTTCAGTTGGACGTGAAGAGTGCGTTCCTCAATGGGAAAGTTGATGAGGTTG
This sequence comes from Bidens hawaiensis, assembly GCF_021521415.1. Lineage (NCBI taxonomy): Eukaryota > Viridiplantae > Streptophyta > Magnoliopsida > Asterales > Asteraceae > Bidens > Bidens hawaiensis. Next base: position 219,527 of record NW_027493266.1, on the reverse strand, counting down.
TGTATGTTGAGTAACCTCCGGGTTTTCCTGACCCAGACTTTCCTGATCATGTATACAAGTTGAGCAAGGCGCTGTATGGATTACATCAGGCACCTCGTGCCTGGTATTCAACGTTATCGGACTACTTGCTAGAGAATGGTTTTGAAAGGGGTTTGATTGACAGCACACTGTTTGTGAAGAGAGATGGAAGTGACTTCCTGCTAGTTCAAGTCTACGTGGATGACATCATATTTGCTGCATCAAGAGTCTCCATGTGTCAGGATTTTGAGGCAGTTATGAAGAAAAGATTTGAGATGAGTGCCATGGGTGAACTAACGTTCTTTTTAGGTTTGCAGGTTGATCAAAAGAAGGATGGGATGTTCATTCATCAAACAAAATATGTTCATGATGTCCTCAAGCGCTTCAAGATGGAGAACTGTTCTCCATTTGACACTCCAATTTGCGTCAACCACAAGTTGGGAGCTGAAGTAGACGGTGACGCAGATGTGGACCCAACTCAGTATCGGGCTATAATAGGTTCTTTGATGTATTTGACTGCTTCTAGGCCTGATATAATGTTTTTTGTTTGTCTTTGTGCTCGTTTTCAGGCAAACCCAAAGGAATCTCACATGAAGGGTGTGAAGAGGATTTTGCGGTATCTCAAAGGCAAGCCGAAGCTAGGGTTGTGGTACCCGAAGGGAGGAGACGTGGAACTGGTTGCTTATACGGATTCTGATTATGGAGGGTGCAATCAGAGTCGGAAGTCGACAACAGGAGGATGTCAGTTTCTCGGTGGAAGATTAGTTTCCTGGCAGTGCAAGAAACAGACATCAGTCGCAATCTCAACGTGCGAAGCTGAATATATGGCAGCATCCAACTGCTGCTCTCAGGTTTTGTGGATTCAGCAACAATTGCGCGACTATGGTCTGAATTTCTTACTCACTCCTATTTTAATTGATAACACTGCTGCCATCTCAGTAATTAACAATCCCGTGAAACATAGTAAAACTAAACATATTGACATTCGTCATCATTTCATACGGGATTGTGCTGAGAAGAAACTGATTAAGGTCGAAAAGGTCGATACGCTAGAAAATTTCGCTGATTTATTTACAAAAGCGTTTGATAAATCCAGATTTCAAAACCTAACTGAGCTGAACGGGATGATCAATCCCGAGTAACCATGTTTTTATTGTGTTTATTAAAAAAAAAAAAAAAAAAAAAAAAAAAACGTCACTATTGCTTAAAATTAGTCGGTTACCTCAGTTTGATGGACATATCCTCGGATATGTTTTGGTCCTCATTTCTACTTGTAGTGAATGAGGATCGCCATTAACCAGACGACTGAAAGTGACCGGGGCGGTTATGATGTGTTTTCCTTCTGTCGCTGAAAATTAGTCGGTCATACTTAGTTAGAAGGACACATACTTGTATGTGGTCGGTCCAGTTGATCCATTGGATCTACAGGATTGCCGTTTACCTGAAGACTTTGACGTGATCGGGGCGATTGAAGTCAAATTTTTTAGGGGAAATGAAATTACTTTTCAAGTCTTTTACTTCGTAAGAAGTTCGTTAGCTATGTTAAACGGAAAATTGATCCAACCTTGGAAAATGATATATATACTGATTGTGTGTGCTTAACTAGTGAAGTTATTAGGCTTAAAAGGCTTTAGGACAATCATTGTATGTCATGGTAACTTTTTATGGTGCGTAAAAGTAGATGTGATACAAATTTATTTTACTTGATTTTACGTGGAAACTCCTTAAGAGTTTTGCATGTCTTCATATATATCTTTTCGAATGATAGGCAGAAAAGCGATTACCTAGTCATACAAGAGCCCATGTGTGTTCTGATTCCCGTGAAGAAAGCGTTTCAAGACACTGCAGTGATCCAGATTCGGGACTTGCAGTTGTTTATTACTCCGAAGTCTATAAGTATGTTTGTTGAAAAAAAAAAAACAAAAAAAAAAAACAAATTAGTTGAAGTTAATGTAACATATTAGTGATTATAAAATCAAGACTTTTCTATCTTAGAGTAAGAAGAAGAACGGGAACCAGAAGAAGAGTACATACAAGTTAATCAGACACTATGGGTCGAAGTCAATTCGAGGTGACTTGGGGAAAGCCAAATACGCTTTGAGGATAGATAGGAGGCATCAATATTTCTGAGTTGTTGCCCACTTAAATTTTAAGGATTAATTGAACCTAACTCGTATCACAGAAACGATGAAAACCATCTTAAGTATTATACCTGCTTACAACCTGTCTCTATATGTCATAATACAGCTAAACACGGATCTATGTGACAGTCACGTAGTTAGTATGATTCCTGTTCGGATCTTTTCTAAAACGTAGCAGTCCCTACCGAGACTGAAATTTGATCCCTTATACTTTATATTTTTACGTTTTTGTACTTAGATAGTTTTATGATTTCTTTTTAACTGATTACTTAGAATTGATCATGTTATTTATTTCTTAAAGGACAACTGTTAAAATCTTAAGGGTTAAATTTGGAAATTTTAGGCGATATTGTTGAATAGGCGAAGTTGTGAATAACTTCGCCTAGGCGAAGTTATCCGTAACTTCGCCTGTATATCAGAGCCTCTATATAAAGGATTTTAAGGGTTGAAACTGTTCATCAGAAATCCGGCGAACTTATCCGAAGTTTCCGGCGAAGATATATAGTTTTCCGGCGAACTTGATTCGTTTCCGTTTCGATCCTTTTTCTCAGTTTCATTCTTAGATTCAAGGTGTGTGTTATCAATTAACCGTATATCCAAAGACAGTGGTGCTTTTCATAGGTCGTTTTGAACGGTTTCGTGACCTCGGTCCGGTGACCTTTCAAAACCGAGATTTACAACCTTGTGTTACGTGTTCATGGACGATCTTTTCATCTAACCATCCGTATTATCATGTGTTAGAGTCTCCTGGATCGTCAATCTTTGCCGAATCATTGGATTCCGACTGTTAGAATCCTAACAGTCGCCGATTCAGTTCAGGCGAAGTTAGGGTTTTGGCGAAGTTATCCGCAACTTCGCCTGAGGCTTAATTTCGCCTAACCCTTATCTTCGCCTGAGGCGATGTTGTGAAGAGGCGAAGTTATCATTAACTTCGCCCAGACCATTTTACTAAGTTATTAGACGAACTTAAAGATGAAGCGAAGTTGTTCCCAACTTCGCCTCAGCTTTAACTTCGCCTATACAGGTTTGTTCACAACTTCGCTCCTGGTAATCATGCGAACTTGTGTACAACTTAAACGTTTATCTAACTTGGTTCGTTTAGTGCAGATATGGCTGCTGTTGGAGGTGCAGGAGGTGCAGGTGATGACGGTGATGATCACAGACAGTTCTTCCCAGCTCATAACCAGTTCATAACACTTGACCCAGATGCAAAGGGCGTGGAGGACTACAGGGAGATAATGACTTTTCTCCTGCGCTCAAGGATATATCATGCTATAACCACTACCCTGCCTATCTTCCTACCGAATATTGAAGACTTTTGGGAGACGGTAGAGTACGATTGCCGGGTTGAGCCCCCGGTTATGCGAGCCACCGTAAATGGTCAAGCTGTTCAGTTTTCTTCTGAACAAATACGGGTGGCGTTGCAGTTTGGTGAAGAGACGAGGGATGACCCAACGGAGTTTGTTGCGCCATTCCGTGATGGGGCGTTCCTCAGGATGGGATATTCTGGTCTCCTATGGGACACTCAACGGAGGAAGGGGTTTCTTTTAGATCAGTGGCGCTTCCTTATGCACGTCATGATCGTATGTATGTCAGGACGGAAGGCAGGCACAGATGGAATGGGTGCGACAATGCAGTCTGCTATGACTGCATTGACATATAATAAAAGATATTCTTTCAGCCAGATGATCTTTTACGAGATCGATCGGCAACGAAGGGCTGTGGCGCGTGAGCGGTTTACTATGTATCCTCGATTCCTACAGATGATTTTCAATCATGTGGCTCCGACGCTGCCTCAACGACGCCCTATTCGATACGTTGAAAGTGTGACAAAACGTATCTTTGCACAGTGTCGCACTTCCAGCGCACGAAGCAAGCCTGAGCTGCGTCCCAGGCATATTCCGCTCTTTGGGTACCTTATCAGCCCGGAGTATGTGCCTGCGGCAGGGGACGAGTTCAGAGACCCAAGACCACAATAGGCGGCAGCACCCCAGCCTGTATCAGCTGCGCCTGCTGTATCTGCTGCTTTGTCAGCTGCAGAGATTGACCTTGATGACATGTTGGGAGGCCATGGAATGTTTGATATGGACCGAGTTGATCCACAAGAGAATATTCAAGTCTCGGGTCCACAGGCAGATTTTGATGATGTGATGGAAGAGGCTAGAAGGATGATGGTTACGCATGAGAGAACGGTTGGTAAACAAAAGCGAATTGTTGATGACGACGACGAGGAAGATGATGAAGAAGAAGCTGTGCAGTTGGTGAGAAAGCGTTCACGAAGGGAAACGACAGGTATGGGTGTAGGAGCTGGAGAAACTTCCCGGTTGGTACGTTTTGCTCCACCTGCCCTATCTGGTATGTCCTTTGTTCCTACCTCTGTGCAGGTATCGAGTACAAGCGCTACGGTTGTTCCCGTAGTGGCTACATCGTCGGCTGGCATTCCATCGATCACGGCCGTCCAGACGTCAACTCCAGCAATTGTGTCTCTACCACCTCAAACGCATACTCCATCGGTGGTAGTAGCACGATTTGTCGAGTCTACGGTCACCACTACTGCAGGGTTATCGGGTACGGTACCACCTGCGGACACGCCCAGTTCAGACTCGGAATGTATAGCTTCACTAGAGCGGATTGTAGCTGAGCAGTCCAAGACTATACAAAGCCTAGTGGAAGCAAATCAACTGCAGGCATCCCTCCCGGCTGAGCACGGGAAAATTATAGATGCCTTGAAAGTGTTCTTGGCATCTCAGGGGGAGATGAGCTGTAGAGGAGATGAGCTGAGGACCAAAAGAAGAGAAGACCGAGACGATGATCCCAATGCACCGGAAGGTGCAGGTGGTGAGTTGCCAAGAACTACTACAGCTCTTGGGGCTTCCACAGCTGAGGGGGAGTCTGCAGCTGGTGATGATGTGGTTGCGGTTGGTGATGATGATGTTGAAGATGTTGATGATATGATTGATGCTCTGAAAGAGATAGACGATATGTTAGAGGATGATGAGTTGATGAATGAAGATGATGTTCTGCCAATCGATGAGATCGAAAAGATTGGTGCAGAAATTGTGGTTGAGAATGTGATAGAAGAAGGGGAGATTGTGGAAGAAAATGTAGAGCATGAGATCCCTGTGGTTGAACAGTCGACTATATGTGAAGATGCTGCAGTTGACAACACTGAGTGGGAAGATCAGCCAAAATGGAAGGAAGGCTGCGCTCAGTGGTTTGTAAAGACGAAAAAGCCAGCAGTACCAACGATGTTCAGAAAGTCATATAATATAAAGGGATATGCAGAATCAAAGAAGGGAATCATATGCTGGTTGTACGATGAAGAGTTGAAGTTATTTGTGATCAAACGGTACGACGGCATTCAGTACTTCAAGAAGATGTTAAGATCCCTGAATACCTTACCGGAGTGTGAGGTGAAAGACTTAGCAAGACTGGGGCTGATAAACAGAAGCGATGATAACATGGCGAGAGTAATTGGGAAAATTGTTTGGAAGGAGGCCATTAAAGATAAAAAGTTTGAACTTCTGAAGCCTCAGAAAGGGAAATTAATAGAAGACAAAGATAGAGGGATGCGGGCAGACGGCAAACCATGGATGGTTATGAAGTATAAACCAGTCCGTCATTTAAAAGAAGTGCCGATGAAGGTGATGCCCAAGAACGTCTTGAAAGACTTGAAGTGGTGGTACGTGGATTGTGAAACTGCTGAAGCGGTCATGGAGGATGAAGATGAGCAAGAGATCATGAGAGTGTATGATCCTATGCACTTGGTCAATCTGTCTCAAGCTGACTTGCAGGTACTACACGCTAAGAAGATTTTCTACATTCCTGCTTGGAAAGAGGAAGCTAAGAAGTACCAGAAGTTGGTTTCTGTATGTGTTAGACAGGGAGTGCATGCTTGAAGAGGTGAAGAGAGAAGACGAAAGATTACAAGACTCAAGCTTTGAAGATCAAGATATGAAGCTACTGCCAAGGGGGAGTCTGTTGGTACATAAATGTCAGTAGTTCATAGTCTAGCGTTTGTAATCGAGTCTGTAATGTAATTATGTTTAAGTTTATGTTTATGTATGTAAGCGATGTTATCAACAAGTTCGCTTAGGCGAACTTGTTGAACAAGCGAAGTTGTTGACAAGTTCGCCTAGGCGAACTTGTTCAACGAGCGAAGTTACTGACAACTTCGCCTGAGGCGAAGTTGTCGTGTATTTAAGTAACCTACGGGTTACGAGTTGGTCAGTTAGTGTTTTGGTTATTCACGTGTAATCCAGTAGTTCAGTGAACGTGTCGAGAGTCTGTAATAGACGTGTTACAAGTTATATTACATAACGTGTTCGTTTGTATCGTGTGTGATTGTCTTACGTATTCTACGCTCGTAACTACCTACGCAGGGATTCCGCACCTGCATAGATAGCGATATCCCGTGTAAGATCCGTCCAGGAACCTACACATATTCGTCTTATATCCTTCCATTCATTACTTTGTTCAAACACTTTGATATTCTTGCTTAATTGTTAACTAGTTTTGCAATTGATTGAGAGATTGACTTGTTTATGATTAGTATTGGTCAGTGAATGATTGTTATGATGATTGGAATGGTTTAATTGATGTTTTTATTAATCAATAGCTGCTTTCCAAATAATATGAGAGGCTTAACTTATTAGTTCTACCTAGGAATGATGATTATTGTTAGGTTTTGATGCGTTTGATGGTTTGTTTGATTGATAGATGTTAATTGTTATTGTAAAGTTTGATTTAGACATGAAATTGGTTGTGTTTAAGGGCTGGAAATTTTGGTAATTCATTGCATAAACCTCTTGTGTCGGTTGATTAGTTTTGTATTGATTGATCGGTGCATTGTTTGATTCTAGACTTTGTGTTTAGGGTTTGTTTGCGGTAGGTACAACCGTAGGGTTTTGTTGCATGATTTATTGGATTAATTACAGCGGTTAAACACCTTCTTTGAGACCGAGAGGTGATAAGAAGTTAGGGTTGTCTCATTGCCTTTGCATGCTAGAATAAGGATTGCGCGAGAGCGAGTTCATTTCTTGTCAGGTTTAGGTGTTTTGAGCGACTAGTTGATCTATTTTAGTTTAAGTTGAATTGTTCCTCTATCCTTGGTTGTGTAGTATTCATTGCCATTTGGGTCAAGTGTTGGTGAGACCGAGAGGTGATCCATCATTAGAACACGTTAGCAATTATTTCCCGGTTTGGTCGTTTTAGGCGATTTTGAGTAGTTTAGGCTTGTTGAGTGAGACCGAGAGGTGATCCAGTGAGCCCGAGCGATCCTTAGTCGTGTCATCTTTAGGGACCGGTGTCTTGAAGTCATCCAATCCATTAGCTTGTTAGGCCTACAGTTCGATTCAGACCTAGGTAGACGTTTTTCTCCATCCTAAGTTAACACAGTTAGTTCCCCGTTAAGTTTTCTATTTTAGGCAACTTTTGTCAGTCAGTCTTGTTAGTTTAGTTAAGTTGAAAGAATTCAAAAATCAATTAAATATTATTCTAAGGTAGGTCTTGTCTAGGGTTAGTAATCGTTAGCGTCTTATGTGTCCACGTGTTCGATACTCGGACTTCCTAGGTCTATACTACTTGCGATCGGAACACTTGCCGGTTGTGTGTGGTTTTAGGATTTTCGTTTTAATATTAAAGCTTAGTTGTGAGGGTTATCCGACGCACATCAATGAGTCGCCGCGTAGGCTTGCCACGTGTCACCACGTGTCACTACGGCCTACCACGTGTCACCGCGGGGTGACACATGTCCAGTGACGTGTCCTGCAACTTCGTGTATCGCAAAGATGCAACTTGGATTCTTCGCAATGCGCGAAGATGCAAAAGTTCAAATCTGGTCATTTTTAGTCCTTGATCTTTTGGTAACTTGCCATATTTTGATTTTGTCTCATCATCCACAAATACAAAGGCGATGCGAGCGTGCAAAGTGCGCCATCAAAGCGCCACATTGCACCCATCTCCCTTGATCCGAGCCCGTGCCCGTGCCCGTGCGCATGCGCGTCGGGTGCTTCGCACCCTCCGCTAGGACTAGGAAGAGTGGTTAGCTACTTAAGAATATTATCATGGAAAGTATTCTCCTTATAAAGTGCTTTATTTTCTTTACCACTTTCCATGTGGGATGGAGTCTCCTTACTTCATTCCCTAACATAGGCTTCTTCCATTTCTTTGTCTTATTTTACTCATTATTTATACCATGAATATTTTTGATCCCTCGTCTTTATTATTTGTCAAAATTGGACCAAATTTTCCGTGATATTACTTCCTCCCCAGAATGAATCTCGTCCTCGAGATTCGCTAAACAGATGTGGGTATTTCCTGCTCATCTCTGATTCTAGCTCCCAAGTAAACTCGGGTCCTCTTCTAGAGTTCCATCGTATCTTGACTAACTTTAGCATTCATTGTTTAAGTTGCTTGACTCGGAAATCTTCAACTTGTAGAGGTTGTTCTACAAATTTTAGATTTTCGTTGACTTCGACATCCTTTAAAGGCATGGCTAAAGTTTCGTCTGCCAGACATTTACGTAAGTTAGAGACGTAGAAGACATCGTGTATTCCTTTCATCTCTTCTGGCAAACGTAAGCGATAAGTAACAGTTCCGATTCGCTCGAGTACTTCAAATGGTCCCACGAAACGTGGACTTAACTTTCCTTTCTTGCCGAATCGTACGACTCCTTTCCACGGTGATACTTTTAATAATACCTTATCGCCTATTTGAAATTCTAACAGCTTACGGCGGATGTCTGCATAGTTCTTTTGTAGATCTCTTGCCGTCTTAAGTCATTCACGAATTTGTAACACTTTATCTGTCGTTTCTTGGACGATATTGGGTCCAGATAATTGATTATCTCCCGTTTCGGACCAACTTACAGGCATTCTACATTTCCGTCCGTACAAAGCTTCAAATGGTGCGGCCTGAATACTTGCGTGGTAACTATTGTTATATGAGAATTCCATCAGAGGCAGGTGATCATCCCAATATCCGCCTAAATCGATCACCCAAGCTCGGAGCATGTCCTCAAGCGTTTGAATTTTTCTTTCGCTCTGCCCATCAATTTGAGGATGATAAGCAGTGCTAAGATTCAACTGAGTTCCTAACGCTTTTTGGAAACTATTCCAGAAATAAGACGTAAATCTACCATCTCGATCGGATTTGATAACTAATGGCATACCATGCAATGCTACGATATTGTTCACGTAAATTCGGGCCAATCTGTCCATAGAATAAGATTCATTGATAGGTAAGAAGTGAGCGGATTTAGTTAACCTATCAATGATTACCCAAATAGCATTGTGCGGTTGGATAGTTTTAGGGAGTTTCATAATGAAATCCATGGTTATCATCTCCCATTTCCATACAAGTAGTTCAGGTTGTTGAAGCAAACCTGAAGGCTTTTGATGCTCTGCCTTGACTTGTAAACAAGTTAAACATTTAGCAACGTACAAGGCAATATCCCTTTTCATTCCATTCCACCAGTAGTTTGGCTTAAGATTTTGATACATTTTATGTAACACCCCGGCTTAAGCAGAAACGCCCGAGTGTGACGTACAGATTACTCAAACACACGTGGCACTATTAGGTGACCATAATAACATTAATTCATTAAATCGCCAAGTACACAAGTTCAACAAGTCAACAATACTAGTTTAAATCAAAGATAAACAATAATTCATTTATTAAATATCCTAAGCAATCTAGGTGTCTTCATACTTCATCCTCTAATCACCGTACTTGTAACATATGTATAAAATAAAGTCAGCTATAAATAGCCGGTGAGTTTTCACAGTTTTAAATACATACATAAAAACCGTATAACTCATGGACAAGTAATAAACGAGCAAGTAAGTCCTTTCCAGTTGGTAACAACCAACGTACTTGGGTAATCGAGCAAGCAAGGTCCTTTCCAATTGGTAACAACCAACGTACTTGGATAATGAGGCCCTTTTCCACTCGATACAAATGGACCAAAGTGCAAAGGGGGGTGTATGATCATACTTAATGAGGCTTCCCAATCGTGCAAGTAATATTCGTGCAGGTAATACAAGTAGCACACAAGTCTATATACGAATTGTAGTTTTGTAATAGAATAAACAATGCTTGAACTTTTATAAGGATACATATGAACCCCAAAACATTGAAATATTAAAAAGGGGTGGTGAAAGACTCACCTTATGAATAAGGTAATAAAAGAAGCTTGAAAGCGTTGAAGGATGCAAACAACCGAACGCGTCACGAAAACCGAAACGTGTGATGTAAAATAAGTAAGAACAAGACTTAATCGATAACCTTACGGGATTGTAATTTTATTGGATATTTCATGTTATTTTATACTTTTGATTATAATGTTGTTATTTATGTTTTAACGGAAAAAGAATGGTTATTAATATGATATAAATATTTTATCGGCGGGGATGTGAAGTTTGCACGTTCGAAATACCCCAACCATTGTTTGTAAGTCGAAAATACAACTTTTGTTTTAAAGAAATGATTTTTTAATATATTAAAGTTCACGTTGCGATTAATAAACGATTTTTAATAATGGTTTACCAAAACGAACAACTTGGTTTTTAAGTGTATAATGGTGAGATATATTTTATAATTAATTTACATAATTTTTATTTAATTTAAAAAGGTTCTTATAAATTTATTTTGATTTTAAAAGGATTTAAATTGTTAATTAAATACTTGAAAAATAAATGCCAAAAAGTTTCGAACCCGGGTCTCCGCGTTACGAGTTCCAAGTGTTACCAGTTGCTCTAGGGGAAGGACATCCAATTTAGCTTGGTTTTTAATACTTATATATACTAACTACTTTAATTAATAATAATAATTATTATTATTATTATTATTATTATTATTATTATTATTATTATTATTATTATATATGTAACGTCCTTTAATTTCCGTTAAAAAGGTTTAACCTTGTAGTGTTGTGTATACCTTTCGGGCTTGACCCGACATTCTTCGGGGAGCTCCTTTCCACCGTCGTAAGCTTATCATACTTAACTTTTCGTGCAAGTTCAACCATTAGTAAAGTAGAGGGGCTAGAATGTTATATTGTTATTATATTTTATATATAAAAAAAAAATTAAACCCTAACCCTACCTCCGATCGGCGCCCAACAGCCCCCCCCTCTCGTTTTGCGTGTAAACCAGCTTTCTCTAGCCTCCCGAGACTCGATCCAGGTCGGTACTATATTGTTTCAACTCTTTTTCACCTTAATTAACCCATACGGCTCGTTTATTCGTCAAAAAACGGTTGTTTTTAGGCTTATCGGGTGGCTGTCCAGTTGAGCAATTTCGGGACTATTTTGGTTGAAGGTTTTGCACCAAAATCTTCTTCGTTATGTCTATTATAACATACTTTATAATCGTGTCCATTGGTGTTCGTTAGATTGGTCAACTAGTTGTAGTTTGAATGTTAGTGTTCGGTTGACTAGAATTGTAGTTTGATGCGTTTAACGCGAGGGTTGAAGTGATTAACGACCAATTCCACTCGGGGGAACTTGGTTTGATGTACGGGCTGTTGAAAAATCATTTTTATAAGTTATGGGGCTGAATTGGTTTTCGGTTACTCAAACGGGTCGGTACAACGCGCAATTGCGTTTATTGAATAGTTGGTGCGTTGTACTTACGAGTTACTGACCCATTTGACTCGTGTAGCGTCGTGTGGACTTGCTGGCTGTGAATCATATTGGGTCCACGCGAGGCTGAGTTGGATGTTAATTGCCTAAACAACTCTTAAACGCGCATGTTGGTGTCACCTAGTACTTCCGGGGGTAATTTGGGAATTCTTTATCCCCGGGAGTATCTATGGGTCGTGTCAGTAGATGTAAGGCCCCGGGGGCTGTTGTGATTTAGTTTGATGAGGTCGAGGCTTTAGGTAACTCGAACCATGTTAGAACGCCTCGTAGGATAAACGAGTCCTTTCGGTGTCGTTAGTATTGATTGTATGTTAACAGACAGGCGTTTGAGTTGTGGGGTTACTTAGGGGCCCTCTAGCTTGTGGTGAATTCGTGCCTTGTGTCAGGTGAGTTCATGATGCCCCCTTTTAACTCTTTTTTCGTTTTGGGCTAGCATACACACCGTAATACAATTTTACACGATTTTACTCGTTACAACTATTTGGATGGTATTACATAGCCTTATTTGTATTCGTGCATTTATAAAACTATGAGTGGATTATATTCTATGCCTTAGGATACTTTAGACTCGTTTATGGTCATATATTCCTTAAGGTTATACATATTACTTGTGCTCTAAGCTCGAGGTTGCTATTAGGCTTAGTATTGAATGCCCAGATTATCCATTATTTATGGATTGTATGTGATGATATTGTTTGGTTGGATATTTGAAGTAGATGTTTGTAAGTGTGTATGTGAATGTATATGTGTGGGTAAACTGTGACCGGGTCAAATATATTACTCGGGGAAAAGCCCGGGGTGAGGAGGCCCTTGTTGCATGTTTATGTCCTAGCGGGTCAAATATATTACTTGGGGATGACCCGGGGTGAGGAGGCCCGCCGTGCTGCTAAACCGTGGTCGGGTCAAATATATTACTTGGGGAAGACCCGGGGTGAGGAGGCCCGTATCACGTGTTTAGGTATGTTAAATCGTGACCGAGCCAAATATATTACTTGGGGATGCCACGGGGTGAGGAGGCTCGCGTTGCGTGATTTTTGGATTTGTTAAACCGCGACTGGGTCAAATATATTACTCGGGGAAGACCCGGGGTGAGGAGGTCCGTGTTGCGTGTTTGATCAAGAAAAGATATGTATTATTTTATTTATTTATGATTTGATCAAGAAGGGTTATTTATTATTTCATTGACTTATGATTTGACCAAGGAAAGTTATATACCTATTTACTTACGATTTTCTCCTACATTTTATACCTATAGAATTAAATTGTTTAATGAATGTTACTTATTGAAAACTTGAACTCACTCAGCTCAAGCTGACTTTGTGTGTATGTTAGATTGACTTTTAGGTTGAGGATTGGAGATTACCGTTTGGACGTGCTAGAGACTACTCAGAGGGTTGAAGGCATTTCTAGTCGAGGACTTCTAATAAAACAAAACATTTTATTTTATTTTAACTTTGGGAATATGTCCCTGTTTTCTGGGGTTTTTAATACTGGTTAATTTCCACTGTTTATTACTCTGAATTGGTTTGAATAAAACAAATTGCTTCGGTTTTAAATTTTTGTGAATTTTGGATATGATTACCAACTATAGGATTCCCGGGATTTGGGGTGTTAGAGGGGGATTAAGAGGAATGAGCGAGCTGTATAGGAGCTTAGGCATCTATTTATACTACGGGGTGGGGCGTCTACGCGTTAATGCTTTGATTTAATTAACGAAAAATCCGGCGGGGATCGCGGGTTTGATTAACGCGGCTAAAGGTTGTTATATCGTAATTAATTATATAGATATCGATGTTAACTAACGACATAACGCGTTAAACTAATTGTTCGGGTCAAAGTTTGATGTTTTAGAGGTGTTTGGGATTGCCAGAACCATTTTCCGGTGACCGGAAAACCCGGCCGGAAAAACGGGGTGGAGAGGGGACGGGGGTAGGGTTGGTTTAATATTTTTTAATATAATATGAATTAAAATGTTACACTATTAGCCCCTGAAGTTCAATAAAATTATTAAATGGAATTTAAATACTTTTTAAGCTTATTATAGTTTTCAAGTTTTATACTTTTAATCCTAAACTTTATAATTGAATTATATAGTTCTCGGTTTTGGATTATTTACGCGTTTAAGCGGTTTATCGATAAGCCTCGAGATTTCATAAGTAATGGAACGTGGTAATAAATGAACGAACGTTTGAACATAAATGCCGGGAATACTTTATTAATAATCATGACACAATAACCAAACGACCCAACCGATCGGGTTTACAAATACAAATACGAATCTAAAAAATTGACCGAATGTCACAGCATTCCCTACTTTTGAAAATTTCGTCCTGAAATTAGTTTAAAGAATCCGTATCAAACAAATGGGGATACTTAGTTCGCATTTGGTCTTATCGCTCCGAAGTAAATTCAGCACCTCGTTTATATTCCAAACGAACCTTTACCGAGGGTATACAGCTACATTTGGTCTCTTTGTCCTTGCGGTCCATGATTTCCACCGGCTTCTTAACAAAGTGCATAGACTCATCGATGCGCACTTCGTCAAGTGGTATGTGGAGATTTTCCTCGGCTAATTATTTCTTAAGATTCGACACATGAAACATCGGATGAACATTCGCGAGTTCTTGCGGAAGTTCAAGAGTATAGGCCACACTACCAACACGATCGAGAATTTTGAAAGGTCCAACATATCGAGGAGATAGTTTACCTTTCTTACCGAAACAAACAACACCCTTCCAAGGAGATACCTTGAGAAGAACACGATCACCAACGTTGAACTCGAGAGGTCATTTACGGTTATCCGCATAGCTCTTTTGGTGACTACGAGTGGCTAAAAGATTTTGTCGAATTTGCGCAATTCGATTATGTAACATCCAACTTTTGTTAAATAGTAAATGACGGAAAGTTTTGTTATTAACTGTGTGCCGTTAAGTTAGTCGTGTGTTAAGTGTTTGGTTAATATTTGGATTTGGAATTGTGAGTGGGTTGTGGGGCCCATGGCCCCCTATATAAGCCTAACCCCTCCACCCTTTCACCATTTTGTTACCTTTCACCACACACACACACACTCAAGAACACACACACTTTCTCTCTACATTCCGGATCCAAATCCGTGCAAAAAAAGAAGAAGAAGGAAGAATCTCATGTGTAGACGTCATCAAATAACAAGAATCACGTCCAGATCTACGTATTGTCCGGATCTGAACTCGAACCCGAAGCAAAAGGTAGGTTTCGGTTTAAATGGTTAAGTTTTATTGTTAGAATCGGCATGCAAACAGATATAATAATAGATCGGGTTGTGAAAGGTAAGAAAAATATAAACTTGGTAAGTTATAATCTCTCGGGTGCACTTTTAAGATAAAAAGGTGGTGTTTGGACTATGAGAGATATGGGTTCATGATCAGTTGCATGGGGTCAGAATGTGTCGAAAGTTGAAAAAGAGTAAAAAATCGGGTCCTGAGGAAGAGTCACGAAGTAAAATGGCTTTAAAATGGTAAAAACGAAGAAAGGAAGGTATTTCGCTTCGCTCAGCCATGAGAAGCGAAACAGGTATTTCGCTTCGCTCATCCATGAGAAGCGAAACAGGTATTTCGCTTCGCTCAGCCATGAGAAGCGAAACAGTTATGCGAAGCGAAATTCTATGCGAAATTCCTCCCATGCGAAATTGTTTAAGTTGTTATAAAATGTGACCCATCAGGGGCTCTGCCCCTTAGACCCTGCTAGGGGCTGCCGCCCCTAGACCTCGCTACTAGGGGCGCTGCCCCCGGACCCTCGTTAGTTGAGAGTTTCATTAACTTAGATGTAGGAAGTAGTAGTAATGGATAATTGACACGAGTAATGTATTGTACAGTTAGCCGTGCACAACTAAGGAAGGGCATTACCATTAACGGCGAGAGAAACCGGCTCCAGGTGAGTTCTAGCCCCATTTCCTTGTTATGTTTCTGTGGCTGTGTGCATACTCCTATGTGGCAGTTAAAATGCTTATATTAAGTGATAGGTATATGATATGTGTATAATTGTGCATTGAATGTTATTACTATATGATGGTTATGTGAATGAATGTGTATGTAAATATTATATACATAAGATAAGTAAAGTATGCGCTTATGATATGGACCAGACCCTCATAATATCTGAGATGATAGGGCTAGACCCTCATAATATTTGAGATGATAGGGACCGGACCCTCATAATATCTGAGATGATAGGGACCAGACCCTCATAATATCTGAGATGATAGGACCAGACCCTTATAATATCTGAGATGTTAGGGACCAGACCCTTATAATATCTAAGATGTTTAAAATAGAATAGCTTATGCTATGCCATAAGGTTTTATGAAAGAAAGTATGTAATTACGTATGCATGTATATAAAGTATGTGTGAAAGAAGTAATAGCAAAGTAAGGTATGAATACGTATCTTCGGACGCGTATGAGTAAGGATAGGAATGTATCGTATGTTAATTGATTAACTAGAACTCACTCAGCATAGTTGACTTTTAGTATGCACGCAGGCAAATAGGTTGAGGCAGCTGGCTTGAGGAGGGACACATGGCACGAGCTAAAGAGACTGGCATCTATGAAGAAGTGTCATGACTATTTTATGTTATGTTATGAAAAGACAATTTGTATGTTAAGACAAAAAATGAATGTTTATAATGTGATGTTGAAGTTTTAAATTATTCCGCGAAAGTTTAAATTAACTCTGATTTTAGAACTGTGTTTATGAGTAAATCCAATACCAAAGTAGGGTTACCGGGAACGGGGCCTTACAGATCAGTGGTCTCTTGGACAAGTTCGGGACCGGTGATTTGGGTTTCACCAATCTCGTTCCAGCAAATCGGAGATCAACACTTACGACCATAGAGTGCTTCGAACGGAGCCATACCGATGCTCGTATGAAAACTGTTATTGTAGGAGAACTCAATCAAATGAAGATGAAAATCCCAGTTTCCACCAAAATCCAAAACACAAGACCTAAGCATATCCTCAAGTGTTTGAATCGTTCGCTCAGATTGCCCATCGGTTTGAGGGTGATAGGCGGTGCTAAGGTCCAAACGAGTTCCCAACGCAGTTTGCAAAGATGACCAAAAACGAGAAGTAAAACGACTATCACGGTCGGAAATAATACGTAAGGGTACACCATGACGACACACGATACGTTGAACATATATTTGAGCGAGTTGATCAACCGAGAACTTTTCATTGATCGGAATTAAGTGCGCGGACTTAGTCAAACGATCAACAATAACCCAAATTCCGTCGTGGCGGTTTCAAATGGTTGGGAGTTTAAACACGAGATCCATGGTCACATCTTCCCATTTCAAAATCGGGATGTGCGGTTGCACGAGCAAACCAGATGGTCGTTGATGCTCGGCCTTAACTTTAGTGTAAGTGAGGCACTTTGAGACGTACAACACAATGTCTTTCTTCATACTGGGCCACCAAAATGTGGACCGTAAGTCGAAATACATTTTATCTGCACCGGGGTGAATAGAATATCGCGACTTATGAGCTTCGTCCATGATGAAAGTACGGAGATAGTCACGATTGGGAACCCACAAACGATTAAGAAAATACAACAAACCGTCACGCTTAGTTTCGAGTTGAAGCTCAGCGCCACAAGACATTTCGTCGTGCATATTACCCTCGGTGACCGAGACATGTTGGGCTTCAAAGATTCAAAGTTGGAGATCGGTTTGAACGGTCACACTATGAAGCAAGATAGATTTCACATGAGTCTTTCGGTTAAGGGCGTCGCCTACAACATTCGCTTTACCGGGGTGGTAGCGAATTTCGCAGTCGTAATCACTAAGTAATTCGGCCCATTGATGTTGCCGCATGTTCAAATCCTTTTGGTCAAAGATGTGTTGAAGACTCTTGTGGTCAGTGAATACCACACATTTTGTGTGATAAAGGCAATGTCTCCAAATTTTCAACGCAAAAACAACAGCACCGAGCTCGAGATCATGCGTCGTGTAATTCCTTTCATGAAATTTGAGTTGCCGAGAAGCGTAAGCGATGACTTTACCTTGTTGCATAAGGACACAACCGAGGCCTTGGTTAGAAGCATCGCAATAAACAAAAAAGTCCTCGTTGCCCTTGGGGAGAGTAAGGATCGGCGCATCGCAAAGCATACGTTTGAGAGTTTGGAATGCTTCATCTTGCTTTGGTCCCCACACGTAAGGTTTATCCTTGTGAGTCAAGGCGGTTAGGGGCAAAGCGATCTTCGAAAAATTGAGGATGAAGTGACGATAATAACCCGCAAGACCAAGAAATGAACGAACTTCAGTAGGAGAGGTTGGAGTCTTCCAATTCTTGATGGCTTCAATTTTGGCGGGGTCAACGTGAATACCCTTTTCGTTTACTATGTACCCTAAGAATGGAATCTCGTTCAACCAGAATTCACACTTCGAGAACTTCGTGTAAAGTTGTTCCTTCCTCAAGAGATCAAGGATGGAATGAAGGTGCTTTGTATGATCGGTTTTCGACTTAGAATATATGAGGATATCATCAATAAATACAATCACGAATTTATCTAAGAATGGCTTGCATACGCGGTTCATGAGGTCCATGAATACCGCGGGTGCATTGGTTAACTCAAAGGGCATCACCCTAAACTCGTAATGTCTATATCGAGTTCGAAAGGTGGTCTTGGGTACATCATCTTCATGCACGCGTAGTTGATGATAACCCGAACGAAGATCAATCTTGGAGAAGCAAGAAGCTCCTTGAAGTTGATCAAAGAGATCGTCGATGCGAGGCAATAGGTAACGATTCTTGACCGTAAGCTTGTTGAGCTCGCGGTAGTCGATACACATACGGAAGGAACCATCTTTCTTCTTGACGAACAAAACAGGTGCGCCCCAAAGAGATGAACTAGGGTGAATGAACCCTTTTTCCGAAAGTTCTTGGAGTTGGGTAGATAATTCTTGCATCTCGGAGGGTGAAAAACGGTAGGGAGCCTTTGCAATCGGAGTTGCACCAGGCACAAGGTCAATGCGGAATTCAACTTCTCGAACGGGAGGAAGACCAGAAACGTCATCGGGAAACACTTCGGGATACTTGCGAACAACCGGAATGTCTTCAATATTTTGATCCTTCTTTTCAACTACGTGAGCCACGAGTGCTACACACTTCTTGCGTAAGTACGTATGGGCTTGAGAGCAAGTTATGAGGTTAAGGATCGAAGGAGAAGGCTTTACACCAATAACACGAAGATTTTGACCATCGACAATCGGAATACGAATAATCTTCTCGAAGCAAACGATTTCGGCACGGTGAGAGGACAACCAATCCATGTCTACTATGATGTCGAAACTTCCCAATTGCATCAGGATGAGGTTGATTGAGTACGTTTGGCCGTTAAGATTCATCTTGCAACTTCGAATGATGGAATCGATCGTTACGGATTTACCATTCGCTACTTCAACAGTGTATGAGCTCTTAACTTTAGACCGAGGTTTAGCAAGAAACAATTCAAATTCTAAGGATACGAAACTCATGTCGGCACCGGTATCAAATAAAATGGTTGCAAAGTGGTCGTCAGTAAGAAACGTACCGTTCACGACATCGCCGTTTTGTTGCGCTTGGTGGGCATTCATCATGAAAGCACGCCCACGGTTATCTTGAGGAGCTGCAACGGCTTGAACGGCTTGTCCATCTTGAGGAGCAGTTGCTTGAATAGCTAGCGGTGGTGGAGCTTGATTAGCCAACAATTGAGGAACTTGAGGATGAATCGCTTAGAAGGCTTGATAAGCTTGGAGCTGGAATTGCGGAGCAGGAGCCAGCCGAAGTGTGTTTACATTTGCGAGTCGTGGACACGCGTTGCGGAAGTGGCCAAGGTCTCCACAATTATAGCAAGCTCTCGTTTGGTTGATGGGTTGGACATTTGGTACGGGTCAGGGATTCGGTGGAGCAGCCCGCGGGGGAGCCGCTATGGTGGTTTCACGACAAGTGGGGCTAAGATGCTCGTAACGGTTGCAACGGGTGCACTGTCGGCAAGAGGCATAGGCGGGATGGTGACGTTGGCAGGTGCTACAAAACGGGTGAGGCCCGCTATAGGGTTTCTTGAGAGGTGGTGCGGGATTAGCTTGGGTTTGAGGTGCGGTTTGTTGGGTTAGCGCATAGTTCTTGCGCTTCTTGTTGCGGTTTTGGGAGGAGTATGCGGGTTTGGATGATTCGGGTTTGGGTTCTTTGGGTTTAGCAGCAGGTTTATTGATCGGTTTCTTGGATGATTTTAATTCAAAGTGTCGGATTTGACATGATTGCCGGTTAGGGTTGCGGCTAGATTAATCGTATCACCAAATTCCTTAGGAAAACTACTAAAGACACTATCTTCAATTTGTCTCGGTAGTCCCCGAATGTACTTATCGATGGCACGCGAATCGAGAGTGACGAGATGCGGTACTAACACACTTAGCTCGTTGAAATGAGTGGTGTAAGCGGAATGCTCACCACCCTCTTTCTTGAGGTTCCAAAACTCAGCCTCCAAATTCATAAGCTCATTTGAAGGACAAAACTTTCGGGTCATGAGATCCTTCAATTCGTTCCACGGCAAGGCCATGGCAGCTTCAATACCATGGGTCGAATTTTCCTTGACCCACCATGTAAGAGCACCTTTCTCGAACATACCTGTAGCGAATCGGGTTCGCTTATCATCAGGAAACTCAATTGGAAAAAAACGCTCTCCACCTTTTCGTACCACTGAAGTAGGGCAGTGGCACCTTGTGTAACACCCCGTAACCGCAGCGGAAACGTACACGAGATGCAACAGACACATCTGATATCAACAGCATTGCTTATAAAGAAAATACCACTACATTAATTTATATCATATTACATTGTTGCGAGTTTCGTTACTGTCTAGGTGTTACACACATGTTTCACCGATAAGACATTAATATATTCATTACAAAATATAGATCAGGAAGCTTCCAACAAGTAGCACAGATCATTAAGCACATATCAATCATTCCAACTTGGGCATACCTAGAAAACATGTAAAGAAAACGGGTCAACTACGAATAGTTGGTGAGTTTCACTAATTCAAATAAACACTGACAGATCATTTTAATAATCATTTTTAGCAATGTAATTATGCTGGGAACTATGTTTCCCCAGAACATTTTCATTAATCTTCTGGGAACTATGTTACCCCAGAACAATAATAACCTCTGGGAACTATGTTTCCCCAGAACAATAATAACCTCCGGGAACTATGTTACCCCAGAACAATAATAACCTCTGGGAACTATGTTTCCCCAGAACAATAATAACCTCTGGGAACTATGTTACCCCAGAACAATCCCACACGATAAACAATTTATATATTCTGTGCATCAAACCATATATATATAAATATACAAGTGTTTCCATACGATCGGTATGTACTTAAATACTTTAATAAAGACATGCTTTCCGCCCCGGGAAAATATTTAAAACGGTTCATTAAAAGACATGCTCGGCCTCGCGCCGGATTGGACGACGATGCCTGACCCGCGGTTTGCCGCCCATTTCCTCCCTGGTTAAGTTTCGGACAGCGTCTTTTAAAGTGATCCGTGCTGCCGCATTCATAGCAAGCACGGCTGGTGGTCACCATTTGGTTTCCTTGCGGGTTCTGCTGTCGGGCCGGTTGAGTCCTAAATGGTTGCGCACGGATAGGTTGTGGTTGTCGGTTCATGTTGTTCAGATTTGTCTTACAATTTGGTGCGTAGTGTCCAATCCTGCCACACCGGTGGCACACCACCTCTTTGCACACGCCACCATGGTGGTAACCACATTTCCCACACTTAGGAAACGTTCCCCTCTGCGGTTCTTGCCTTCCGCTCGAACTAGTCATGGCGTAGTTCTGGGCAGTGGGTCTAGCACGTTTACCTTGCTGCTTTTCCTGGGTCCTATGGTCATGTGAACTCCGCTTTCCTCCCGCGGACTCTCCCGCCACCTTCAGTGACCCGCTCCTTACGAAATCGTACATTACGATACCCGCTTGCGTCACCGCACCCTCATATGTCTGGTGTCCCCCATAATTGACTATACTCCTTACAACTGGAGTTAGCCCCCAAATATAACGCTCCACCCTCTTCGACTCCGGGGTGACCAACCATGGTACCAATCGCGCCAACTCATTAAACCGGTTCGTATAACCCAAGTGGTCCGCCCCCTGCATCTCCAGATTCCACAATTCATTTTCTAATTTCTGCAATTCGTTTCTCGGGCAGAAATGTTCCAATACAAGAGCCTTGAGCTCTGTCCAGGTCATGCGGTTTGTCGTCGCCTGACCGCGAGTCTGCACTATGGTGTTCCACCATGTCAAGGCATGGTCCGTGAATGTGCAGGCAGCATACTTAACAACACAATCCTCGGGGCAGTTGCTGATATTCACCACGGATTCTATTTTCTCGATCCATTTAACTAATCCATTTGGTCCTTCAGACCCGCTAAACTCTAGAGGTTTGCACAACATAAAGTCCTTGATCGAACATCCCCTGGATGCACGAACCGGTTCAGTACGGTTTGTCTCAACCGTAGGTATAGGGCCATTACTATCAGTAACGACTACCCTAGGCGGTGCGTCATTACTCGGAATCGTGTTTTCATTCTGCGGAGGATTAGTATTTCGTTCTCCGTCATTATTGGTGGTCGTTTGATTGCTCGGAGGGGTTGGATTGGTCGAGTTGTTAATACTGGCGGCGATGCTCGATACTATATCTGGTATCGCCGCCTCCAACTGGCGAGCAATCAGACGGCTCACGTCCACTTCCGAAAATTGGGCTGAACGTTTTGGTGCCATTCTACACAACATCAAGAAAATATATATAATCAATACAAATTCCAATCATAAAACACAACAAACATTCCATTCATTAATAACGTTAGTACATATTACACAAACATCCGTTCACATTACTTTCCAGTCACTATTACATTAGATAAGTTTTCCTACATAGGGCCTATGTCGGCATCATCTCGACATAACCCGCAACGGGTCAGTGCTTGAATGATACCCAAAAGTATCTATACTGATATGCCCCAAAAGAGACCCACCCTAAGGGCCAGTGGTTGTATTATAACTAAACAAGATTCACTCCATGTTAGCATCACCACTAACTGCTTACACAGAGTATCAAAAAAAATGGTCCCTGTCTATCCCCAACCCAAAACAACTAAACACGGTGATAAACCAACCCCACCAACATCGCCACCAACACCACCAACACGGCCATCATAACCCGAACCCGCATCTCCATCCGGCCAAGCATCCATTGGGAGTATGAGCACTCCCTCTTCAGCTGGGCAATCGCATACTGATGGTCCAGTATGCAATCACCCAAGTACATCCTCCTCTGGACTCCCACCGTCAGGGCGGCGGAGTGCTCGTTCACCTGTTCGGTGAGCGTTCGGAGCCAGGCCGCCGCGTCCCGTTCCTGTCTCGGGAGACCCCACACAGGTAGAGTTGCAGGCTCGGGCCGAGAGCTGGAGGACTCGCCCCTGCGAGTAGCAGGTCTAGGTGGGGGCGAGATAGGTCGGACAGGTGGGATACTGATCCGCGCCGTGAGGCGGGGTCCGAATCCAGGGGGTGCAGGAGCGACCTGTGGTGCGGGTGGGGTCGGGGATCTGGCAATCCTAGCTGGGGAGGACTGGCAGGAACTCCTAAAGCTAGCCTCGGAAGGCTCGGTGCTAGATGCTACAAGTGGGCTCCCGGAGTCCCCGGAGCTGACCTCCTCCGGGTCCTCCTCGATCGACACACTGGGGGTTCTTGACATTTTACCTGCACACAAGTTAACAAACATATAGTTCTTTCCATAGTGTAAATCATAATCAAATTAATATGCACTTACTTATACAACTTGACCACATAACAATATTATCACATATTTGCACGTATGTTGCCAATTTTACCTATTAAAATCCCTCGTGACTTTCCCTGAATTCCCTCGTGCAGACAAGTCTGTTATTATGTTCCGGACCATAATAACCCACTTGTCCATCCAAGTTCATCCCGATCTCGTCACAATATATATTTAGTTGATATTCAGATCCTATAATACTTGAGCTACTGGTTATATTTTAGGTATCTTTTAAAGACATCCTAATTCTTTATAACCAATGGCTCTGATACCAAGTTCTGTAACACCCCGTAACCGCAGCGGAAACGTACACGGGATGCAACAGACACATCTGATATCAACAGCATTGACTATAAAGAAAATACCACTACATTAATTTATATCATATTACATTGTTGCGAGTTTCGTTACTGTCTAGGTGTTACACACATGTTTTACCGATAAGACATTAATATATTCATTACAAAATATAGATCAGCAAGCTTCCAACAAGTAGCACAGATCATTAAGCACATATCAATCATTCCAACTTGGGCATACCTAGAAAACATGTAAAGAAAACGGGTCAACTACGAATAGTTGGTGAGTTTCACTAATTCAAATAAACACTGACAGATCATTTTAATAATCATTTATTAGCAATGTAATTATGCTGGGAACTATGTTTCCCCAGAACATTTTCATTAATCTTCTGGGAACTATGTTACCCCAGAACAATAATAACCTCTGGGAACTATGTTTCCCCAGAACAATAATAACCTCTGGGAACTATGTTACCCCAGAACAATAATAACCTCCGGGAACTATGTTACCCCAGAACAATAATAACCTCTGGGAACTATGTTTCCCCAGAACAATAATAACCTCTGGGAACTATGTTACCCCAGAACAATCCCACACGATAAACAATTTATATATTCTGTGCATCAAACCATATATATATAAATATACAAGTGTTTCCATACGATCGGTATGTACTTAAATACTTTAATAAAGACATGCTTTCCGCCCCGGGAAAATATTTAAAACGGTTCATTAAAAGGGGCTCGTGAAACTCACCTTTCTGTGAGTCGGGACGTGATACAATGAACTGCTATAAGCCTGGATCTGTAATATGATATCTAGTCGTTACTATATAATTCCCATAAATTAAATCCGTGTCAATCGGTACATCTGGGGACATTGTTAACCCAGTACTGTACTCGATCCGGGGACAATGTTAACCCCGTGACACTTCTAAGGACTCAGATTGTGACATTAATTAGAGTCTGACGGTCAAAATTATCATTTTTATGTTTTCCTTGATTTGCGTGCCTAGCACGGTTATCCGTTTTTAGTTTCAAAAATGAGTTTGTTCACACCCGACCTAAAAATGGTGTTTGACTGTTATTTTAGTTAAAGTGATGAAATTAGAGCTCGGTTTGGACACACCGTTTGGCCGCGGGGCCCGTTTCTGTCATTTAGGTGTCGGAAACAGTAAAATCGGGTAAAATTACCCAAATCATCCGAATTATTTTCGGATGATTTATTTTTACTTGATTAACTTAGTTTCATGAAAATAGTCCATTTTTACGGTTTTTATGCACCAGTCAGCTCGCTTAGGCGAACTTTGCCGGTTTACTCGTTTTAAGCTTTAAAAGTTTGTTTTTAAGTTCCAATTAGCACAAATAAATATCCGTTTAGTCTTGGACCTTGAAATTTTGTACAAAACATATTTTGACAGTAAGAAATTTTATAAAATTTTTTTTCCAGAATTAATTTTTGTATCTAAGATTTATTTAACCATTTTTAAACGTCATTTAAACACCAAATATGTCGAAAATACCAAACGACCTTCGAAAAATCCCAAATTTTTCTGGGACGACCCCTGTTACCCACTTAGTTCACTGTAATTTTTCCAGAACCAAAAACTCATTTTTCATGCCATTTTTACCAAAACCGAGCTAGAAATCCCTAGAACTCGTTTTACCGAAAAGCCTACTTAGACTTCTCCAATGAACCTGAAATTTTGTGTGTGACTTTTATATGTTATAAAAAGCTTATCTTAAATTTTCCAGAATTTTTCATGATGTTTAGCTATTTTTCACCATTTTTGGCCAAAACCGAGCATTAAATTCACCAAATATTCATCATTTATCCAAAAATTACCAAAACTTCACAGATCTCATATTTTCATGTGTAGATCATCTCTGTGAAATTTCATGACCCGACTCTAAGCACACTACAATCTGTCCAAAATCATAGAACCACACGAAAACCGAACTACCTTGTGTTTCTAGCCTTAGATCGCAAAGATCTTGATTTCTAGCCTTTACTAGCAACTAGATACAACACCTACAAGCACAATAACACCATACCAAGCAAGTTACACCAACAATCAAACCATTTTTTCATAGTGTCGGTTTTGATATAAAAACAAAGGTTTTAACCGTAAAAATCCGTTCTCGACTCTTTTTACTCATTTCTTGGACCAAGATCCCTTGTATAACTTGTATACATCTCTTGATCATGCAAGAGTCGGTTTCATCTCGGGTTTTCACCCGTCTTTCACATGGAAACTCATTTTACAAGATTTCAACCGTAAAATTTCGTTCTAAACTCTTTTAACTCATTACTTGGATCAAGATCCTTTGTATAACTTGTATACATCACTTGATCATGCGAGAATCGGTTTCAACTCGGGTTTTCACCCATTTTTACATTTGAAACCTCCTTTTCTCAAGATCATGAAGTTGGAAACAAGATTCAAGCATTAAAACATGCGTTATACCTTGTAAATCTTGGTTGGAAATCAAGAACTTGGATGAATGTTGAAGGTTTGAGAGAGTTTTGAGAGTTTGGAGTGTTAGAAAAAAGAAATGAAGTGTGTATATGTGTGCACAAGGACCGATCGGTCCAAGGTCATGTGTGGGGTGGGGCCCACACATCCATTCTAGGCCACACATTCGGATTTTCGTAATCCGGATAATGTTTTGGATAATCTGGCTCAGTTCGTTTCTCTTTTAAACCCGTAATTCGGCTTAAAACGAGCCTAAAATGGTCGTTTTTCGGGTTAAAATAAAATTTACATAAAACCGACTTAAAAACTTTAAAAAACTTAAACCATGACATTTATTGACTTAAAACATCATTTTATTAATGATTACGCATCTTTTTCGGCTTGATTGATTATCTCTTGCTTGGTTTGGCGTTAAAGGTTTCGTTTAGCGTACTGACGTACCATTAAACTTACCATTCTTTTTCTGTGCTATAATTCACTTATCCCGAAGCTTTAATACTTCGTAAACATCACTAAACATTATATATTTTGTCTATAATGTAATTCCTGATTCGTTCGGGTTTCAATAATCGTTCATCGATTAATCGTAATCCCGATACGACTAGTTGTTCATTCGAGTATAATTCGTACTGTGAATCATATATACTCGTATAAACACATTATAATTCATATATTCAGTATTGAATAACACGTAAATAGTATATTCCGGCTAGGGTATACCTGAATTTGCCGGAATCGTTACACCTTGAGTTCCGTCGAAATAGGTAGGTTTGGCATCGGTAAAGTTTTTAAAGGTCACAACGGGAGCTGAAGGTGGGGGAGGAGGAGGGTTAGCGTTAGCCATGATGTTCTGGTGCATCTGGGTCATGATATAAGGGAGGACCGCTGTCAGGTGCTTAGTGATCTTGGAAGTTATCTTGCGGCTAGAGGTTCCAGATGATCGACACTTTGAGGTTACGGGAAGCCATTCTGCGAACAAGGGTAACGAAAATCGTGAGACTCGGTGTGCGTGACCCGGGTTTCGAACCCGGGTCTGTCTCGTGTCACTGAAATGTTTTAACCAGTTGAGCTGTGAGTCATATTCATTTTAAATCTGAAAAACATTATATATATATAATGATGAAAACTTCATCTTTTTCATCTATAAGGACATAAACCCTAATTTTTCAATTGGGGTTTCTGTTCTATGTTTGTTACAATTAGATTAGGGTTATTGTTGGTTGGTTCAACGACATTATAAAGCACATAACAATTACCTTATTTCGTTTTAGTTTGGCTGCGATTAAGATCGCCGGAAAATTTAACAAAGAAACTCCCAATTACAGAAACTCAGTGTATTAGAGGGGAATTAAGTGGAATGAGCGAGTTGTTTAGGAGCTTAGGCATCTATTTATACTACGGGGTGGGGCGTCTACATTTTAATGCTTTGATTTGATTAACGAAAAATTTGGCGGGGATCGCGGGTTTGATTAACGCGGCTAAAGGTTGTTATATCGTAATTAATTATATAGATATCGATGTTAACTAATGACATAACGCGTTAAACTAATTGTTCGAGTCAAAGTTTGATGTTTGAGAGGTGTTTGGGATTGCCGGAACCATTTTCCGGTGACCGGAAAACCGGGCCGGAAAAACGGGTGAGAGGGGACAGGGGTAGGGTTGGTTTATTTTTTATAATATAATTTGAAATAAAATGTTACACTATTAGCCCCTGAAGTTCAATAAAATTATTAAATGGAATTTAAATACTTTTTAAGCTAATTATAGTTTTCAAGTTTTACACTTTTAATCCTAAACTTTATAATCGAATTATATAGTTCTCGGTTTTGGATTATTTACACGTTTAAGCGGTTTATCGATACGACTCAAGATTTCATAAGTAATGGAACGTGGTAATAAATGAACGAACGTTTTAACATAAATGTTGGGAATACTTTATTAATAATCATGACGAAATAACCAAACGACCCAACGGGTCGGGGTTACAAATACAAATACGAATCGAAAAAATTGACGAATGTCACATTTTATCACTACCGGGATGCATCATGTACTTCGATTTATGAGCTTCATTCATAATCCTTTCACGTAAATCACCGACAATCGGTACCCAGATTCTGTTTCCGAGTCTTAGTATATCGTCATCTCCTTTGACCAACGAATGAATGGTGCTGTTACCCTTTTCTTCGGAGATATGATTCTCTTCAATTGCTTGCTTCTGAGCCTTCTTGATTTGTTCGATTAAGTCTATTTGTAGCTCTAATCTCAAGGCTCGAACTCTTTTGGGCCTCTCACGTTCTTTTCGGCTCAATGCGTCAGCTACTACATTTGCTTTTACTTCATGATAGATGATTTCACAGTCGTAATCGTTTAAGGTTTCCATCCATTTTCTTTGACGCATGTTAAGTTCCTTCTGATCAAAAATATGCTTTAAGCTCTTATGATCAGTGTACACGATAAACTTGACTCCATAGAGATAGTGATTCCATAATTTTAAGGCAAAAATTATGGCACATAACTCTAGATCGTGAGTCGTATAATTCTTTTCGTGTACTTTCAATTGACGAGAAGCATAAGCTATTACTTTCTTTCTTTGCATTAATACGCAACCCAAACCCGAATGAGATGCGTCACTAAATACAACAAAAATCCTCTGTACCATCTGGCAAGGCCAGTATAGGTGCATTTGTAAGCTTTTGCTTAAGTAAATCAAATGCTTCTTGTTGTTTGATTCCCCATTCATACTTAACATTCTTTCGGGTTAATGGAGTTAAGGAAACTGCTATACAAGATAAATTTTTGATGAATCTTCTATAATATCCAGCCAAACCTAAGAAACTTCGGACCTTGGTTGGAGATCTAGGAATCTCCCATTTAGCTATTGCTTCAATCTTTACGGGGTCCACTTGAATTCCATTTGCATTGATAACATGGCCAAGAAATTGCACTTCATGCAACCAGAACTCGCATTTGGAAAATTTAGCATACAACTTCTCGTTTCGGAGTATCTCAAGTAAGATCCTAAGATGATCTTTGTGATCTTCTTTCGATTTAGAGTAAATAAGTATATCGTCGATGAATACGATTACAAATTTATCTAAATAAGGCTTACAAACTCTATTCATCAAGTCCATAAAAGCGGCTGTGGCATTAGTGAGTCCAAATGGCATTACGGTGAACTCATAATGTCCATACCTTGTCCGAAAAGCTGTTTTTGGAATATCTTCTTCTTGAACTTTCAACTGATGGTATCCAGAACATAAATCTATTTTTGAAAAGAAACTCGCTCCTTGCAATTGATCGAATTGGTCGTCAATTCTAGGTAGCGGATATCGATTCTTAATAGTTACTTTGTTCAAGGCTCTGTAATCGATACACATTCTCATGGAACCATCTTTCTTCTTGACAAATAATATCGGCGCCCCCGAAGGTGATGAGCTTGGACGAATAAATCCTTTCTCTAACAATTCATCCAGTTGTTTCTTCAATTCCTTCATTTCCGTTGGAGCCAAACGATAGGGGGATTTGGCTATTGGAGCTGTTCCAGGCATTAAGTCTATTTTGAATTCGACTTCTCGATTGGGTGGGATTCCTGGAAGTTCATCTGGAAAGACATCGGAAAATTCAGATATTATTGGTACATCTTTGATTTCCTTCGGTTTTGATTCTTCCGTTACATAAGCCATAAATGCTAAGCATCCTTGATTTAAGCATTTGTTAACCTTCATCATGGAGATTATGCTAACATGACCAGCATCTTTGTCGCCCGCGATTTGAATTGTTCGTTTGTCAGGGGCTTGGAGTTCTATGGTTTTCTTATTGCAAATGATACGGGCATGGTTGTCGGATAACCAGTCCATACCTAGAACTATATCAAAGCCCGCTAAGGTCATGGGCATAAATTCGGTTGATGTTGTTTTGATCCGTTACGATGCCAACATTAGTTGCGAGTTGGGGGGGGGGCTCATTTTAACCAAATTTCAAACCACAAACCTTTTATAAATTCAACTATAACAGAGCGGATTTGACAAATATTTGTTACCCATGTTTGGTTTTATGCGATTTATTTTGTATATATTTCTAGCATTGAAATCCATGCTGTGTGAGGGGTCAAGGATTCTTATTGATAATCGTTGTGTAGTTTAATTAATCTTTGAACTTCTTTATGTGAGAAAACATATGACATTATTTATAATTTTTATAATGTAAAGTTAAGTCTTGTACAAAGCAATAGTAAATACACTTTTAGCATTAGCAGATGATCTTCAATCCAAGCACAAAAAAGGAAGAACTTTCTGAATATATTTTTTTTTATAAAGAATGATATAGTTTTTTACATAACTCATAGCACGATCTCTCCTAAATAGACATGCAACGAGAGTGCACGTGACATGGGTTACTTGCAAAATAATGTTTCTCTCGTTTCGTTCCCCATGGTCAGGTTCATCCTATAATGCAAGTTAATGAACTATAATAGTAAATCAACCAATGATGGAAACATATCTGACTCTTTTAAGAGTTTCCTTACAAGCATTGACTTTTTGTTAGTTGACCACAATCTAGATTTGAGATATCATGCTAGTCAATGGCATAGAAAAACACCTCAAATTCAATCATCTTGTTAATGTATACCGTAGTATGAAGTGATATGTGAGTTGCGACTAACATGGTTTTTTGCAACTGTACATGCCCCCCTGCAACAACAGCAATAACCTATTTAGCTAAAAAAAAATGAATTGCAGGATTAGAATTACCAAAACCATCTCATGTTTAACTACAAAAAATTTTCAACACAAAACTAATTCGTTAACTTACCAATTTTACCACAAAGTTAACGTAATGGGCATTAATTCGTTAACTTCTACTTAACTATAGGCTCAGCTCGCTTAACATTTACCAGTCTAGGCTCATTTGACTTACAAGAGCTCGAGCTTAAAGGTGAAGCTCGGCCCATTAGTAGTTTTTCAGGCTTGAGCTCGGCTTGTTTCATGCGCTATTTCTAAAAAATAAATATATAATATAATAAAATACTCACACTAAACCCATAAGCTATAATGTGGTTGTTAACACCAAGAAAACCAATGGCGGTCTCATTCTGTTGCAACGCACAATTAATGTCTGCTAGAGAGCCAACATCAAACCAAGTCATTTTGCACCAACAACCTATCACACAAACAATATCGAATATATATAATCAACTTTATAAAATATAAGAAATAATAGCACCAAAAGGTTATGATATGTGTCACCACTAATCAAATAAACCGTTCATAATATCTTGTTTAAAAAAAAACTAAGATAAACTATAAAACAGTAAGCTGCCTAACACAACCTTAACTTAGAAACTAACTATTTAAATTCGTTCATGTTTGTCCGTATGCATTCACTTATGGTTGTTTATTTAATAAAAAGAACATGAAGAGAAGTTTTTGTTTATTCAGTTAAAACAAAGAATCAGTCACTACAATAATTATAGTTTCTTATGGTATCTAATAACCAATTTTAAATATAAAAGGAAAAAAGTGTTTCATCAGTTAGACTACCCAACCCAATCCAATTGAGCCCATTTAAACTAAAAAGTAAATAAATTGGCATCCCACTGGTTCGCAACTTAAAGGCACGCCTGCAAAATGATAATTTGGTCATTTCCATTACAGTCTATACTTAAGGAATTAAGTGACCTTAACTGTTGAGATACTTAACTTATATTACTTATTAGTATTATATTTTTGAAAAGAAAAATGCAACAATTAATGTTAATATGTAAGACCCCGAATCCCGGGAATCCTACAGTTGGTAATCACATCCATAATTTCACCAAAAATTTAAAACCAAACGTATCATTTTATTCAAAACCAGTTCAGAGTAATTTAACAGTGGAAATTCATAAGCATCAAAAATTCCCAAAACCAAAAAAAATACCCAATGATAAACAGTGGGAAAAGTTAAGTACCTAAAATCCCCAAAACTGAATATAAAGTGAAGTGTTTGTTTTATTTTAAAGTCCTCGTCTAGAAATGCCTTCAACTCCGAGTAGCATCTAGCACGTCCAAGCGGTAACATCCACTCCTTAACCTAAATGTCAATCTAACATACACACAAAGTCAGCTAGAGCTGAGTGAGTTCAAGTTTTCATAAACCATAATACATACTTTATTTCAAGTTATAGTCCTAAACAACAGCGAGGATAATAATAAAATAAATAAATATGGTTCACCAAATAATACATTCATCGTCGAACACACGTACACGGGCCTCTCCACCACGAGTCAAGACTCGAGTAATATATTTGACCCAGACGCGGTAAGACCTAAGCACGTGACACGAGCCTCTCCACCACGAGTCAAACCCGAGTAATATATTTGACTCGGTCACAGCTTACACATCCAAGCACGTGATACGGGCCTCTCCACCACGAGTACAACCCGAGTAATATATTTGACCCGATCACGGCTTAACATACAACGGGCCTCTTCACCACGGGATTTTAAAGCCCGAGTAATATATTTGACCCGCCAAAATGATGATCACGCCACACGGGCCTCTCCACCACGGGATTTGAAAACCCGAGTAATATATTTGACCCGGCCGTAATCACCATGCACACACACATCAATAAGCCTACTCACATCATTTTTTAGTCACAAGGAACTAAATGTCATCACACAACCGTAGGCTATAAGGTAACACATACTCATACATATATATAATCCCAAAACATACCGTATCGTAAGTAAGCCATCCTTAGTCACGAATGGCTAACTAACATCACTAACCATAGGCCATAGGGTAATACGTGCACATACATACATACATACATACATACATACATACATACATATATATATCATCCTAAAATATGCCATATTACAAGTAAGCCTATGGGCCATGAGGTAATATATAATAATCAGTCCAATATATGAACTAAGTAAATAGGTCTACTCGTATTCAATTACTACCAAGCCTATAAACATCCTCGAGTCTCTGGACCATAATTAATGTATGTAACCTTAAGAGATATAAGACCATAAACGAGTCTAAAATATCCTAAGGCATAGAAAATAGTTCAAATATAGCTTTCAAAATGCACAATCACGAGTAAGACCATGTAATACCATTCAAATAGTTGTAACGAGTAAAATCGTGTAAAATTGTATTTCGGTGTGTATGCTAGCCCAAAACGTAAAAAGATTAAAAAGGGCATCATGGACTCACCTGACACTAGGTATGATTTCACCACAAGCTAGAGGATCCCTACGTAGCCCCACAACTCAAACGCCTGTCGGTTTACGTACAATCAATACTATTGACACCGAGATGACTCGTTTATCCTACGAGACGTTCTAACATGGTTCGAGTTACCTAAAACCTCGACCTCATCAAACTCAATCACAACAGCCCCGAGGCCTTACATTTACCAAAACGACCCTTAGATACTTCCGGGAATAAAAAAATTCCCAATTTACCCCCGGAAGCATTAGGTGACACTAACACGTGTGTTTAAGGGTCGTTTAGGCAATTAACATCCAACTCAGCCCCATGTGGACCCATTATGATAATTTCACAGCCCACAAGTCCACACGATGCTACACGAGTCAAATGGGTCGGTAACTCGCAAATACAATGCACCAACTATTCAATAAACGCAATTGCGCGTTGTACCGACCCGTTTGAGTAACCGACAACCAATTCAGCCCCAAAACTTATATAAATGATTTTTCAACAGCCTGTAACCCAAACCAAGGTCACCCGAACTGAATTGGTCGTTAATTACTCCAATACTCGCGTTAAACGCAACAATTCGCTATTTTAGACAACCAAATATCCACTTTCAACCTACAACTGGTTGATCAATCAAACTAACACCAATGGACATGATTTTAAAGTATGTTATACAAGACATACCTAGGAAGATGTTGGTGCAAAAACCTTAGCCAAAACAGCCCCGGAACTACTCAATTGGACAGCCCCCTGACAAGCCTAAAACCAACCGAATTTCGACGAATAAACGCGTCATATGGATGAATTAAGGTGAAAAAGAGTTGTAGAACTTTAGTACCCGACCTGGAATTTGAACTTTGGATGGCCGGAGATGGGCTGGCTTGCACGAAAATCGAGAAGGGGGGGTCAAGGGGGGCGCCGATCGGAACATATGGTTAGGGTTAGGGTTTAATTTTTTTTTATATAAAATATAATAACAAAATAACATTCTGGCCCCTCCACTTTACTAAGGGTTGAACTTGCACGAAAAGCAAAGTAAGATACGTTTACGAGGGTGGCAAGGAGCTCTCGGGGGAATGCCAGGTCAAGCCCGGAAGGTGCACACAACACTATAAGGTTAAACCTTTTATCGAAAATTAACGGACATTACATAATATTATATTTTTATTGCTACTTTATATATACCCAGCCTTTTACCCCACAATCTGTTCCAGAGTGTTTCCTGGTCATGAATACTTGTGTAAAACATGAATAGGCCTGTGAATGAACCTAATGGTTATTGAAACACTTGAAAATAAGTTCGTTTATATTCGTTTATTTAATAAATGAACGAACATGAAAAAATATTTGTTAATTTACTTAAATCAAATGAACATGAACACATGTCTCATTCATTCATTTATGTTCATGAACAATTGTTCTTTTGAATTCGTTTATGTTCATCTCAATTGCGTTCATTTATGCTAATTACTTTACGTTTCTTTAAATTCGTTCATTTGCATACTTTAATATTATTCATTTAAATTTTTTAGACACATTACAATTCTAAATTTATAATGTTATAGGTCCAACACTGTTCACATTTACTTTCAAGGTTCATGAGCAGTAACAGCTCCACCTAACGCATGACCTTGTTATTTTAATCTTTACTATGACTAAAACTTCCCACCATAATAATACAAAAGAAGTACACAAATTTGGGGTTGGTTACGCTTTTTAGCCAGCTTTAACTTAGTCTGGGTCAAAATTGACTGTTGTTGACTCTTTTGGTCAAAGAGTCAGATGCTTGAGGGTGATACGGTCAATATTGACATAAAATTGTAAGCAATTTAAAGTTTATTATTATAGGCAGATATAAAGTTTTAATAAAGGATGACAACACAATATATACAACAAATTTAAAAGAAACCAACCTCCACAAACTTGTACATTTGGGTTCGTGAAATTATTGAGGCATCCCTTCATGAACTATTACAAAGATCACCTATGCAAATGAAAAATTAAGATCACATTTTTTAAAATATTCTAGACATCTTATTTTACATCTTTGCTAAAAAGAAGTTAAAAGGTTACTCTGTCTCCCATTTCAAGTACATTTTTAATCAAGTTTTGGAATCAATTCTTGTATCCTGAAACATCCCTGCAAACCCCGGGTCATCAATGTAAAATTATAAATTATTGATTTGAATACCAGTTTCCATTGTATACCTAACATCTTATCTCATGCCATTTTCAAGCAGTAACTTTAAAATAAAAAGCAAAGTTTCATGACGACAAACCTTGATTTAAGATTAACTGGACATTTTATATACGAGAACAACCAATCCCAACTCATGAGTTTTATCTATCATAGATTTAAGATCGTCTGGAATGCTAGGTGCAAAATAGTTTGTGACATGGTACCTAAGGCATCAAAAAAATTAATCAAATTCAGTTAAAAATAATGAAAAAGGTTAATAGAGAAAGCACAAGGTGTAACAAGGCAAACAAATATAGAGAAATTACCCAAAGGTAGCATAATATGAGTGGTCTAAACAGTTAATCAAAATTCACTTGGAACTTTAAACAAACAAGTGTTGTGCATGTATGTAAGATAGCGATGTTGATGAGATGATACTTTTTGTTTTAATTATTACAAAGGGAGGGAAATAGCAGATTGATTAGAGAAGAAGAAACAAAATTGACAAACAACAAATATCATCAATCATCAGATTATCGTATCATCATTCATCAAATGCAGAAGAAATCAACATATAGAAGAAAAGTGAGCAATTACAACAATTAGGGAGCAAACCGCAGCCGAGTTGAAGGCTAGGGAATATCGTCTTTTATATACAAACCTTCAATTAAATCTGACGACGTTACACAAACCTTCAATTGAAACTGACATCTTCATTTGGGTATCAATTGGAGCAATTAATAATTGAAGGAGTAACCAAAAGATTGAATTGAAGGGAAGGTTTGTAACTGAAGTATTAAAGGGAACGTCGCCGGAGGAATATGGTTTTGAACGAATAAAAGCGGCGCCGGCCGGTGACGTGTAGTTAATATAGGAGCGTCTGAAGGAGAGAGAAAGTGAGAAACTGATGGATCGCTTATCTGCTTTATAATGTAATAATGTAATATAGATTCAAGGTGTGGGCTATATCCCTGAATATGGTCTAAGCAATTTATAATATAACAACTAGGCAGAACCCCTACCTTGGATGACTTATTATACGAAACGCCTATGCTCTACTGAACCACACTTCTACTTGGAAGAAAGTCGAGAGAGTATTTAGATAGAGTTACGGCACGCATTTCGAGACAAAACTTGTCGGGATATTGGCATATTGGGATGGTGGCACGATTATCGAGGTTATGTGTGTGTTTTGGGGTGTGAAGATGGATGAGAGGTCCCCCCCCATGGCTACCCTATTTATAGCGAAATTTCTGCAGCTTCGCGAACGCGAAGCTGCTTCGTGTATCACGAAGATGCACTAGCTTCGATGAGTCGCCCGCGTAGGCTTGCCAAGTGTCGCTACGGCCTACCACTTGTCACCGCGTGGTGACACGTGTCCCATGACGTGTCCTGCAACTTCGCGTATCGCGAAGATGCAACTTGGATTATTCGCGATGCGCAATGATGCAAAACTTCAAATCTGGTCATTTTTAGTCCCCTGGTCTTTTGGTAACTTGCCATATTTTGATTTTGTCTCATCATCCAAAAATACAAAAGCAATGCGAGCATGCGAAGTGCAAAGTGCGCCATCAAAGCGTCCAGTGCGTTGGGTGCTCCGCACCCTCCGCTAGGACTAGGGAGAGTGGTTAGCCACTTAAGAATGTTATCATGGAAAGTCCTCTCCTTATAAAGCGCTTTATTTTCTTTACCACTTTCCATGTGGGATGGAGTCTCCTTACTTCATTCTCTAAGATAAGCTACTTCAATTTCTTTATCTTATTTCACTCATTATTTATACCAGGAATATTTTTGATCCCTCGTCTTTATTATTTGTCAAAATTGGACCAAATTTTTCGTGATGTTACACTAAAAAACCAACAAATCATCGGGAGAGTGACGCATGTCTCATGACTCGTGATCTAGAGGACGTTAGCGGTCCGCTACCGATCCCTTAGTGGTCCATTATATATGGGTCCTCAAATCAAGCTATAAATAGTAGCCATAAATTGCTAATTTCTTTCATTCACAATACTGAATTCTCTGTTAATCATTCCTGATCCCCTAGTACGAGCGTTACTTGTCGCCAAGAGAACTCTGACCTTGGCACTCTGACCTTGTGCCAGGAAGCCAAGTGTGGTTATTCATCCATTGACGTGTTAGAAGCCATCATATATAGTTACTAAGTTCGTTTTAGATAAGAATTATGAGTTTGTATAATTTCTTTAATCTAAGCTTTGATCTTAGATAAGATAAGTTAGCCCTCGTTATAATCATTTAAAATGATTTAAGACTCTGACATATTAAAGGTGTTTCTTAATGATTAAGAATGTTTCTCATCTAAAAGACATGTCTTATCTGACATTTGGATATATTGCCTAACTATTCTAACAACCCATCTAAAAGGATGATTTGGTCAAAAGAACAAAAGGTTTTAAACTCTTTAAATGAAATATTTTAAACGAGGCTTGAACCTATACTGGATCCCATGAGATCTAAATGATTAATACGAACCTATGGCTTGACTATAGGTCGGGATTTATAACTCTTTCAAAACATAAGTATTTTAAATACTTTTGTATGGTAAAACACTTAATGCATAGGAGGATATGCTTAATGTGACAGAATTCAGGCCATATGGGCGTGCACAAAACAGATTTGTTAGTATTATGTTACAGATAGGACGGTGAAACATAACTCGAAAGGAACCCCGTCATGGGCATCTATAAGTCCTATAGGTGGGCGTAGGTGACCTAGGCATATATATGGGCATGCATGAAACAGATTTGTTAGTATTATGTTACAGATAGGACGGTGAGACATAGCTCGAAAGGAACCCCGTCGTGGGCATCTATAAGTCCTATAGGTGGGCGTAGGTGACCTAGGCATATACTAAGGTTGTACTCTTGGGCTATAGGGCTATTGGATCAGTATCCATGTAAATAATATGATCACGTATTGTTTAATCAAGAATATAAAAATGCTTTATAAAATGCGTCAGTTATAGGTATTGACAAGTAACAATGCTGATATACTTTTCACATTACTTTTTTATACTTTTGTACGACAAGAGTACATGTGAGATTATCAATTTTATAGTTCATGTGTAAATATGTAACTTTTAGTCATCAATACTGTAATACTTCTATATTATCTTTTGGTGATTTGCTTATATGTGATACCATTGCTTGACTTTCAATTTGTTTCTCACACATCATTTGTATATACGCATTCTATTTATGTATAGTTAGCATGCATATCATTTGTATATATGCGTTCTTTTCATATACAAGTTAATATTATACATGTGTGCATATTTTGTAAACTTGAAAAGGTATGAAGAATGGGATGTGTAGAAAGTTTTTTTTATCGAAAGTTTTTTTTTATCATCCTAACGTTGGGCTTTTTTTCGGCAAGACCTCTCTCCTAAATTATTGTCACCGCACTTTATGATACATGAAATGTTAGGTTAAACAAGAAAGCCAAACGGGAATATAAGCAAATGATGGTCCACAACCATTTCACCTATTTCCATTCTTCGTCGTGTCATGTAAGATGGTGTGTGTTTCTTCTTTTGTATCTCATGCACAAGACAAGCAGAAAGACAAAAAAAAATATGTATGATAGCCGATCCGCTAGAAATTTGAAAAATCCATACCAAAATTATGTGTTTAAATGTTAATATGCATGTACATATATTAATTGTAAACATATTGTTGGTATTATAATAGAAATAACAAATTGGTTTATCATCACCAGGTTAAAGTTAGAAACCTCCTGGGATATGTTATGAAATACAAAATAAAAACATATAGAAACAAATTTGACATACTCTCTCTAAAAGAATAGAGAAGATTATCATCAATCCATTATTACAACCCAACTAAGTATTACCCATATAAATAGAAAGAATATAGATAAGTAATAAGCACTAAACTTAAACTGCTTAAGCAACTTTAGTTACTGCAGCGTGTATCGCATCTGCAAGGTGAGGGACTGTCCTCGAGCTTAAACCCGCCATGCTAATACGCCTGCAAAAATGTGTAGCTTAGTCAATGAACACAACAACAAAAGATATGTATATAACATATGAATATGTGATATATGATGTGGTTGGAATATTTTACCCGTCAGATGTCATATAAATATGATATTCTCTAGTCATGAAGGTCACTTGCTTTGTATTAAGCCCTGTGAAAGTAAACATCCCGATTTGCTTTATAATATGGCTCCAATCACCCGGGGTGTCTGCCAACAACAAAAAAGAAAAACACACGATATCATTAATCATTCTATTTAGTGAACTTTTGTTAAGTAAGATACCTCTAGCCCGTAAAGCATCAAAAAGCTGCTTGCGCATGGTGATAATACGGTCAGCCATTGCTTCTAACTCAACAGTCCACTCTTGATACAGTTTCCTACACATGATTTTTCACACTCAAATACGAGGAATTTCATAAAACTCTAAATTATTTATGTAATCAGTTAATTACCTGTCTTTGAAGATGGTAGACACAATTGAAGCGCCATGAATTGGTGGATTTGAGTACATGGGCCTTATTACAAGTTTCAGTTGGCTCTCAACCCGTGTTGCCACATCAGCACTCTTGCAAACCTATTGGCAATAATATATAATTCACGTGTCAAATATAGATATATATATATATATATATATATGAGAATGTAAGTTAAAAGCTGGACTTACAATGCTCAATGCACCAACTCTTTCACCATAAAGGCCCATATTCTTTGCATAACTTTGAGCTATAAAACATTCACCACCATCAGCAACAAACATTCTAACAGATTGAGCATCCTCATCTAGACTTCCGCTTGCAAAACCCTAGATATGCCAGTAATAGTGTTGTTATCATCATCATTCAAGTTCAGAGACATAAACTTGAAAATGGCAAAACCGCACCTGATATGCACTATCGAAAAATGGTAACAAACTTTTGGATCTAATCAGTCTTCTTATTTGCTCCCATTGCTCACGTGTCGGGTCAACACCGGTGGGATTATGAGCACAAGCATGTAGAAGGATAATTGCTCCAGATGGAGCCGATCCAAGGTCTTCCAGTAAGCCTGTTCAGCACAAAAAACCAAGTGTAATATTTTAGGATAGAATTGAAAAGAAAAAAGAGTTATAGTAAGACAATGAACCAGAATATTTAAATGAAAAAGAAAAAAACAATTAATCAAGAAAATATGATACGGCATGGAACATATACACATGCATACATACATATACGTACACAACTATATATTTACATATACATATATAGGGAGGGTTCTATGCAGAAGATAGTTTTTCGTGAGAACAGAAAAAACAAAAGAAATCTTGTTTTTTCAATTTTAAAACACAAGAAAATGGTTGAAATGCAATGTTTATACATCGCTTCTAATATTCTGAAAAATATATTAAAATATTTTGTTTATCTATAAAACCTACACATAGCCTGCGCGTGTTTCTAAAATTATGAACCATTGATACAAAAAATTAAATGTTTTAGGTCTGTTCTGTTTGTTCACATTATAATTTAGTCTTTTGTAATGAACCTCTCCTAATTTATAATTATACATACACACATATGTAAAGTATAAGCATATGTATATGTAGCAGTAGAACGCAGATGAAAGATTGTTGCAAACCTTGGATGTTTAGTCCACGGGTCACAGGATCATAGTAGCGGTATGTTTTCACAGTAAGACCAGCAAGAGTGAATATTTTCCCATGGTTTCCCCATGTAGGATTGGGTATGTATATAGTACGCTTCACAAATTAAAGTAGTAGTAATTATTATCATTAAAATAACAAAAATAATATGAAATGAAGAACACTATATATAATGGCCAGTGTATAAGCAACATTGTACTTGATAATAGTGTTTGGCTAGAAACTCAGCTCCAACACGCAATGACCCGGTACCAGACAAACACTGAACGGTTGTAACCAGGTTTCCCAGTATAGCAGGACTGCTCAAACAAAGACACATTTCACAAGTTATATTATATTATAGCTATTTCACTAAAGTTTCTTCAAACAAACAATATTATTGCAAATTCACAAAAACACCTGTTAGCTCCAAGTATAAGTTTTGCGCTTAATTTGTTAAAATCTGCCAATCCAACAATAGGGAGATATTCCTTGACACGTGACCTGCAAGTGACCGACGTTGAACCTTGTTTGTGTGTTACATTACATTCAACTGATTTAATTAATTTCATACATAAATGATAAATAAAGATTACCTGTCATTAACCAGTAGCTTCTCTGCTTGTCTGACAACATTTAACACTAGAGGTTTTCCTTCCTGTCATATAAGTTAATGAACTAATTGTTAGGATCAGTGATCAGCCAAACATAAAACTAAAAACCTAACAAATGACCATGAACGAACCTCCGTGCGATAAGCACCAACACCCAAATTGAGCTTGATAGGGCTTGGGTCTTTGTTATATGCAACTGTAACCTGCATGACATCATCATGCATTAAGAATTAATGATAAGGTATATGCAAGTGCCCTGCTTGCGGTGCGCGCATATAATGTATATATGTGTGAACCCTCGGGTGGGCAAAAGTAAAATTGCACTAATTTTGACGTTATTTTACTAATTTTGTGAAAATAACGTTAAAAGTGATGGAAGGTTAATCAGGCATCATGTGGTGGCGTTGATAGCCGAAAGACAAGGGTACATGCACCAATCAGCCGGCGTCCCGATGATTGAGTGCTATGTGCCTTATGTAATATGTCCAAGGCTTGATGCAAAACTACTATCGAGCCGGGGGTCTCACCGGAAGCAGCCTCTCTATCCCCGTGGGGTAGAGGTAAGGCTGTCTACATCTTACCCTCCTCAGACCCTACCATAGCTTTGCTATTGGTGGGATATACTGAGTACGATGATGATGATGTATATGCAAAAATCATCCAATTTCAGGAGCAAGTACCAAGAGTTTACTTCAACTATTTGCATTTATAATAGAATTTCAGAACCACTCTTGTGTTCTTACTGTCCAATGAGCTACAAAGTTAATATTATTAATGCATTTAAGCATCTAACATAAGAATTGTTGGTAATTTTAGTGTTATCAATGTGTATTTTAGAGTATATTGGATTAACTTGTCAATCGAGTAAATAATGTAAGATTAACACGTTGGATGATGCGGAGTGCCGGCTCGATTTAATTCTAGATGTTATTTGGATTTTGTTATTAAAATAATAACTTGGGCCTTAATATATTATGTAGTGGGCAACTAATTAATTGGGTTAAAAACTTAAAACCCATGACATCAATATTAATTATCAATCGACCAAAGAGAGAACAAAACGACGTTCTGTTCTGTTATGTTCTTCATGGTATTGACAACAACATCAAATCCAATTCGAGAAATCTATGTCTTATCCGATAAATCAATCGCCTACAACCCACGAAACAGACTCAAAATCATCCAGGCAATTATCAAGATTGAAATCAATATCACATTTTCAATAATATTTGATCGAATTCATTATCATCATCATCCAGTTATGCAAAATTACAAGAAGAATTATGACTGACTGACTATTATTATAATTATTATATACTCCTTCCTTCACTTGTGAATATCTAATAGAAAAAGAAATTTTGAATCAAACAAGTCATCACTCCAGTCCAAATCAACCATTTCAAACTTCAAAGTATGTATTGTATCATCACAATAAATAAGTATATAAAATTTGTTAAGGTTAAAAACAGAGTACCCCGAGAATCGGATCTTCTGGAGCACGGACAACGTTAGCGAAGACAGAATCGGCGGCGGAAGTAGGGGAAGAAGAGATGGTGGTGCCGCCTTCTTCTTTATGGATCGTTCCGGCGAGGTGCCTGGAAAGGATACTCAACCTCCGATCAGCCGACAAAGAGGACTTCATTGTTCAATTGTTTACGTTTTCAGTTGCGCCTTCTTTTTCTTTTATATATGCATATGTATTTGATTTTGATCAGGATGACGTGGAAGCTACAAGGTGGGGTCCATATGGTTTGGATGAGGACAGGTGTAAATGGTAACGTGAGGGATGGGCTAGTAGTGCGTGGCTTGGCACAAACTTTAAGAAACATTTGTAATAATAATAAAGGCTTGGTTAGTTTGAAAACCCAACATAGAGAAAATCCTAGAAATCCTATTCTTGCCGTTGATTATTTGAATGGATGGCACAGATTTAATCTGGTGGGTACCATCGGTTGGTTTTCAATAAATGTTTAGCTAAAGTGCCAACTAGACGTCATGTAAGCAAAAATTAATTCATTAAAGACTCCTTTAAATCAAGTATAGTGGTTTTAACTTTTAACTAATTACATTCATTACTCTCAAATCATTTTTTATTTATTTAATATTTTATTATTCAATAAATATAATAATAATTTAAATAGTAAAACCAAACAATAAAATAACATTATAATAAAATAAAAGTTACAAACATAT
Organism: Bidens hawaiensis; assembly: GCF_021521415.1. Taxonomy (NCBI): domain Eukaryota; kingdom Viridiplantae; phylum Streptophyta; class Magnoliopsida; order Asterales; family Asteraceae; genus Bidens; species Bidens hawaiensis. The sequence goes on along the minus strand of NW_027493266.1, from coordinate 175,254 downwards.
AAATAAAAAAAGCGATACTTGAAATAAGAAAAACGAAAATTGTATTTAAAAAATAATAATAACTTATCAACCAAGGGGTCATTTATTGGGTTAGGTTAAAATAAAAACTCAATTGAGTTGTGAAAACTCAAGAAACTCATCCTTAACCACATATTTGTAATTAAAGTTTAAATCATATGATCCACAATTAAAGTTAATAAAAAATATAAGCATAAATATAACTTTTTCTCTCTCCTGAAAACATATAAAAAAATTAATAAAAAAATGTTAAAAAATAGCAAAACAATTTTTTTTGATGTTTCAATGTTTTGTATTAAATGTTACAACATATATTACGTATGTCAAAAAAAAAAAACGATGTTACATAGGGTTTTCATGGGTTTTCATTCTATACTTCCCCGGTCATATATATATATATAGGGGATGGATTATGCGAGAAATGATATTATAGCGAAAAGTGTGAGAAGTCGATCTCAACCATTGATTATCTTTGATTTGTTCAATGCATTAATCCCTCTAATTACTCCACATTAATTCTTGTAGAAAGTTACAAATTTGAATTATTTATTACCTACATATAAAAAAATGTATATGTAGGTGTATTGTATTAAATTGATCACCTACACAAGTAACATAATAATCTACACATAGCTCATATTCAATTATATGAATTGTTAGTTATTTTTATTTTTATCAAAATATAACTCGTATTTACCAACAAAACTTATTTTCTCCTATACTAATTTTGTTTCTTTTAGTTTTCACCAACACATAACTAATATTTACCTACACATATATCGTATTCACTTACACAGCTTGCTAGTTTATTTTATTTTCACCTACATATAAATAATATTCATCTATACATAACTCGTAGTTGCCTGCACATAAAAGATAGATTATAACATAATTAAAATTATAAAAAAATATGATGTGTTCCTACACTGTGAATATTTTATAAGTTTAGGTTAATACTATTAATTGTATATGATATCATGAACAAGGTTTATTTGTGTAGGTTAATATTCTGATATTAGTTATGTGCATGTATAAATATTGTGATCTATGTAGGTGATAACATGAACTAGTTTTTGTATGTGTAGGTTAATATTATAAATTGTGTAGGTATTTGTTTTTATGATGGTTAATATATTTATTTATTTTATAGTATGAGTATGAGGGTTTTGTTTTATGAATTATCTAAAGATTAAATCAAATTAAAAATAAAAATAAATATATAATCATTTGTAACTTAACATTAATTAGTATTAATTACCAAAAGAAACTCCTAAACTTTTTACTAATATACTTATACAATTAAATAATCTAAAAAAAGAAAACTTATGATTGGCCGGAATCTCTTCTCGCACTTCTCACACTAAAAACACTTCTGAAATGAACCCCCGGTCATATATATATATATATATAAAAATCATTTTAGTTAACTAATAAAATATATTTATTAAATAATACAGTTATATAATCGTAATAATCGTCGTTCTCCTTATTGTCGTCATTCTTCTCGTAATTTTCTTTGTCAGCGTCGTCGTCAATTATCCGATTTATCGTCATTCTTCTCATCATTTCCTTTGTCATCGTCACCAATTCTCCGATTGTTCCATAAATGTTTGCTTAAATATTTGCATGTGTAATTATAATTTAATTTAAACATTATACAATATATAAATAAAAATAATATATTTTTCTAATCAAAATAAATATGCAACTTTAACTATTTTGAGGTTGTCAAAACACCAAACAAGAGATTGATATTTAAAAAATGAGTTAGATTCTCATCCATGACTTCAACTATTTTGATGTTTTTGTTTTCTAATATAACATAAAATAAGGAAGTGAGTAAATTTCTCACCCAGTGGCGGCGTTAGTGGCTTGGCAAAAGAAGTATATGAAATTACAATTATAATATTCCGTAATGGTTTTGACGAAAGTTTGGCAGCCACATCACCATGTTGACGCTGCCACTACGTCCAGTCTTATAAGTATTATTAAAATGTTTATAAGTACATTGGGGGACAGTTTTGGTAGATTGCTTAAATATATGCTTTTTCTCACCAGTACACTTGGAAACCCCCTCTCGCCGTGCAATCACATTATACAAAAAGTGACCCGTCGTCTTCTTCTTCACATTTTCCACCATAAACTTTTGAACAAAATAGTGTCTGAGATTGTAGGCGACTCACCGATTTGAAGGCTTTAAACACCGATTGAAAGCGTTAAACACCGATTGAAGGTATGTTTTGTTAGTTTTGTAGGCGATAATAGTTTTTTGTTGTTCGTGGTTTTGTTTAATAGATTTGGGGTTTTGTAAACAAAATTAGTGAAGGCGATAAACACCGATTGAAAGTGAAGTAGTGTTTTGTTGATGTTGGTTTGATGTTGATGTTGAGGTTGATTTAATAGTGTTTTGTTTTATATTGTTTTGCTGATGTTGGTTTAATAATGTTTTTGTGTTATAGATTTGCGGTTGTTTTGTTTAACAGTGATGATGTTGGTTTAATAGTCTATAATAGTGTTTTCTTGGTGTTGGTTTTTTGGAAAGGTTTGTTTTATAGTGTATTTGGTTTTATGGTCTATTTTGCAATTTGCAGAGCGTGGAGGTTTGTGTGAAGACTTTGAAAATGACAACTGGTATGTACTATGTGGACATTTTCTGTGTTTTTTAGGTTTATCAAAGTCAATGGTATTTAATTTGTTTGAACGCCGTTTTTATGTAGGGAGGAAGAGCGCAGGATTGCGCGGTTGGCCTTGGGGTCATTTAGGAACACGTCCGACGACCCCATTGATGTCGAAAACATGGAAACCCCCTTGACGTCGAGAGGTATGTTTTTTGTGTATTCAAGTTTGAAGTGTTTTGAATAGCATTTATTAAGGTAACCCAAAACTGTTACGTACGTGGCAGGACGCACAAGGGGTCAGAAGGTGATCCAAATTGATGATTCATCGTGTAAAAAACCAAAAGGTAGTCATTTGTTTAAATTTATAAAATTTTAATGTAAAAAAGTTGGTTCTGTATTTTAATGTAATGTGTTTTAAAAATTATTTGTGAATGTAAGAAATTGGTGACTGCTATACTTCCAGAAAACGGAAGAGGGGAGAAGGGACATCATGTGAGATGGGGCAAGAAAGCGTTATTCGCGTTGAGTTGTCAAGTAATAAACATATAGGTATGCATTCTAAAACCCAAACTTAAAATGAAAGGCTGTTATTAATGTAATGTCTTTTAGATAGCAGGTAAGAGTGACGACGCTTCTAAGAAAAGGAAGAGGGAGCAGGAGAATCTTTCAAATAAGTCTAAAATGGTCCGAAAAGCCAATAAGGGGGTGCCGTTATACACAAGGTCGTGCCCGCTACAGCTCGCAAGATGTGTAAAGACACGGAGGAAAAATAAAAAAAAAAGCTGTCAGAGCTATGGGATTCGGTGGTCTACTAAGGTTTAGAGTGGACGGTATTCCTTTGTCAATGGCGCATTACGTTGTTGAAAATTTTAATCCAGTTAACATGGTGATTGAGATTCCGAAGGGGACGATAAAGGTGGACGCGACAGCTATTAATCATATGTTCGGTATCCCCTAGGTGGTTTGAAGTTAGAAAGAATGTGTAAATATGATGAACTGACTGAGAGGATAAAGAGATGGAAAAGGAGGAACCCAAAGCAGTTTGTTTCGCCAACGGAACTGGTTTCAAGGATTGAAAGCGCGGAGGATATAGATTGTTTCGATTTTATGTTGGACTTCCTGATGCTGTTCCAATCAATAAAGGTGGAGTGCATGAGTCACGGCCGCTTCCGAGATACTGTTTTACACTACTTTAACGGAGCAACAGATTTCGGTAAAATCGATTGGTGTGAATATATTATTGAAGCATGGAGGCGATCCAAAACTGGTTGGAGTTCTGATAATCCTAAACAACCATTCTGCGGGCCGTTGACACTTTTGGTGGTATGTTTTGTCAATTTTAAAAAGTTAGCAGTAGTTATTATGTTTTGACAAAAAAGCTGATTAATAATTATATCTGATGTGTTAAAAACTGTTGATAACTGTTGTACGTGGACCGCACGAAATGCAAGGGTGTACGGGTTGATGAGAATTTGAGTCCAATTAGTTACTGGATAAAGGAGAAACTGAAAAAAAGAGAGGATGAAGAAATTCGTAACGGGGGGTTTGGTAGGGTGAAATTGAAACCGCTAACAAGAAAGCATGGAGGCAATGAAGAGCAGATGGATAGTGAGGAATTTGAGATAATAATATGTTTACTATACTTTAATATGTAATTTTGTTAATATGTTTATCTAACCCCGTTTACGCTTAAATATATTAAAAAGTTGTGTGTAAACCCTTGTTAATAAAATTGTAACAGGTTAAATTGGAAGAGGTTGAAAAGAAACTAAATATTCTGATTAGCGATAAGAGAGTTGTCGAGAAAAAGTTAAGGAAGTTACGTAGGAGGATACCAGAGAATGATAAGTTGTTGGATTTAATGAGCATGTTTGAAAGGATGTTGAAAAAAAACCGAAATGGCAGAGACAGAAAAAAAGCGATCAAGCGCAGGCGGATGAGTTGATAAAAAATGTGATGAGTAGCTTGGGGAAGGACGTGGCTGAGAAGTATGATGTAGAGGAAAACTACATGGACGAAGATAATCTAGGTAATTATTGTGAAACAAAAATGTTATTTTTATGTTACCATATATTTAAGGTTAACATATAATTTTATTTATGTTACCCTACTGCATTTCAATTTGTGTTAACATTTTTATTTTATTTATGTTACCCTACATTGCTATTTATGTTAACATAAAATATTATGTTTATTTATGTTACCCTACTTTTTATTTTATGTGACACATGTGTTTAAATATTTTATGTTAACATAAATTTTATGTTAACGTAAATTAAATTTATGTTCACATGTTAACCTATAATATGTAGCAATATAAAAACATTTAAACATACATAAGAATAAATTGTTATTTGTGTAAAAAAAAAATTGGACATATAAAACAGTTTTAATAGTTAGTGGGGTTTTGTGTGGCTGGTTTTAATGATAACAAGATGTGGGGTTGGGGCAAGGGAGGATAGTCCGTTGGGTGGTGCACATGTTGTTGCCTCGGAGGATGTAGGGGGAGGAGAATGGAAATTCTAATTTGAATGAAGAAGAAAACACAATGGGGCGCAGCCATGGTACAATTGTAAACATGTGACTTTGTAAATAACGTAATTGTTGGTTATATAATCGATTGTAAACAGTAATGATGTTGTGCGATGACAGTAGATGGGAGATAGTGAAATGCAATCGAAGAGGAAAACACCATTGGGGCGAACGAAGGTAACCGTTCTCAAACATGTTAACATATATGAGCACAAAAAAGTTTATATAAACATTTTGCATTACCAAACATGTTAACATATATAAACACAAACATTTTGTGTTACCAAACATATGCTAAAAATATATGTTAACATATAATTTTATTTATGTTACCAAAACATTTTGTGTTTTTTTACACTATTATTTTAATGTGTCAAAAACATATTAAAAGATAATGTTATGTAGGCAAATATGTTAACATGTTTACATAAATAATGTAGTGCAGGTAAACAATATGAACAAAATACTTTATTTTGTGTAATCCAAAAAACAGTATTGTTTACGTAAACATGTTAATATGTAAAACAAAATATAAATGTAGGTAAACATAATGTTATTTATGTAAACAATATTGTTCATATACTTTATTTTATGCAAAGAATATGTAAATAATATGAACATAGTTTTATTTATGTGACTGTATACATGATTCTCATAACAAATTGTAAACCCCCCAGTATTATTTATGTAAACAAGTAAACAATTTAAAAATAGATGATAGTCCATTGGTCGCGGCAAAGGTGGACGCCTCGCTTGTTGATAACCAATGAAAATGCAAAGGTATAGTACATGTTACCATATATTTAAGGGTGACATATAATTTTATTTATGTTACCCCCCCTACATTTCAATTTGTGTTAACATTTTAATTTTATAAACATAAATTAAACAATGTAAAATATTATTTGTATTTTATGTTATCCCTACATTTTATTTTATGTTAGCATAAATATTATTTGTATTGATGTTACCCTACATTCTATTTATGTGAAAGCTGTTTATATGTGAGAACATATAAACAATATCTATGTTAGCATGTTAACTTATAATATTTATGTTAACATGTTAACCTATAATAAATTGTTATTTGTGTAAAAAAATGGGTCATATAAACATATAAACATACATAAGAATAAGTTGTTATTTGTGTAAAATATACATAAGAATAAATTGTTATTTACAAACATACATAAGAATAAATTGTTATTTGTGTAAAAAAAAATGGGTCATATAAACAAGTTTTAATGTGAAGATGTGTGGGTCATATAAAAATTGTTATTTATGTAACAGGATGTGGGGGTCAGGCAAGGGAGGATAGTCCGTTGGGTGCTGCACATGTCGTCGCCTCGGAGGACATAAGGGAGGATAATGGAAATTCTAATTTAGTTGAAGAAGAAAACACAATGGGGGGGGGGGGGGGCGCCGAAGGTACAATTGTAAACATGTGATTTCGTAAAATAACGTAATTGTTAGTTATGTACTGAAGTTGTGGTGCGATAACAGTGGTTGGGGGAGAGGGGAATGTAATCGAAGAGGAAAGCACCATTGGGGCGACCGAAGGTAACAAAGGTCAAACATGTTAACATATATGAACACAAAAGTTTATTTATGTAAAAATTTTTATTTATGTTAACATATAATTTTATTTATGTTACCAAACATTTTGTGTTGTAGATGTTAGTGCTGATAACAAAGGAAAAAAATGTGACGTAATCAATGAGGTTCCACTTATAGAGAAATGCAAAGGTATATTACGTGATATAGTTTATTTCTTTTTAGTTATTTTGTGTTTTTTTGGCACTGGTTACAAAAAGTCTTAAAACATTATTGCCTTTTGTGTGTGGAAAAGAAACAGTTATGGTGGAGGAGGTTGAAGAGATAAGTGTGGAAGAACCGGTTGAACATGCTAATCTAATGAAAGATGTTCCCTGCAAAGGTATTGTGCAAAAAAAAGTATTCAATTTGTTGTTTGAAACGTAAAAGTTTAGCAGAAGTTAAAGAAACCCTTTTTTTTCCTTTCATATATTAGAAACAGATAATGTGGCGGAGGTTGAAGGGGTTGTAAGAGGAATTGCGTTGAGGGCTGACGAATGTCCGAGTTTTAGTCTTGGATTGTCATAGCTGACAGTGGGCGTGGCGACTGGGGGTGAAAATAATGATTTCGATGGTGTTGGACACTGGGTTTTTGGGACAGACGAAATGCCCTCGTTTAGCCTTCGTCTTACGCAGTTAGAGGAAGAGCGAAAAAGTGGAACAGGTTGTTCACACGTGAAAATCGATAAGGGACGCACAATAATGGGCATTGATGTTAAGGGGTTGTTAACACGAGAAGAGATGCGTATATGGAAGTACGTGGAATCCGGTGGGAGGAGGAAAACCTCTTAAAACCAACGGTCATTCGAGGGTGCGTTCTCAAGGTAAGGTTACATTTAAAAAATGTACTTCAGTTTATTTGCTAAAAAAGAAATGTATTTTAGGTGCAACGTTTTTGTAGCTTTGTTTTTTAAATTCAGATGTGTGCCGCATTTTATAAGGTTTTGGTTACATGTTTGTTGTAGCTTTAAATTAGCATTTTGTAAGATAGTTTAAAATGATGTTTTTAGTTTGGTAACATCTTTTGTTAGATATGAAAAAAATTTATTGCAGGTACATACAACATTGTTTAGTTAGTTGTTACATGCTTATTGTAGCTTTTGTAGGTTGTTACATGTTTAATTAGTTGTTACATGTTTTTATTATGTGGGTGTTACATTTTTCTTTTATGGTACTTAATAGTTGTAGCATTTCTTGACAGTTATAATTATGTTGTTACATTTTTTAGTTAGTTGTTACATGCTTAGTTGTTGCAGATGTAGACCACCTTTTTTTATTTAGTTGTTGCATGTTTGTTGTAGCTTGTATTTGTTGTTAAATCTTTTAATTAGTTGTTACATGTTTAAGAAAGAAGTGTTGTTACATGTGTTTTTTGTTGTCTTGATTAGTGTTAGTAACTTAACAAATATTTAGCGTGTGATTTTTAGGTGTTACGTATGTTTTTTTATTCTTTATATGTGTTACATTTCATTTGTGACTTTTAAAAATAGGTTTTGCATATGTTTTATCATGTTACTTAGTTTTAGCGTTTTAGATAGTTGTATTTACCGATGTATACGAGATTTTTTAAATTAGTTGTTACATGTTTATTTTAGCTTAAAAACGTAATAAGTTTTGTTAAATGTGTTTTGTTGGTAGTTTTATTCTGTTATATGTTGTTAGAAATTTAAAAAGAGAAATTTTTTGAAAAAATGGAGTTGCATTGTTTGTTTAGCGAGGTTATCTTTAGAAGCAAACATGGGGTGGAGCTCCCGTTTTTAGTGATAAATAGCTTGAGGATAGATACGGTAGTGGATAGGCTGGTAATGGAAGCCTGGATTGATGTTCTAAACTTTGAGAATAGTTTGGATGACAACCGTCAACCCCGCCGGCTTTTTTGTGACACTTGTGTGATGGTAAGTATTGTTTTACATAATGGGGGTAGTTCGTGTAATTATAATTGGATAATAAGTGAGCTAATATATGTTATTTTTACCCCAGCCCGATTGGTTAGTAAATAGGTCAATTTCATCTGCGGGAGAGAGGCAGGGGGAATTTGAAAAAAACATGAACCGCACAATCAAAGAGAGTTCAGGTTCGAGGGGGGGGGGATCAACGATTTTGATATGGTTTTCTTCACGCTGTTCGAACAAGAAATGTACTTCGTGGTGGTTTTTGAGTTGAAGACTCCGACCATAAATATCATTCACCACGTTGCAGACATGTGGCCGCTGATGAGGGATCATACCACGTATGTGGGCAAAGACGCACCGTAAAAGCTGGTAAGCTTTTAAAAATGATCATTAGTTATATCAAACTGTTATGTACTTAGCAAACTGAGCAGGTAACAGAATATTTTGTATAGAAAACTGTTATGTACATTAAATTGAGTTTTGATTTGTTTTTGTTACAGAAACATTTGTTTGTTGAATACTTGTATAGCTGTGGTCATGGGAAGGCGAAAGAAATTAAAGATTTGAACATTCTAAGAATTCCCATCTCTTGGGCAACAACAAGGAATTTGGTGGACTCAGCGGTATTTGCTATGAGACACCAGGAAGTGTTCATGGGTATGTATGAGCCGTTTGAGTGTGGTTTTGACAAGAATGGAATGAAGAAAAAAGGGCAGCTAGGTAAACTGAGAAAGAAGATCGCAACAAAGTTGTTGTTGTCAGAAGCAAACATGCTAAGAGGGGGAGTGAAAGCGGAAGCGCTTGCTTAAGTTGGTGTGGTTGGTGATTGACTTTGTTGTTGGTTGATTATACGATCCAATGGACATGTGTTTTGTGTGTTAAAACAATGGTTATTGTTTGTGGTTTTTTAATGTAAGTGTTTGTGTACTTGTGATGTAGTTTTTCAACTTATGGAGAATAAGTGTTTTAATGTAAGCTTTCTAGTTTAATGTAAGTTTTTAAGTTTAAAAAAAATTGAATTTTAGTTTTTTTTTTGTTGTTTTAATGTAAAGTGTTTGTGTACTTGTGATGTAGTTTGTACCATTAGGGGAATCTAATGTAAGTTCGTTGCTAAATCTAGTTTATCTTACTTGTTATTTAATAATTAAGTTAGATAATGGGATGATGGGAGGTTTTGTGTCAGGAATCAAAATCCATGTTACCTGACGAAAAAGGTGGTCTGTCCTTAGGAACAAAGCAATTAAGATGTGATGTGTGGCTGGTGGAAAAATGGCCAGATGTGACACCCCCCTGTAGTTGCTCAATGTGTACTTTTTAACAATTAAATTCAAAAAAGTTGAATATGAAAAGCTTTGAATTTCATATTTCATCTTTATCATCATTAATTAAGGTTAAAAAAAGAGGTAGAGTAGAGTAGGGTTAAAACTTAAAGTTACCATTCCCCGTGAGTTACCATTACATAGTGTTTTTGTCTTCAAATAATGCCTAATAAGTAAATAATAGAAACATAGCTCGTAGAAACACAAACATAGCTAGCAAAAGGGTGAAAATAAGATGTTATTCTTCTTGATTTCGGCCCTCAACCTCTTGTTATCACTCTCCAATTGGTTTTTTGACCTCAACAAACCCGGGATTATCTCCATGGACCGCGAACACATAGGTTGATCGATCCATCCGATAAACGCGCATGAGGAGTTCTACACAAAAAAAAAAACAAACATTTTGGATTTAAAACTTCCATTACCACAGAAAGGAGTCAGTTAAAAAGGTTACAGAAATAGTGCTTTACCGTTATGGGGCAGGAGTAGAATCTAAGGCTGGGGTTTCGATCAGTCCACGAAGTGCGGGCGACAGCAACCCTGCCACATTTGCACAACACCATGATTTTTGGGTAAAAAATAGATGCTCGTTTTGGTGAGAAATATGAGTGTTATAAGAATATAGTAGGTTGAGAAACCTATTATCTTATATATGTGATGTAGGGGTTGATGGGTTGTTAGGTTGTAAGGTGTAGATTAAAAGTAGAAGGTTAAAAAACATCTTTTTAACATTTTTTGAATTTTACTAAAAAACAAGTAACATTTTTAAAAGCATGCTAAAAATGCAAAAGATGTGATGTGTGGCTGGTGAAAAGCCATGTGACCTCAACTTTGCTAAGTATACTTTTAACAATTAAACTACAGCTACGTAAAGCCATGTTGGTCACAAAAAAAAAATTAAGGCATAAAAGTTTTGTAATTACTTTTGTTGGCCTACTTCAGCTTTATCATCGTTAATTAAGCCTTATCAGTTTTTGACAAAGGTACCCCAGGTTGCCATTAGATAGATAAAATGGTGTATTTCTAGTAGAGTCTACCATTTTAAAATGTGTTATTGATAACATGTTTTTTTGAAGACATGATTTCTTTATGTTTGTTTTCTCAAATTTAAAAAATCTTTTTACAAACTGTATTTCTAAAAAACAGAAAACATGTTACCACGTGTAACTGTGTGTTTTTTTAAAACAAACATAATTTGTTTACATGATTTTGTTTACACATGATTAACCTGGTGTGACAAAAATTAATTTTTAAATGTAACTAGAACTAGTTTGGTGCAATTAAAACACTTAGCTTTCTATGAAAATGGATTTTGTACTTTTATGTGTTTTTTATTGTGGCAGTGTAGTTACTAACAAAATGCTTTATTGTCACCTACCAGATTTTCTAGTTGTTCTTATGAGAAAGTACCATGTTTACACCAACCCACTTACCAAATGCTTTAGTCTCACCTACTAAAATTAAATTTTGGAGAGAGACATTTGTTGATATAAAATAGGTGCCTTGCAACTAAAAAAATTCAATCTGCCAAAAAAAAGGGTTCTTTCACATTAGTTGTCGTAAAAAAATGTTTAGGGGCAAACGCAAGTCATGGATCACAAAATACAAAGCAAAAGGGCCGTGCTCGTCTAGCCGGGGGGGGGGGGGGGGCAAAAAAAAAATCTCAGAGTTCCCAAACGAAGCGACAAGAAGGCTTTACGAAACCACGACTCATTGTTTAGCTGAAGCTGCCGCTGCTAACGTTAAAAGTGAATCTGTGGGCCAAAAGAATACCGAGATCGTTGTTGCACAAGCAAAATCTGGTGATGTAATAGTTCCCAAGACGGAACCGGGTGAGGTCGGTAATCTCGTGCGTGATGTGGCATTTTCCGAGATGGTTAAAAATGAGGTGCACGAGCCGTTGAAGGGTGAAGATGATCCGTTTGATGATGAGTGGGTTCTGAACTATGATTGGAGCAAGCATGTTACACCCGACAAACATCCACCTGCTGGCCGTAGGTTTTGCGCTGATTGTGGTAAGATACAACCGCTGGAACATTGGTGGCCTGAAATTGCAGATTGTTTGTTCCTAAAAACATCTGTGGCCTGTGATTCTAGTAATGTTACTTGGGCGGCACCCGACACTCCGTCTGATGGGTAGTCGTTTTTCATGTTAATGTTGCGCGCTTTACCGATGGGTAAGCGTGCTTCTTATTATTATCATGCTTCATGGATGTCTTCTTATGTTTCCTTTGGTAATTTAGGTTTGTAGGTTTGTTGTTTTAGCTTTATTGTAACGTCTAATGTCTTTAAATTTTGTGGAAATGTTGTAATGATAAGATGTTAGAGTTACAATCTGGTCTTTTGTTTTCAATGTAACACTGTTACATATCTGTTTATTAAAAATGTACATAATTTTTTTTTAAAAAAAGTTACTTTTTAAATGTACGTCAAACATGAATTAGCAAGTGAAAAAATGCTTATTAACAGATAATAAAATTATAAACAGAAAATAAGTTTGATTCATATAAACTAGAGTTACATAACCCTACATAATATTAGAAAAAAAGGGCTTAAAAACATTGATGCATTTAGTTGATCCTTTGTGGTCACATAAAATGTTACAAAAAAGTGTGGGGGTCAACTACAGTTACATAAAATATTACAAAAAAAAAAACAACGGCTTAAAACACATTGATGCATTTAGTTGATCCCGTTTTTAGTTACATAGTATTACAAAAAGGGATCAACTTTTCTGAATCAAAGCTTACATGATATCAAAAAGTAAAATCACTTAGCAAAATGGTTTTTAGCTGCTACCATTTCCTTGACACATATTCTCCACCTCCATCCTTATTTTTTCCGCCTCTTGTCGTTTTTTTTCAGCCGCAAGTTTCTTCAACTTGATTTTCTCGCAATTTCTTGAGTCATGATCATTCACATATTGCTTACAATTATTGCATAACCTTAGAAGTTTTTGAGACCTTTCAACTTGTTTTTTAGCCTCTCCCACAATACAACGAACGTGACCGGTACTTTTGTTTCTAATTACATCCGGATTGCCGACTGCCATCTCCAAATCAATAGCTAACGGTTGCCCAATCAACTCTTCAATCACCGCCGCCTTATTTTGAGAAGAATTTGTCATGTCTGCTTGACCTAGAAATGTGCGGTCCTTCAAAGCTCTTGTTGGTGCATGTTTTGTAACAGATGATCTTTCGTGTTTGTTAGAATTGAGAGCAACGGTCAAAGGGGAGACTGTTGGTGCATTTTGTGACCGTCGCTATGCAATTCTGACCAGCGGAACGCCACAGGCGAAGTTAGAACAACTTCGCCATAGGCGAAGTTATAACAACTTCGCCATAGGCGAAGTTAGCACAACTTCTGCCATAGGCGAAGTTATATCAACTTCGCCATAGGCGAAGTTGTAACAACTTCGCCTACAGGCCCAAGCCCGTGAAGTTTATATATATATATGTGTGTCGTGTTTAGGGTTAAGAATCCAGTAATTCAGAGAGTTGTGTGTTACAGTTTGAGTGTCGAGAGAGAACAAACAGAGAGAGAGTGTCGTTAGGGACGACCCGAGGTAGAGCTCACCTCGGGTCGGACGTGTTTCTGTTTATGTTACGGTATGTAACGTGTTTGTTTAATTATTATTATAAAGAATCTGCAGATTTGATTATCCCGTTCTTGTATTTGTTCGTGTACGTGTTTGTGTTCTTCATCTTCTACACCATAAACGAGTCTAGGAGGATTCCACACTCCTAGACCTCGTGCGGATCTCGTATCGAATGGCGACGCCCCGGGGGGACCTACATGTGGTATCAGAGCCTTAGGCTCTTATGCTATGGTTCGAGATATGCGTTTTGGTGTTTCTGGCACGTTTCTGTGCGTTTCTGAAACGAGATCTGGAAAAAAGAACAAGGAATTGGAAAAACAAGTTCGCTGAAAACTGGTTAAGTTCGCCGGAATAAGTTCGCTTAGATCTGTGAATAATGAATCGTTTGACCTTTGAAAATCCTTATATAGGGTCAGAGATTATACAAGCGAAGTTACGGTTAACTTCGCCTAGGCGAAGTTATTCACAAGTTGATTAGACGTTCAAGACGGGAAAGGACAGGTGCAGGTATGGGAGCTGGAGAGACTTCAAGAGTTGTACGTTTCGCTCCGCCCACACTGTCAGGTATGTCGATTGTTCCTACATCACTACAGGTCACAGGTTTACGCGCCGCGGATGTTCCCGTGGTGGCTACATCATCAGCTTTTGGCATCCCAATCACTACTATCCAGCTGACGACTCCGGAGATTGTGTCATTACCACCTCCAACGCTTACTCCGTCGGAGGTTGTTGCACAATTTGTTGAGTCGACAGTCGTTGCAACTGCAGGGTTGTCGGTCACAATACCACCTGCGGTTACGTCCACAACTACTTCTGATGTCCCGGTTACATGTGAAATCCCACCTCAGTATTCTCAAGACACATCTCACATGAGGTTTGATTTCGATGCAACCCTCTCAGACTCGGAGAGAATAGCTGCACTTGAGCGGGTCGTGGCAGAGCAATCGAGGATAAACTTTATCCAGACCCAGGCTATTCAGCGCCTAGTAACAGAAAATCAACTACAGTCGTCCCTCCTGGTTGAACATGGGAGAATTATAGATGCTATGAAGGAGTTCTTGGCATCTCAGGGGGAGACAAGATGTAAAGACGACGAGTTAAGGACAAAGAAGAGAAATGACAGAGACGATGATCCCAATGCATCGAAAGGTGCAGGTGGTGAGTTGCCAAGAACTACTCAAGCTCTTGGGACTTCCACAACTCAGGGGGAGTCTGCAGGTGCGGCTGGCAGTTCTGGTGGTGATGAGGTGGTGATGGTTGATGATGAAGGAATGGGAGATGATGTGATTGATGCTTTGAAAGAATTAGATGATGATATGTTTAGTGATGATGTGTTGTTTGATGATGATGTGCTGCCAATTGAGGAGATTGAGAAGATTGGAGCTCAGATTGTGATTGAAGAAGATATTGAAGAAGGTGAAATAGTAGAAGAGAATGTAGAGCATGACATTCCAGGTGTGGAGAAAGCAGATATGGGTAATGAGACAGTAATCGATGAGACTGAATGGGAAGAGCAGCCTAGGTGGAAGGAAGGCTATGCTCAGTGGTTCGTCAAAACGAAGAATGGATCACAAAATACAAAGCAAAAGGGTTCAATCTGCCAAAAAAAAGGGTTCTTTCACATTAGTTGTCGTAAAAAAATGTTTAGGGGCAAACGCAAGTCATGGATCACAAAATACAAAGCAAAAGGGCCGTGCTCGTCTAGCCGGGGGGGGGGGGGGGCAAAAAAAAAATCTCAGAGTTCCCAAACGAAGCGACAAGAAGGCTTTACGAAACCACGACTCATTGTTTAGCTGAAGCTGCCGCTGCTAACGTTAAAAGTGAATCTGTGGGCCAAAAGAATACCGAGATCGTTGTTGCACAAGCAAAATCTGGTGATGTAATAGTTCCCAAGACGGAACCGGGTGAGGTCGGTAATCTCGTGCGTGATGTGGCATTTTCCGAGATGGTTAAAAATGAGGTGCACGAGCCGTTGAAGGGTGAAGATGATCCGTTTGATGATGAGTGGGTTCTGAACTATGATTGGAGCAAGCATGTTACACCCGACAAACATCCACCTGCTGGCCGTAGGTTTTGCGCTGATTGTGGTAAGATACAACCGCTGGAACATTGGTGGCCTGAAATTGCAGATTGTTTGTTCCTAAAAACATCTGTGGCCTGTGATTCTAGTAATGTTACTTGGGCGGCACCCGACACTCCGTCTGATGGGTAGTCGTTTTTCATGTTAATGTTGCGCGCTTTACCGATGGGTAAGCGTGCTTCTTATTATTATCATGCTTCATGGATGTCTTCTTATGTTTCCTTTGGTAATTTAGGTTTGTAGGTTTGTTGTTTTAGCTTTATTGTAACGTCTAATGTCTTTAAATTTTGTGGAAATGTTGTAATGATAAGATGTTAGAGTTACAATCTGGTCTTTTGTTTTCAATGTAACACTGTTACATATCTGTTTATTAAAAATGTACATAATTTTTTTTTAAAAAAAGTTACTTTTTAAATGTACGTCAAACATGAATTAGCAAGTGAAAAAATGCTTATTAACAGATAATAAAATTATAAACAGAAAATAAGTTTGATTCATATAAACTAGAGTTACATAACCCTACATAATATTAGAAAAAAAGGGCTTAAAAACATTGATGCATTTAGTTGATCCTTTGTGGTCACATAAAATGTTACAAAAAAGTGTGGGGGTCAACTACAGTTACATAAAATATTACAAAAAAAAAAAAAACAACGGCTTAAAACACATTGATGCATTTAGTTGATCCCGTTTTTAGTTACATAGTATTACAAAAAGGGATCAACTTTTCTGAATCAAAGCTTACATGATATCAAAAAGTAAAATCACTTAGCAAAATGGTTTTTAGCTGCTACCATTTCCTTGACACATATTCTCCACCTCCATCCTTATTTTTTCCGCCTCTTGTCGTTTTTTTTCAGCCGCAAGTTTCTTCAACTTGATTTTCTCGCAATTTCTTGAGTCATGATCATTCACATATTGCTTACAATTATTGCATAACCTTAGAAGTTTTTGAGACCTTTCAACTTGTTTTTTAGCCTCTCCCACAATACAACGAACGTGACCGGTACTTTTGTTTCTAATTACATCCGGATTGCCGACTGCCATCTCCAAATCAATAGCTAACGGTTGCCCAATCAACTCTTCAATCACCGCCGCCTTATTTTGAGAAGCATTTGTCATGTCTGCTTGACCTAGAAATGTGCGGTCCTTCAAAGCTCTTGTTGGTGCATGTTTTGTAACAGATGATCTTTCGTGTTTGTTAGAATTGAGAGCAACGGTCAAAGGGGAGACTGTTGGTGCATTTTGTGACCGTCGCTATGCAATTCTGACCAGCGGAACGCCACAGGCGAAGTTAGAACAACTTCGCCATAGGCGAAGTTATAACAACTTCGCCATAGGCGAAGTTAGCACAACTTCTGCCATAGGCGAAGTTATATCAACTTCGCCATAGGCGAAGTTGTAACAACTTCGCCTACAGGCCCAAGCCCGTGAAGTTTATATATATATATGTGTGTCGTGTTTAGGGTTAAGAATCCAGTAATTCAGAGAGTTGTGTGTTACAGTTTGAGTGTCGAGA
Organism: Bidens hawaiensis; assembly: GCF_021521415.1. Lineage (NCBI taxonomy): Eukaryota > Viridiplantae > Streptophyta > Magnoliopsida > Asterales > Asteraceae > Bidens > Bidens hawaiensis. The sequence continues at coordinate 158,085 of NW_027493266.1, read as the reverse complement.
GAGAACAAACAGAGAGAGAGTGTCGTTAGGGACGACCCGAGGTAGAGCTCACCTCGGGTCGGACGTGTTTCTGTTTATGTTACGGTATGTAACGTGTTTGTTTAATTATTATTATAAAGAATCTGCAGATTTGATTATCCCGTTCTTGTATTTGTTCGTGTACGTGTTTGTGTTCTTCATCTTCTACACCATAAACGAGTCTAGGAGGATTCCACACTCCTAGACCTCGTGCGGATCTCGTATCGAATGGCGACGCCCCGGGGGGACCTACATGTGGTATCAGAGCCTTAGGCTCTTATGCTATGGTTCGAGATATGCGTTTTGGTGTTTCTGGCACGTTTCTGTGCGTTTCTGAAACGAGATCTGGAAAAAAGAACAAGGAATTGGAAAAACAAGTTCGCTGAAAACTGGTTAAGTTCGCCGGAATAAGTTCGCTTAGATCTGTGAATAATGAATCGTTTGACCTTTGAAAATCCTTATATAGGGTCAGAGATTATACAAGCGAAGTTACGGTTAACTTCGCCTAGGCGAAGTTATTCACAAGTTGATTAGACGTTCAAGACGGGAAAGGACAGGTGCAGGTATGGGAGCTGGAGAGACTTCAAGAGTTGTACGTTTCGCTCCGCCCACACTGTCAGGTATGTCGATTGTTCCTACATCACTACAGGTCACAGGTTTACGCGCCGCGGATGTTCCCGTGGTGGCTACATCATCAGCTTTTGGCATCCCAATCACTACTATCCAGCTGACGACTCCGGAGATTGTGTCATTACCACCTCCAACGCTTACTCCGTCGGAGGTTGTTGCACAATTTGTTGAGTCGACAGTCGTTGCAACTGCAGGGTTGTCGGTCACAATACCACCTGCGGTTACGTCCACAACTACTTCTGATGTCCCGGTTACATGTGAAATCCCACCTCAGTATTCTCAAGACACATCTCACATGAGGTTTGATTTCGATGCAACCCTCTCAGACTCGGAGATAATAGCTGCACTTGAGCGGGTCGTGGCAGAGCAATCGAGGATAAACTTTATCCAGACCCAGGCTATTCAGCGCCTAGTAACAGAAAATCAACTACAGTCGTCCCTCCTGGTTGAACATGGGAGAATTATAGATGCTATGAAGGAGTTCTTGGCATCTCAGGGGGAGACAAGATGTAAAGACGACGAGTTAAGGACAAAGAAGAGAAATGATAGAGACGATGATCCCAATGCATCGAAAGGTGCAGGTGGTGAGTTGCCAAGAACTACTCAAGCTCTTGGGACTTCCACAACTCAGGGGGAGTCTGCAGGTGCGGCTGGCAGTTCTGGTGGTGATGAGGTGGTGATGGTTGATGATGAAGGAATGGGAGATGATGTGATTGATGCTTTGAAAGAATTAGATGATGATATGTTTAGTGATGATGTGTTGTTTGATGATGATGTGCTGCCAATTGAGGAGATTGAGAAGATTGGAGCTCAGATTGTGATTGAAGAAGATATTGAAGAAGGTGAAATAGTAGAAGAGAATGTAGAGCATGACATTCCAGGTGTGGAGAAAGCAGATATGGGTAATGAGACAGTAATCGATGAGACTGAATGGGAAGAGCAGCCTAGGTGGAAGGAAGACTATGCTCAGTGGTTCGTCAAAACGAAGAATGGATCACAAAATACAAAGCAAAAGGGTTCAATCTGCCAAAAAAAAGGGTTCTTTCACATTAGTTGTCGTAAAAAAATGTTTAGGGGCAAACGCAAGTCATGGATCACAAAATACAAAGCAAAAGGGCCGTGCTCGTCTAGCCGGGGGGGGGGGGGGGGGCAAAAAAAAAATCTCAGAGTTCCCAAACGAAGCGACAAGAAGGCTTTACGAAACCACGACTCATTGTTTAGCTGAAGCTGCCGCTGCTAACGTTAAAAGTGAATCTGTGGGCCAAAAGAATACCGAGATCGTTGTTGCACAAGCAAAATCTGGTGATGTAATAGTTCCCAAGACGGAACCGGGTGAGGTCGGTAATCTCGTGCGTGATGTGGCATTTTCCGAGATGGTTAAAAATGAGGTGCACGAGCCGTTGAAGGGTGAAGATGATACGTTTGATGATGAGTGGGTTCTGAACTATGATTGGAGCAAGCATGTTACACCCGACAAACATCCACCTGCTGGCCGTAGGTTTTGCGCTGATTGTGGTAAGATACAACCGCGGGAACATTGGTGGCCTGAAATTGCAGATTGTTTGTTCCTAAAAACATCTGTGGCCTGTGATTCTAGTAATGTTACTTGGGCGGCACCCGACACTCCGTCTGATGGGTAGTCGTTTTTCATGTTAATGTTGCGCGCTTTACCGATGGGTAAGCGTGCTTCTTATTATTATCATGCTTCATGGATGTCTTCTTATGTTTCCTTTGGTAATTTAGGTTTGTAGGTTTGTTGTTTTAGCTTTATTGTAACGTCTAATGTCTTTAAATTTTGTGGAAATGTTGTAATGATAAGATGTTAGAGTTACAATCTGGTCTTTTGTTTTCAATGTAACACTGTTACATATCTGTTTTTTAAAAATTTACATAATTTTTTTTTAAAAAAAGTTACTTTTTAAATGTACGTCAAACATGAATTAGCAAGTGAAAAAATGCTTATTAACAGATAATAAAATTATAAACAGAAAATAAGTTTGATTCATATAAACTAGAGTTACATAACCCTACATAATATTAGAAAAAAAGGGCTTAAAAACATTGATGCATTTAGTTGATCCTTTGTGGTCACATAAAATGTTACAAAAAAGTGTGGGGGTCAACTACAGTTACATAAAATATTACAAAAAAAAAAAAACAACGGCTTAAAACACATTGATGCATTTAGTTGATCCCGTTTTTAGTTACATAGTATTACAAAAAGGGATCAACTTTTCTGAATCAAAGCTTACATGATATCAAAAAGTAAAATCACTTAGCAAAATGGTTTTTAGCTGCTACCATTTCCTTGACACATATTCTCCACCTCCATCCTTATTTTTTCCGCCTCTTGTCGTTTTTTTTCAGCCGCAAGTTTCTTCAACTTGATTTTCTCGCAATTTCTTGAGTCATGATCATTCACATATTGCTTACAATTATTGCATAACCTTAGAAGTTTTTGAGACCTTTCAACTTGTTTTTTAGCCTCTCCCACAATACAACGAACGTGACCGGTACTTTTGTTTCTAATTACATCCGGATTGCCGACTGCCATCTCCAAATCAATAGCTAACGGTTGCCCAATCAACTCTTCAATCACCGCCGCCTTATTTTGAGAAGCATTTGTCATGTCTGCTTGACCTAGAAATGTGCGGTCCTTCAAAGCTCTTGTTGGTGCATGTTTTGTAACAGATGATCTTTCGTGTTTGTTAGAATTGAGAGCAACGGTCAAAGGGGAGACTGTTGGTGCATTTTGTGACCGTCGCTATGCAATTCTGACCAGCGGAACGCCACAGGCGAAGTTAGAACAACTTCGCCATAGGCGAAGTTATAACAACTTCGCCATAGGCGAAGTTAGCACAACTTCTGCCATAGGCGAAGTTATATCAACTTCGCCATAGGCGAAGTTGTAACAACTTCGCCTACAGGCCCAAGCCCGTGAAGTTTATATATATATATGTGTGTCGTGTTTAGGGTTAAGAATCCAGTAATTCAGAGAGTTGTGTGTTACAGTTTGAGTGTCGAGAGAGAACAAACAGAGAGAGAGTGTCGTTAGGGACGACCCGAGGTAGAGCTCACCTCGGGTCGGACGTGTTTCTGTTTATGTTACGGTATGTAACGTGTTTGTTTAATTATTATTATAAAGAATCTGCAGATTTGATTATCCCGTTCTTGTATTTGTTCGTGTACGTGTTTGTGTTCTTCATCTTCTACACCATAAACGAGTCTAGGAGGATTCCACACTCCTAGACCTCGTGCGGATCTCGTATCGAATGGCGACGCCCCGGGGGGACCTACATGTGGTATCAGAGCCTTAGGCTCTTATGCTATGGTTCGAGATATGCGTTTTGGTGTTTCTGGCACGTTTCTGTGCGTTTCTGAAATGAGATCTGGAAAAAAGAACAAGGAATTGGAAAAACAAGTTCGCTGAAAACTGGTTAAGTTCGCCGGAATAAGTTCGCTTAGATCTGTGAATAATGAATCGTTTGACCTTTGAAAATCCTTATATAGGGTCAGAGATTATACAAGCGAAGTTACGGTTAACTTTGCCTAGGCGAAGTTATTCACAAGTTGATTAGACGTTCAAGACGGGAAAGGACAGGTGCAGGTATGGGAGCTGGAGAGACTTCAAGAGTTGTACGTTTCGCTCCGCCCACACTGTCAGGTATGTCGATTGTTCCTACATCACTACAGGTCACAGGTTTACGCGCCGCGGATGTTCCCGTGGTGGCTACATCATCAGCTTTTGGCATCCCAATCACTACTATCCAGCTGACGACTCCGGAGATTGTGTCATTACCACCTCCAACGCTTACTCCGTCGGAGGTTGTTGCACAATTTGTTGAGTCGACAGTCGTTGCAACTGCAGGGTTGTCGGTCACAATACCACCTGCGGTTACGTCCACAACTACTTCTGATGTCCCGGTTACATGTGAAATCCCACCTCAGTATTCTCAAGACACATCTCACATGAGGTTTGATTTCGATGCAACCCTCTCAGACTCGGAGAGAATAGCTGCACTTGAGCGGGTCGTGGCAGAGCAATCGAGGATAAACTTTATCCAGACCCAGGCTATTCAGCGCCTAGTAACAGAAAATCAACTACAGTCGTCCCTCCTGGTTGAACATGGGAGAATTATAGATGCTATGAAGGAGTTCTTGGCATCTCAGGGGGAGACAAGATGTAAAGACGACGAGTTAAGGACAAAGAAGAGAAATGATAGAGACGATGATCCCAATGCATCGAAAGGTGCAGGTGGTGAGTTGCCAAGAACTACTCAAGCTCTTGGGACTTCCACAACTCAGGGGGAGTCTGCAGGTGCGGCTGGCAGTTCTGGTGGTGATGAGGTGGTGATGGTTGATGATGAAGGAATGGGAGATGATGTGATTGATGCTTTGAAAGAATTAGATGATGATATGTTTAGTGATGATGTGTTGTTTGATGATGATGTGCTGCCAATTGAGGAGATTGAGAAGATTGGAGCTCAGATTGTGATTGAAGAAGATATTGAAGAAGGTGAAATAGTAGAAGAGAATGTAGAGCATGACATTCCAGGTGTGGAGAAAGCAGATATGGGTAATGAGACAGTAATCGATGAGACTGAATGGGAAGAGCAGCCTAGGTGGAAGGAAGGCTATGCTCAGTGGTTCGTCAAAACGAAGAAACCAGCGGTCCCTACAATGTTTAAGAAGAGTTACAATATTAAAGGCTATGCTAAAGCGAAGAAAGGGATTATTTGCTGGATCTATGATGAGCAGTTGAAGCTCTTTGTGATTAAATGGTATGCGTTCAGTATTTTAAAAGAATGTTAAGGTCGTTGAATACACTGCCGGAATGTGAAGTGAAAGACTTAGCCAGATTGGGGTTAATCAATCGAAATGATGATAATATGGCTAGAGTCATTGAGAAAATTGTATGGAGAGAGAGTATAAAAGAGAAGAAGTTTGAGCTGTTGAAACCGCAGAAGGGAAAACTTGTTGAAGACAAGGATAGAGGTTTGAGAGCTGATGGAAAACCTTGGATGGTCATGAAGTATAAACCGATCCGGTGTTTGAAAGAAGTACCTATGAAGCTTATGCCCAAGGATGTGCTTAAAGACCTAAAGTGGTGGTATGTGGATTGTGAGACAGCAGAGGCAGTGATGGAAGACGAGGATGAACAAGAGCTCCTAAGAGTTTACGATCCGATGCATTTGGTAAACTTATCGCAAGCTGATCTGAAGGTGCTCAATGAGAAGAAAATCTTTTATATTCCTGCTTGGAAGGACGAAGCGAGGAAGTATCAAAGAGTTGTGTCAGTTTGTGTTAGAGAAGGAGTGCATGCGTGAAGATTCAAGATTGAAGATTACAAGACAAGTGCTTAAAGATCAAGATATGAAGCTACTGCCAAGGGGGAGTCTGTTGGTGCATAATGTCAGTAGTTTATAGTCTAGTGTCTGTAATCGAGTCTGTAATGTTTAATTATGTTTTGTATGTTTAAGCGAAGTTACTGACAAGTTCGCTTAACAGGCGAACTTGTTAGTCAAGCGAAGTTATGGACAACTTCGCCTGAACATGCCAGGCGAAGTTGTCGTGTATAAATAGTCCTAGGTTACGGCTTGGTTTGTAATCGTTGTTTTAAGTTCGTGTCAGTTGTTCAAGTTCATTGTAACGTGAGGACGAGAGTCTGTAACAGTGATATTACATCACGTGTTTGAGTTATAATATATAACGTGTGTTCGTTTCGTGTGTTCGTGTGATTCGTGTTCTATACTTGTAACGATCTACGCAGGGATTTCGCACCTGAGTAGACCGAGATATCTCGTGCGATCCGTCCAGGGAACCTACAGCTCTGATCTCACGTGCCAGTGAAGCCAAACCAATAGGGTCACTCCTTAATGCATCAACATAGTCGGATATTATTTCAAAAATCACATGCCGAAGACCGGAACACCCGGTGTTGTCAACCCGATTCTGGTACCGAGATTCCCATACACGTTTGGGGAGAACATCCCTAGTCCACCTTTTACTAATGTATTGGAAAGGGATGTTGTCTACTTTTTTAACTCGGTAGACACAAAAAATGTGTCGGCATGGGTATCCAATTCGGGTGAAGCGCTTACATGAACAGGAAAACGAATGATCTTTACTATCGTATTCAACCTGTGGGGGTACAAAAAGACAACATGGATAAGTATTTGGTTGGCATTGAATTATAGACATGGAATGTTTATTATAATTTTTTTTTGAATTATAGACATGTAATGTTTATTATAACGTATACAAATAACATACATATGTAGACATAGAATGTTATTATAATGTTACACAAACACCAAAAAGCTGTTAGACTATCTCCAATGCTTCTGGAGGAGAGGATGCATTTGAAGTGCACTTCGGAGGGATGCATTTGAGTGGGGAGCATTTGAGGGAGATGCACTTGGTGAAGTGCACCCAAGTGCATCTAAATGGTGGGCCCATTAAAAAATAAAAGAAATGGTAATATGGAAGAGAGAGGATGCATGTGGGAAGAATGGATTGGAGTTAAAAACAGGAGAGAGAGTGCATGTGGGAAGGATGGGTAAAAAGCTGATGTGGCAGGGATGACTAGGATGCATGTAGTAAACGCAGGAGCTTGCATTGCGGGTAGTTTTAATATATATCAGCAATGGTTTTTTGGGCCATGTGTTTTTTCACATACAAAAACAAAACATGTAAAAAATATAACATATATTAAAGATAAACTACATTAATGTATATTTAATTATAGGTTACATAAACCCAAAAAATGTTAAAGTACATGATAGCCATTGAAAAAACGTTTATTATAAAGTTACAAAAAAACAATAACATTGTTAATATATATCACCAATGGTTTTAGTCACATAAAAAAAATATAACATTTAAAAACATATGTGGTTTTAAATTAAAAAATATAATTAATTATAGGTTACATGAACCCCAAAAAATTTTTAACATGTATTAGATATTTGTTATGAGTTTACCGTGAAAATGTTTGTGACATCCCGGGTTTTGTCAAGATGGGTAACAGAATAGACATGTATGCCATTGACTTCCTCCATGCCGGATACGTAACAAAAAAACTTACCTTTGAATATTTCCTTACGAACTTCCTAGAATATGTTGTGTGAGTATAAATCAAAGGCATGTTTCTCTATGGGCAACCCAGTTTCATCTTTAAAAGATACTTCGAATGTCTTGTATCCGAACAATCTTTGCATGTAGAGTTGACTATCCATTCTTGTTTCCAAACACAACATGAACTGAACAAGTGTGTTCGCGCTGGAGGAGTTAACTTTGAAGGAGGCATTAGAGCTTCCGCACCTTGATATGGTCTTCATTAAACAACACATGGGAATGTCTCTAAAATAAGTCGGCACCCATTGATCCCTAATTGCATACATCTCTTTTAGCCAGCCATGCTCTTGCAAACCAAAATCTTCCATCAGCTCTTCCCATCTAGATTCAAACGTAGAAGGCTTGATAAACACATTCCAAACCAACTGAGGAATCCTAGCCCGGATGTTTGTATTATCTAAAAGATCGCCAGAAATCTGATTCACATTTAAAAGAAAAGGCAATAAAAACATTATAACATTGCGGAGGAGCGCGATTGAGGCATGATAAAACCCTATGGCTAACCTAAAACTAATTCACTTTGTGTTACCTTGGAAGGTAATTTCTTCATAATGTGCCACATGCAAAGCCTATGGCGCGATTGAGTCATAACTTGGGAAATTGCTTGCTTCATATCTGGATATTGATCACTTAATACAAGCTGCGGTTGTTTCCCATGAACTTTAATAAAAGCTTCAAGCACCCATTTATATGATTCTATGGTTTCATTACTTAACAACTCGGCACCGAATGTGACACATCTCTTGTTGTTGTCAACACTGGTAAAGGGTACAAAAATCATTTTGTACCTGGAAATGCAAACAAGTAATTGTAACAGTTGCGCAAAAAATGAAACAGTTACACAAATTGTAAACAGTTAATAAAATGTTAACTAAACAAAATGAAAACAATTAACAAATTACTTACTTGTTGGTTTTATAAGTAGCATCAAAAGCAATTACATCCCCAAAAGCTTGATAACTTATCTTCAATATTTCATCGACCCAAAACACCGATTTCAATTTCACTTTTTCAACAACGAAGTCAAAATGAAAATTTGGTAAACTTTCAGAACGATCCTTCAAGCGGTCTAGAACTAATTGCAAGTCTCGATCACCAATGTGTATCCTCATAGAGTTGTACCAGTTCTTGAAATCTGTAGCAGTTCCGTTAACATTATGGTGACCGCCTTTCATTGAAACTTGCAAACGAAGGGCTATAGTAGGACCAATTTTGTTTAAACTCATTTGGTGAATAAACTGTTGGGTTGAGAACGTGAGCTTTCGAGATATCTTGGTTAAATCTCTGTTGTACTCTTCAACAAAAGGATGATTGTGATTTTCACAGAACTTTATGACATTGTACACGGACGTTTCTTCACATACTTATAACGTAATGCTTGCTGGACAATAGGTAATGGAAAATGTACACTGCCTCATTTTCAAGGAGCTCTCGCATAACGTGTCAAATTTACGTTTACCCTGTGGTTTGCCAGCCTTATTACACCTCAAATACTTATGTGTAACAACATCCTTTTATCTCTTGGTCTGTCCTTTTCGAATTGAGAAACCGGCCTTAAAGGTATAATTTTTGTAAAACTGAACAACTTCTTCCCAACTATTGAAAGTAGCACCAATCGCCGGTTTTAGGTGGGCACTAACATCAGGACACCAAAATGTGGTTCCGTTTAGAGTATGAAAGAAATTGTCTCCCTCGGACTCATGGGTATCTTGAAAAAAGGGTTAAAAAGGGACAAAATTAGCTATACACAGTGATTATGCTAAATCCATTTCCATAAGTTGTGTACAAAATGACAAAAATACCAAAAAAATAATAATAAAAAATGTAAAAAACAAAAGGTAAAAATTAGAAACTATCACTAAAATGGAAAACTTAAAAACTGTCACTAAAAGGTAAAAAATTATAAACTCTCACTAAAATGTAAAAATCAAAAGGTAAAAATTATAAACTGTCACTAAAAGGTATAAATTATAAACTGTTACTGAAAAGTAAAAAAACACTAACAAAAATGTAAAATTGTCACTAAGGGGTTAAAAATACCCAAAAAAAATTACATAAAACTAATTACAACAAATTATTAGTGCGACATCAAACAACTAAGATAAAAAATACAGAACAACAAACATAAAAAAACGAACCTCCGGATTCATGTGACCGAGAAAGAACAGGAGAGTTGCAATTAACTTGAAAAACTGGATTCACATATAAAGGAGACGAAGGAGACGAAACAACCACATGATCTTCACCTGAAAAAAAAATAAAAAACCGAAGATTGAAATTTGGTATGTACAAAAATGAAATAATAAAAGAAAAAAATATCCTGGAAATTGTTCATCGAATGTCTAGCGGCGGATCGTTTGATGCTGACAAAACATACGAGGGTTCCATGATTACTAATTAAATGAAAACTCATTCAATGCTCTAAGATAATGAATACTCATTCAATGTTCCCAGGGGCTATTTGGGTTTGGGAGGGGGTGGGATAAAAGGATGAGGATTAATGAGATAAGGTTAGGTTGTTTATGTTTAAATTAACATTGAGATAAAAGGGCGCCTCTTATGTTTAAGGTCAAATAAGCTAGATGTAATCTTGGATCAAAATGTTGAATGCACGCACGAAAATTGTTTTGGACTAATTTGCCCCTCTTATGTAAAATATGGTTAGAGATGGATATGGTGATGTGGTGGATTGTAGACCACATATATAGTTTCCAAGAGTTTTCTAAGCTAGCTTGGGTTTTTATTTTATATTTGCCCTAATAATAAAACTATAACGCCATATGTAACATGTAGTGTAGTAGCTTTTATACCCGTGTATTATATGGGTTTTGTTAAATAATAAAGATAAATAAGGTCCGTTATTTCAGTTGTATTCTTAAAATACTTATGAGTTAATTTAATGTAGATTTAATGAAAAAACAATCGGGGTTATCGAAAGTATTAAAATAGAATGATTTTAGGAATGTCAGGTGTTGATTTGCAAAATTTAAAAAATGTACTAAAGTTGCGTAGTTGGTCAAACCTCATGTTTGAAAATGACACTTAACTTAATAATGAATAAAATCTACACTATGCGATAACCTATTAGACAAAATGGTTTTGACCCATGACCCATGAATAGCTAGAATGAATGGGAAGAAAGATTAGGAATTAAGAGAAATGTGGATTTGACATGTAAGCTTTAACATTTTCTTTTATTGGTGAAGTAAGATTGGAGGACTATAAATTGGTGTAAAGGACATGTGACGATAAGTAAGAAACATTTATAATTACACTAAAAAAACACTATATTTTTCTTTCCTGTTTAATTAAATAATATTTTTTTATACTTTTATTATTACAGTTTCTCTCTCCACCTTGTAATATACAAAAAAATCATTACATTTTCCCTAAATTTACAAAAATTCACCGTCTTTTCTCTCTCCACCCTATAATTTACACTCATAACTACTCAAAACCCCACCATATAATTTACACAATACCCTCACAAAATTTTGGGGGATAGGATGAGAACGCTCTAATAGTGTTGTAGCCCCATCATCGCCATGTCATATTTTTTATTTTCTTTTTATTTAAATTAAACAAATAAAAAATACATTAAAATCAAAAAAAGAATTACAAAAAAAATACATAACAAAAAAAAATCATAAAACTAAAAACCATAATTTTCGCGCATTTTTACTCGTCGTTCTTCCAATAATACGACATTTGAGACGAGGAACTCGTAGTCTCGTCCCATTTTCTGCAATTCAAATAGATTGGCAATCCGTTTGTTGGTTTCGTTGCTTTGTTGGAAGGTAGCGGTACGTTCCACCATATGGGATTCGATACGACCGAACACCTCGTTTAGTCGGTGATTTCATCGTAGCCCCCACATGGGCTCGTCGACGACGAACTCTCCACACTCTTCGTATCCTTTTTTTCCTCTCCAGCGAGGTCGAGCCTACTATTGTACGTCTTTGTCCCCTAAATTAACCGCGTCATCCTCGTCTTCGTCAAAAAGGTCGAAGTTACGAGCTTCTTTGGGTGTTGCGGTTGTGCTCAGATTTGTCAAATATGAGGTCTTTGACTTTTTTGTAGCCTGGGATGATGCACCGGATCGTTGAGCGACCGGAACGATGGATGCTCCTTTCTTTTTCGGGCATAGCCGAAGTTTCTCACAGAAGTTAAATGCTTAAAGGCCTTCCCTTGCCTGCCTTCGGTTGCCCTTGGGTTCGAAAGTCGCTCAACACTGGAGATTGGATGTTGGTGTCGTTTGCTCGTTACGGCAACCGAGTCCACTCAATCGGTTGTATATCCTAGCAAATTTTTGGCATTCATGGTTTATGACCTTCTAATGGGCTTGAACCGCTTCTTTACCCCGGTATTCTTCCGGTTTGCCCGCTATCCCGAGTCAAGTTTCAAATATTTTCTTCCAAAATATTCCGGAGGCTTGAAAGTTTGCTACAATTAGAATTATTTTCACAATTAATATTAATTTTAAATAAATACAAAATAAAGTTAAATAAATACTTAATATTAATAACTTACCAACATCGGGATCCTCCGAAATGATGATCCAAGCTTTTGTGAGAGCTACTTCCTCAAAATCCATCCACGCTAAGTACTCACGTTGTGCCGCTGGCTCCCCAGGTTGCTTCTTTTTGTGTTTACAGGCCGCCTTTTAGGTTAAACCGGAGGCCCGTGCCTATTGAGTCTCTGGCACCGTTATCGGCTTCGACTTCGGTTGGCTAGACCCGAACACCGGCATAGGGTTTTGGGGATTGAGGAAGTTGGCGTACATGTTTAAGTTCAGGTCGGGAAAAATAAACGGATAGTTTAGGTTTGGTTGGTTTCCAGTGTTTGGGAAGGTGGTTTGTTGGTTTTGTGGAGTAGGGTGTTGACCGAAACTAAGCCATGGAAAATTTATGCTTGGTTGGTTCGAATGGTTTTGCGGAACATGGTATTGCCCAAAGAGGGAGTGGGGGGGGGGAATGGATTGTAACATCTCGAATTTTCGTACTCATATTCGTTTACATATAACCCGATTCGGGAACATTATTGGGATCCTTATTATTAATAAAATCAAATATTTATAAGTATTCCTTATTGTATTTTCATTTTATATCCTTTATGTTTTCAAAGTTGTTCATTTATGGTTTAAACTCTAAAATAATCAAGAATTAGCCTATTTAGAAAGTTCAAGGACCTAAATTGCCAAACGACAAAAATTTTCCGCCCTTGACCTAGAGCGTTGCGCGACCACGGGAGTGGATGGCTGTCGCGCAACCCTGGACACACTTGCACAGAATGCTTTGATATATTTGCTTTCATAGTTCGTTTTTGGTACAAAATCGCTTATTTTTGGACCATATGGCGCGATTTAAGCCCAAGAAAACTAACATAGACTAAGTACTTGTCCACATACATTACCCCTTCCTCAAGAACGAAATTTGGCTGCATATATTGTTGATTTGATCATTAAAACTTGATTCGGTTTCTTAAACGAGTAAACTAACTAAAATTAGTTCGTTTTTGCTTATTTTATATAAACATAACTTATTTCTTCTGCCATAATTTCCCTAAACCCTAAATACATTATTCCTAGCCGTCACCTACCTCTGCTCTTCATAATATTGCTTGTTTTGGCCATATTACTTGAAGATACAAGCTTCGGTGTTTTGACTTTACCGTTACTACAATCTTTGACTTTCGTTTCTCATCAATTGAAGCACTATCCGGGTAAATTGTCTTCTGTAAAGTTTTTCATTATCATTCACTTGTCAATAATCTTCAATTAATTTATGATATTAAAGGGTGTTGACTGGTCAATTCGATTAAAACCCGTTCAAGAGCATATTGGTCAACAAGTTTGACTAATCAATTTCTCATGCTTCTGGTCGGAACTGGCTTTCGGTCCAGAAGACTTTATTTTCATAACAAGATTTTAAGGCTACTGACCAAAACCCAACTTCTGACTCGTCGTTCGGATTCTGGTCAGTACCGGCTCGCTTAAACGTTTAAATTCTCATAAACGGAGTTCTAGACATCCGTTTGGAACGATTCCAAAGACAATGATTTCGGTTTTACTCATATTTATTTATCTCAAAGTTTCAGGTTCGATTGATTTACTTGGTTCGACGCATTAAAGGACGACTCATTTTTTTATTAACCGTTTATTCTTATTCTTGTTCACCCGTTTAATCATCAAGGTGAGTTTTATCATTCCCCTCCATTTTACTGTTTTCATAAGTTTTGGGGACATATGCGTACTAGCACTAATATCTAATTTATATTTTGATACACCATATCTATACAAAACTAACAAACGAATGATTGTGTGTATTTCGATCAAATGTTATTTGTTATTTCCTTTTGTGCTTATATTCTATCATTTTGGGAGAGGTCCATCAGAATTCTAGCATGTCAGTATGATCATACGCCGTCTTAGTAACCAAAGCCCGATTCGCTTGGTGATAGTAAACCGACAATCACAGTTATATGCAGTCATAATAGTCATAGCCCATGTTCGTGAGGCATGATTAATTGACACACTCTTTTTAATGGTTTGATTGTTTATTACCGCATTTATTTCGTTTGGAATATTTATTTATATTATTATTATATCATGCAAAACTGATGATAATCTCACTTAACCTAGTGTTGACAAACTCTATTTATTTTCTACGCATATGCGGGTTACCATTAGACTTGAAGTTTAAGGTGAAGCATGTTTTGAAGGACCTTAGGAAAATCAATGAAGACCATTATTAATTCTATTATGTTTGGAATAATTTCTTTGTTTTGGATTATTTGTTTATGTTTGAATGTCTGTGCACGTGAGTTGAAATAATTAATCTAATAGATATTGTCATATTTTATTTTATGATAGTACCTTTGAGCTGTGAACAAATCAGCTCACGCCCCAGCATTTCCGCCTTAGGTTGGGGTGTGACAGGTTGGTATCAGAGCCGAAGGTTTTAAGTTAGGTCGTTAGAAATTGTCCTAGAAATATGCTTAGGACCCCATACGTGTTTATCTGACTATTAATTGTTTACAGCTTATTTAAGTTAATTATTTATTTTGTTATTATTCATTGTGCACACACACACAAATTCTGAGGTTATGCCTCACATTCAAAATATTTTTAAATCCTTTTATTTTTAGTGGTTTGCCTTTTATTTTGGAAAATTTCTTAAGAATCCCCGTGTTTTGTTTTTACTCCCTCACTTTAGTGTCGCACCCCAACCTAAGGCGGAAATGTCGGGGCGTGATCCAATTGCTCACAGCTTGAAGATACTATCATGATATAAATGTGACAATATATAATTAATTATTTTATTTCAATTATACACATAATATCCAAATACAATAAATAATTTAAACATACAAATATAAGCTCAAATAAAGATTAACTTGAATATATCCTAAGGTCTTGTCTACATTTCCAAACTTCAATCTTCAATACAAGCGACCTGCATATGCGTATAAAATGGAGTTTTGTCAACATAAGTTGAGTGAGAATATCACCAGTTTTGACACAACAATATAATTAAGCATAACATAATAAATGCGATAAATATAATCAAACCATAAACAAGTATGTAGACCGTTGCCAAGCGAATCGGGCGTTGGTCACCAGCGGGAACACCCACTATATGATTGATTGAATAGTAATCCCAATATACGATTGATTGAATGGTAACACAAGTAAGCAAGTAGCACGTTTGTTTGATTAAATCACTCACAATAACACATTTGCATTTGTTTGAATATATATAGTACGAAATATGGATATGTACGCATATGTCCCCAAAACGTTTAGAAAAGCTGGTAAAATAGGGGAATGATAAAATGACCTTAGATTAATGGATATCGAATGTAAATACAATTAAGCGAGCTTAACGAATAAGCAAGTTGTCCACTACACGTCAAACGATATATACGATTCAGAATCTAAGCTTTTAGGATATGATAATATAAATAAAAATGAACTCATTGCCACCGGAATCAATCCAAACGGACGTTTAGAACTCAAGTTATGTTAAATTTAAGATTTAAGCGAGTTGGTACTGACCGGAATCCGAACAGCGATTCGGAAGTTGGGTTTTGGTCAGCAGCCTTAAAATTTTGTTACGAGAATAAAAGTCTTCTGGACCGAACGTTGAATCCGACCAGAAGTATGAGAAAACGTTAAGTCAAACTAGTTGACTATTTTGTCCTTTAACGAGTTTTAAACGATTTGACCAGTCAACACCCTTCAACCACCGAAATTGATTGAAGGTTATTGACTAGGGAATATATACGAATGATTTCAATGTTTACAACTTACCCGGAAAGTGAAAGAATCAACAGAAACGATGAGTCAAAGGTCCATACGTATGCAAAGTCAACCGGTTATGAACGTATCTTCAGCCAATAAGCAAAAACCAAAGAGTTTGTGGAGGGTCAGAGGAGGGTGATGGATGAGAGTAGTGTTTTAGGGTTTAGGGATGATTTGTGGTAGAGAAATAATGGTATGTTTATATAGGATACACTAAATCGATTTAAATATGGTAACTTACTTGTTTAAGTACCGAATGGGCCTTTAATGATTAAATCAATGTTACAAGCTGCAAATTTCGTTCTTGATCAAGGGGTTATGTATATGGACATGTATTTTCGTTATATTAGTTTTCTTGGAGCTTAATTCACCCGATTTATGCCTAAAATAAGTGATTTGCATGCTAAAAACGAATTAGGAACCAAAATAATCAATTAATAACAAAATCGAACCAATTAATAAATTCATTTTTAATATTTAAGGTAAGAAAATGGACATGTTATAATATTATATAACTTATGTTGGGGCATAAGTTTCAAGATTTGGGTAAAAAATAGTTCCTATACTTTTATAAATACAAATTTTAGCCGTTATAACTGATTTTAAGGGTTTTTTTTAAGAACTATTTGGCATAAATGAAAGTTATGAAATTATAAAATAAGTTAAACCTCCAGGGAACTCCAGGGGTGGGGCATACAACTAAGTCCTAAATACCCTGAATGTAAGGCTTGTAAGTCAGGATGACATGTAAGTCCAACGTTCATCCTTAAAGTCTAAAAATTATTTTTATAGAGATAATTCTTTGATCAAGCACTAAGGGGCTGGAGTCAAGTTGGGGTGATCTGGGGAAAGCCAAATAATCTTTGAGAAGAGATAAGGGGCATCATGGGTCCATGAGTGATGTCCATATTAGCTTTATGCCTAATTGAATCTAATCATATCACTGGCGCAATGAAAATCATACTAAGTCTCTAAATACCTGCTATCAACCTTTTTCACTATGTCATAATAATGCTAAAAATGGATCATTGTGAAACTATCTCAATCAATATGATTTCATGTTCTAATCTTTTCTTAAAAAGGGGGGTTGCCTATTTTTTAAACAGCAAAAATTTGATCCCAACTTATGTTAAATTTTCTGAAGACTGGATAGGTAAATTAATTTTGTTTTAGTTTAGTTTTTTATTTTAACTTTATTTTTTATTTTTATTTTTACCTCATATTTACTCGTGCGAAATAAATGTCTTTAAGAAATCAACTTTTAATCGGGATTATTTTTTAAAACGAGTGGGCCAGTCCTTTGGCCCAACGGATGTTTTGTTCTCGACCTTATCAAAGTGACCCAGCGAACTCAACCCATGCGAGTTCTCGGCTCAAAATAATTATTCTTGGCTATATGTGTTCTCGGTCAGTATATGTTCTCGGCACAGTTTGATGTGACTTATAGCTTAAAAGGAACTCATTGCTACTTATTAATCATTCTTGAAATTTGCAACTTCCAATATCTTCCAAGATCTTCCAAAATCATAACCATCTATTCATTAATCTTCATACCTTATGTATTCATCTAAGCTATGTTAAATCATTGAGAGAGGTAAGTAATGTTAACCAGTGTTTATCTTTGCCTCTTGAGTATTTCGGTTTTGAGGTAACAATGGCTTAATCGATCTATGATTATAGTTTTTTTTCGGTCTCTTGTTGAAGTTACTAATTGTTTTTGAGTTGTTAAACAAAGATGCAGGCTTGGTCATCAATGATAATTGGTAGAATGGTGAAGATGAAGGGTCATATGCATGTGGAGATTGACCAAAATCTCCTGGTCAATCAGAGAGTTCCATGGTCAACCGACGTTTCAAGGGACTCACGATCAAACCTTCATCGGGATTCTGTTTGCTCGATCAAAGGTCTATCATATTCAATGCTTCTAAGTCGATTGAACCTAAGATCCTCTACTGTTTTCATCAATCAATCTCATGATCATCTACTTGTAATGGCAAGTAGCATGACTTGTGCTGGATTACTAGCCGGGGTTACTACTGGAATAAAGGCACTAAATAAGACACTCAACTTCCAAATTTCTATTTAGAAGCCACCGTATATATGCCGGAAGGAAGAAATGAAGGTATAGAAGCATGTTAGACGTCTACGGCTGGCATTTTGATAATAGCTGAAATCAAGCAATAAACCAAGGGGGAGAATGTTGGGTCATATTTTGTGGTTTATGCTTTGTAGTATTGGATTTAGTTTTGGGCTTAGGTGGGCTTTTGTATATAAATCGAGATCATTTGATCTTGGTGGGCTTTAGTCTATTTTGGGCCCAGTTGGTAGGATATATATAGAACATATGTTAATGATATTAAGGTTTTTCGTTCAAGGATTATTATTCACCCGTGTAAGTTGTTAAGGGCTTAAGCACCCGACGTAAAATATACGTATGTTTTGAAGCTTTTCTGTTTGTTTTACGTGTGTTCTTGTGTATTACATAGAATCGGCTTGGTGATTAGTTTCCGCCTAATCATCGAGTATATTGATATCACATTGAAAGATCCGTCACGGGACTTACATCTATGTATATGTGTATATAAACATCATTAAATAGGGATAAACATTGTGTATATAAACATCATTAAATAGGGATAAACATTAAAGGTTGAGTTGGAATTGTAATTTTGGATAAACATTAAATAGGAAACAACCGTATCTAGGGAGTGATGCCCACTTCTAATATCATTTCCTTAAAACAAATCGGTCCTTCGGTTTTGACTCGGTCTTCAAGGGTTAAAACCCGAAACCGACCGAGATCGAATTGCAGGGATACTAGAGACTGAAGCATACATATTAAAATATAGGGTCGGTCCAAAATCGGGTAAAATCGGTCGGGTTCTTCGGGTTTTTTCGGACAGACCCTAATTCTGCACACCCCTAGGATCGAGGCGTGAATGAGAGATGTTTATGATGAACGAAAGGAAGGAAATGTAATTGTTTTAGATGCCAATGTTACCAAAGTGTTGCTAATTTGGTTTCTTACTTATTCTTTTATTTATTAGATTTTATAAATGATATTAGCTTGGTGGCAGTGTAACTTTCTCGAAGGTCAATAACACTTACCAATATCTTCTTATCCAAGTTATATCCTAGAAAAGAGGTTTTTCCTCCTTTTAAGACCACGCATGGTGGTAAGCGGTAACTAAGTATAACTAGGTGTTTTTAGACACGTGACATCCCAGTTAGCAATGACTAATTTTGCAAAAAGTGACGTAGTGGTAAAATGCTTCTTTCAGTGATTACATAATTATTACCCTTTAATATTTTTGATATAATAAAAATATAAAATAAAAGACAAAAAAAAATATATGATTGGGCCAACCCTCCCTCCACCACTGTTGTATATACAACTAAGCGTCTAGCCAATCCAAAACTAACTTCACAACTAGGCGGCGTAGTGGCATTCTCCTTGTTTTGGGTTACTTTACCCCTCCATAACATGATCACTATGCATAGTCTAATGGCATATAATAATTGGATTTGAACTTGAGACGCACCCGAAGGTAAGTCTTATGTCAAGAACTCCTGACCACCCGGATGAACCTGCATAGCAATTATTATTTTATTAGAATATGTATATTCAAGAAAAATTTTTGTAAATGTAAAATGTACAAATATAAATCCAAAAATCCGAGCATTCTTTTAAGCAAAGAACGCCTTAAATGGAGGAACATGTATACTATTATTAGCATAGCATGAATTTAGAAAATAAGAAAAGAGCACTGAGAAATGGCTTGGTAGGCATTGTTTGGTGGTGGATTTTGCCTTCTCATAAAATGTAAGGCCCTGAACCCGGCGACCCTACAATTGACGTGTTGGATTTACTCATTCACATAGTTCTATAATCAGAGTTAGTTAAAACCATTCGTGGAATATAAAAGTCAAACATTCATACAATCCATCAAGTACTCGTTTTAAACAACATAACATACGTCTTAATGATAAACATAAACAACACGTGAATCTTCTTTCTTTCGATGACAGTCTTCACTTTATTGCCACGTGTCCCATCTCAAGTAACCTGTCTCATTCTATTCACCTGCATGCATACTAAAAGTCAGCTACGCTGAGTGAGTTCTAGTTAATCAGTTAACATACATTACATTTATATTCTCACTTATACGTGTCCGAAGATACGTATTTCATACTTTTCTTACTAATATATATTTCTTTCATGCATACTTACATACTTTCTTTCATAATTTCCTATGGTATACCATATGCTATTCTATTTCTACCATCTCAGATATTATTAGGGCCCGGTTCCTTCTGTCACAGATATTATTAGGGTCTGGTCCCTTCTGTCTCAGATATTATTAGGGTCTGGTCCCTTTTGTCTCAAATATTATTAGAGTCTAGTCCCTCTGTCTCGAATAACCATACAACCATACATGTCTCGTCAATCGACCATACATTCGTGCATACTTTATATACCTTTCATATATATATATAAATACATATATTCATACGATAACATACATATTCTTACTCTACTAATAACATTTAATTCGTAAACATTCACGTATCATACACTTACCACTTAAGGTAAGTGTATTAACTAACACATAGGAGTACGCACACAGACCCGAAAAACGTTATAGAGAAAGGGGCTAGAACTCACCTGCAGTCGGTTCCTCTTCAAGTTAATCGTAATGCCCTTCTTCAACTGAGCTCGGCTAATTGTTTAATAATTACACGTATTATTCTCTATTTTTAAATATCTTTTATGTGCCTAAGTCAACGAAACCGAACTTTATTAGTTTAACGACTCTTAACAAATCGAACTTATAATCTGACGAAACTGATCTTTATCGGTTAACGAAACCGTACTTACAAGTTAAGATTTTTCTATGAGCTTCGAACCTGGAATTTTAAGTTAACGATTCCTTAACGAACTTATGACTTTAACGAACCTGAACTTGTAAGTTTAGCGAGACCGATCTTTACAAGTTACGAAACTAAATTCTATAAGTTATGGTTACTTAACGAGTCGGGTTTCGAGTTGAGTTTATGGTCTCATTCGCACCGGGTTCCAAGTTCCATTTAAGTACATTCGGGTCGAGCCTCACCATGTTTCCCGTTGCCTCATAATCGAGCCGACCCCACCCTATAACTAGTCGACTCGTTGAGTCGGGTCGTTTATCTCCAGTCGACTTGGCTGGAGTCGAGCCATTACCTCCCATCGAATCAAGCAGAGTCTCCCACTGTCCAGTCACTCACTTTGAGTCGGCTCCTTTTGATTCCGGCCTAAAACATACAAAACGGGACCTAACAATCTCCCTCTAGTCTTTAGTATTGGAACCCATCGGTGTCGTAGACGAGAAGTTCTTCATCTGTTAGTGGAAGTTCAATAAGTCTGCGTACGAACTTGTTGAAGGCTTCAACTATCAGGTCGGTGTTTTGACGTCCCAAGTCCTCGACGGTCCTCAGTGGCTTGTTGTAGAGCTTCTTCACATCCTCAATGTGTAGACCCATAAGCTCATGCTCGTCAAACACTCGAATCTCATGCATATCACGGCAGTGTATGACGGCCTCACCGGTTTTATTGTCAAACTCCCAATCTATGAAGTCTCGGAGAGTGTTGGGAAGACAGGGCTCGCCATGATAAATCTCGTGACAGTCTTTCGGCGCCCTGTATCTCCACATAGTGCGTGGCTCTCCGGTAGTTGGGTCTATCTCCTTTAGGTTCTTGTATTTTCGACCCTTGTTTGGCTCGAAATCTTTGTAGTCAACCTTTGATTGACGATGGAGATAGTCTGGGACCCAGCTTTCTAACGTACTCCCAAATGCACCATGGCCTAGAGCTTGTCGGAGATAATTAGCTCTGGTAGCGATTTTAGCTCATGGTGGTTGAGAAAGATCAGATCTCCGCTGTATCTCCTAATGGCCCAATAGTTGTTTCGCTTATCATACTTCGCGTAGACAATGAATGAATCGTCATGATAAGGATAGTTGAGCACACGGGCACACGCACGACTTGACACAATGTGCGTCTTTCTTTTCTTCTTTGGTGGTTCCTGTGTCTCGTCATGATGGATTGAAGACGGGATCAGTAGCTGGATTTTCTGAAGCTTGAACTTTAGCAGGAGGAGTGTCTGGGTTGGGTGAGTAGTTGATGTAGTTATCTTCAACCCTCGCCTCTATATTCTGATCAATAAGTTGCTCCAAGTTCATTCCTACTTCAATAAAGTCATCCATAGCACCTGCAAAGTCATAAGGAAATAAATCTTTATACATATCAGTAATCTGTGTGTCGTGTTCCCTGACTTTGCCAGCCGAGTCGTGAGCAGCAGGGTCTTGAACGTCATGTTGAGCTGGTGGAGGTGATTGAGTGTTATCTCCACCTCCACCTCCTGCTGCCCCGGTCCCTCCATCTCCACCTCCTCCACCTTCATCATCATTATCGTCATCTTCATCAAAGCTATCATGAACTTCATCATAGTCATCATCTTCTTCCTCATCATCATCTTCCTCATCACCATCAACATCACCATCATATCCACCACCAACACCGCTAGACTGGCCGCCCTGTTGTACTAACCGACCAACAGTTGCCTCTCCTTCAGATACTATAGCCTGAACTCCTCGCATGGTCACAGATGGACCTGCGGTAGGCTGTGAACCACCGACTTGAGAAGTCTCACCAGACCTTCTCCAAGTCCCAAACACTGCGTCAAGCCTATCCTCTAGACCATGAAATTCATCTTCTTGAATGCCCATGAGGTCTAAGGCCGCCTGGTACTTACTCACCATGTCTTCATTCGTCTTGAGCTGTAGCTCATTCAGACGATCTTGTTCCTTGATCTTTTCTTGTATGGCCTCCATTTATGCTCTGAGCGTATCGAGAGAGGCGGAGGAAGCAAGCTGATTTTCCAAATTTGCAACTCTTGAGTTTGTAGCTTCCTTTTCAACATCCCACCTTCTCTTTGCATCTTCGATCTTCTTGCTTACACTAGATCTGAGAGCACTAGCACTTGGTAAGTCTCTTTCAAGTGTAGTCAGCCTATCTCCAAGTCTTGTGTGATCTGCTCTCAGATTAGCGTTTTCAGAGGCCTCACGATTCATTAACGCTTGTAGATTCTGGATTCGTGTATGGAAGGTGTTTGTCAACAATCTTTGATTTTCAGCAAGAGCATCACTTGCCTCCTTATGCTCTTCCAACACCCTTATCCTTTCCCTCAGAGCCGCCTTTTCTTCCTCATCCTCCAACGCCTTTTGTTTCATCTCCTTAATGAACTTGAGGAGCACAATTTCTCTTTCTACCCTCTTAGCGTTGGATTCCTCCAGTGCGACGATCCTATAGAGGATAGGATCGGCGTATACTGGAGGTGTCGAAGACATCCCTCGGGAAATGGGTTTTGGTGAGATAATGGTTGATGGTGGGGTGGTGGACATGATGGGTGGTGAGGTTGTCGGCAAAGGTAAGGTGATGGCTTGGGTAATGATTGGTGAAGTTGTAGTGGTGGGTGGTGTTGGTTGTGTTATAGATGGTGTGAAGGTTTGGGTTGGGGTAATGACGGTTTTGCTCCATAAGCTTGTTGTTTGTATTGGTGAGCTGAAAACTGATGAGGTGAATATGGATGAGGTCGGTTGGGTAGGTGGTGTTGATACTTGAGAAGGTTCGGGTTGGGTTTGTTGTTGTGGTGGTGAGTGTGGTAAGGATGGTAGTTGGGGTAGGAATGTTGAAATAGGTTGGTCTGTTGGTGAAGGTTCAGGTGAGGATTCTGGTGAGTCATGGAGTAGGGTCTTGGTTTTCTTGGCTTTGGTTTTCTTTCTGGTTTTTGGTGTCTTGTCGGCAGGGATTTGTATCTTGGTTACATCTAGTGTCTTGAGGGCTTGGGCCAGGGCCAGGGCCTCTTTGGTGATTTTTGGTTGGTCGGATGGTTTGTCTTGTGAGGGAGACTTGACAAAAAACATAGTTGACTTCTGGGAGTCCCCAAGTTTCCTCAAGCGCTTCAAGGGCAGCTGGTCTTCTTCTTCCTCTTCAAGTTCTATCACTTTGCCCTTTTCAGCCACTTTCCTCTTTAAGTCGTGCTTGGCCTTTGTTCGATCTTCGGCCGGCTCATCACTGGAATCTTGTTCTGCCCCGACCTCTGGCTCATCCTCCTCTTCACTATCATCAGATGCCTCATTCCTAGCAGGCTCTACTTCCTCAAGCAATCCAAATTTAGGACCCGGCCTTGGTCCTTGATACTGATGCCCCCTTCCTTTGGTGCTGAGAAGCACACCAAAGATCGACAACTTGATCTCATTTACATGATATGGCTCAGGATGAGATTTCTTGTCTTTTGCTTTCTTTGATCCTGGCCTTGGAACATCTGGGATTAAATCATCCAGGAGCATCTGTATGAATCTCGGATACAAAAGCCATGTGGCTCCACTCCTAATATTCCCCAACATGCACAGGAATATTCTTCGAGAATAGTTGAATTTTTCTTAAGCAGTTAAAGCATACATGATCCGGACCCAGTCTACACTCATGCTATCAAGCCCTCCACGTATATCAGCAAAGCAATGAATCACTATGTGGAAGAGAAATCTCCAGTATGGTGGGAGATGCTTCTTCTCAAGGCTTTTCCACTCGGTATCGTATCCCATCTGAGCAACAAATTCAATCAGTTTCTTTCTATCACCCCTCTCAAACTTGTAATCGGGCTGGTCATCAATCTTTAACACCCTTCTAATGTCATCTTCAGTAATAGTCAATTCCTTTCTTGCAACTGTTGTTGTAAACGATAAAGAATCATCTGCAACCTTGGCAAACGCCCAGAAGTCCAAGACCCACTTGTAGTAAATGGCTGGGTCAGCAGATAAAGCGTGTGCAAGGGGTGATTGCTTGAGCCCCTTGACCATAGAGGTGAAAACTTTATCCTTCTTGGCCTTTGGTAACTCGAGAGCACAAAACAAATTGTGACCCTGAAATCATATCATAAGATCATGAGAATCATCATTAAAAATTAAAATAAACAAAGTAAATATGATTTACACATATATAAAATCCTTAAGTATATACATGTTACATAATTTAATTAATTATGTATATTATATATGTTACCTAGTCTAATATACACAATTTTTAAATTCAAAACAGTCTAAGTATCCAAACAGTTCAAATTTTCAAAACAGGTCAGTAACTGACATTTGTCCAAAATTCACCAAGTGTGAGTTTTTCGCATGAAAAATTTCGCATGGAGAATAGTTTCGCTTCGCATGGGCATGCGAAGCGAAACAGAAGCGAAACAGAAATCATTTCGCTTCGCATGGGCATGCGAAGTGAAAAACCTATTATGCGATAAAATCCCACTTATCAAATTTTTGTTTCCTTCTCCATCCATTGAAGTCGCCCAGCCTTGAATTAGGTTTCTGGAAAGTTTGAACCAAAAACCCTTTGGTTTTCCTGGTCAATTGAATCTTTGAACACAACAGTTACCCCTAAATCTATAAACTTTACAAATTAAAACTATAACTAATTAACAATGATGATAAACAAGATCTAGTCCAAATAACAGTTCATGATCCAAATATCAACACCATATATAAGAAGATCTATTCTAGATCAAGTCGACGATTCATATGAACCATCACCTCAATCTTGGTGAACCCAGAAACATAAAGATGAAAGGATTGATGGTGTTCTGATGTTATACCGAGGGTGGATAATCTGGATTCAACGGCATGTTTGATAATGACGGCCGGATTGTTGAAGAATTGAAGAAATTTTAGGGTTTGAATGTTTGAAGATGAGAGAGAAGAGAGAGTAAAAGATAAAAGTGTTTGGTGAATAGTGAAATATATTTTAGCTTTCCATTATATATAGGGTCAGCCTATCTCGCGATAAGGTCAAAACATCGCGAGTATTCACCGAAAATACACTCTCAGTCCTCGGTTTTTAAAATAATTTCAATTTTCAATCCATGAAAAACATTTACCCATCGAATCCAAGCACTTGGTTGTTTTGCAAAATTTTCTTTTGTTGGTCTGTAAGCGATAACGTTTGCACGATCGATCTCTTTTGTCAAAACAAAACACACTAAAAGAAGACACTTAAAATAGAGGCAAAAATAAAATTGAAATTAAGATTAAAAATAAAACAAAATAAAATAAATAAATGAATAAAATAAAATAAAATTAGGAATAAAACTTAAAATATTAAACTATGTAGATACTTAATATTTTAGAAAACAAAAAAAAAATAAATATAAAATAAAGAAAATATAAAACAATTATAAAGTTACAAAAAAAACAACAATATTGAATTAATTTACATAGATCTTTTCTTTAGTTAATTTACAAAGAACGATCACGACATGGAATCATATTGATTTGCAAAGCCCTAGATCGCGTTTCCATTTTGAAATTATTATGACACAAGTTCATCATTGACAGTAGATATTGTCCTCCTTTTTAACTTGACAAGTGTTTTGATGCTAAAATGATATGTTTAAAGTACACTTAGGCACGGTGCTTATGTGGTTCCCACTTAATTAGACATATTACTGATTCCATCATATCTCGGGTTTACTTTGTGTTAACATATCACCTCAACTTGACTTAAACCTTTCTTAGTTGATCACAGTACTCTTATTTACAAACTTGACTTATTGTACACTGTACACATGACACTTTGTGCTTTGCACACTTGACTCGATCTAGAAAGATTAAAATAAAGCAGAAGTTCAGGCCATAACAATCAGGTCGGATAATACCATATTATCGCGCAGAGAAAGTCCAAGGCTTGAACAAAAGAAAGAAAATAAAACAAAGCAGAAGACTCAGGGCCTTAATAATCAGATCTTGTATGACTACAAATGTAGAAAGTCCAAGGCTTGAGTCGAAAATAAATGAAGAAATAAAGCAGAAGTTAAAATTCCACCAGATGTAGACTTTTTGTCCAAGTTGCATCCCCCATAATCACTGTCAGTGTAAGCATGAAGTTCCAAGGGAGATTCCTTTGGATACCAAAGACCCAAACGTGGTCTACCCTTCAAGTATCTGAAAATACGCTTGACAGCTGTCATGTGGGATTCTCTCGGGTCTGACTGATATCTGGCACACTGACAAACAAGGAACATGATGTCTGGTCTGCTTGCAGTGAGATACATCAGGGAACCAATCATTGACCTGTAAAGGTGTTGATCGACTGGTTTTCCCGATGGATCAAGAGCTAGAACAGGTCGCGTTGCGATTGGTGTAATGAATGATGATGAGTCCTTGAAACCAAATTTCTGAACAATGTCTTGAACGTACTTTTCTTGGTGAATCAAAGTCCCTTCCTTCTTTTGCTCAACTTGTAAGCCCAGGAAGAAAGTCATCTCCCCTAAGGAACTCATCTTAAATCGCTGTTGGATAACCTCAGAGAACTCCTTGCACAGATCCTCATTCGTGGACCCGAAGATAATGTCATCGACATATACTTGAACCAGAATCAAATCACTGTTGACCTTCTTGACAAAGAGTGTTTGATCGATGATTCCTCTCTTGTAACCATTTTTCACTAAATGATCTGCAGTGTGGCATACCATGCACGAGGTGCTTGGTGAAGACCATATAGTGCTTTGTCAAGACGGTAAACATAATTAGGATGAGTTGGATCCTCAAAACCTGGAGGTTGACTGACATAGATCTCTTCTTTTACTTTTCCGTATAAGAAAGCAGTCTTCACGTCCATTTGATACACTTTGAAGTTCATGTACGAGGCGTATGCCAGAAAGATACGAATTACTTCCAGTCTGGCCACCGGTGCATAGACTTCATCGTAATCAAGACCTTCACGTTGCCAGGCTTTATTTCTAATGATCACCCCCTTGTCATCCTTTTTGTTTTGGAACACCCATTTCGTTCCAATTGGCCTTTTATTTTCTGGTTTCTTTACTAGCCTCCAAACATTCAGCTTCTTAAACTGTAACAGCTCTTCTTACATGGCCTCTACCCAGGAGTTGTCTTTCAATGCGAATTTGTAGTACTTGGGTTCCACCTGTGAAATAAAACAAGCAAAAAGACATCTGTTAATGTTACCGGAAGTACTGCGTGTTTGGATGCCAGCGGACGGATCTCTGATGATGTTCTCAGTCAGATGTCGACGATGAATTGGTAGCTGTAGAATTTGGTCGACATGCTTGACTGGTGTGGCCTCAAGTTGGATGGTCAGGCTCTCTATGGGATGGAAGACAATGGTCACAGGGACAAAAACATTCGGTTGAGGATTAGTTCCATCTTCTTGTGGTTCAACCAAATGTTCTGTAGCAATGGGACCTTCCCATAGGTTGTCATAGAATGGAACAGCAACAGCTGGAATAGACGTTGTGTTGGTGTTATCAGAAGTTTCATTCGGACTTGGTTCAACCTGTACACTTGATGCATCATTCTTCATTGCAGGACCTTGATTGTCTTCTTCTGAGGAAGGTGTGGGGACCGATTCCACCACACTTGGTTCTGCAAGGGGTGGTTCTGCTTGATCAACTTGAACATTTTGATTGTTGTCGGCTTACATATATGAATCAGAATCTGAATCAGTCGTGTCTTCAACAACTGGCATTTCAGTGGTGTCGGCAGAGGGCTGCTTATCACCAACCGAGATTGTTGGTTAGCCATTGGTTGTACATTAAGTATAGGTGCAGCAGCAGCTATGTCAACATGTCCAAGATCTTTCAAAACAACATGCATCAGGATAGACTGATCATCATCTGGATGAACAAGTGGAGAAATAACACGGGAAACCTTTGGTACAACTAGTGTCATGTACATTCCACGAAATTGCTTGAACAATCTTTCATAATCAAACATCCAGTCTGGACCATTGTGTGCATTAGTAGGGTTTAACTCTTGCCAATCAATGTTGAAGCACTCCAAGATTACTCTTGATTTCTTGTTATACACACGATAAGCACTTTTATCAGCAGAATAACCAACAAAGTAGCACTCATCCGCCTTTTCAGCAAACTTGGAGGTTGTTCCAACATTTGTTTGGAGTATGGTACAGGGACATCCAAACGTTCTAAAGAAATTTACCCTTGGCTTCGTTCCATAGAAGACTTCATATGGAGTCTTGTTCAGTCTTTTGTTCAGAAGCACAGGATTCTGGGTAAAGCAAACAGCGTTAATAGCTTCACCATAGAAAATCAATGGTAGTTTGGAATATGAGAGCATTGTTCTAGCGGCTTCCACCAAGGCATGGTTTCTTCTCTCAGCCACCCCATTTTGTTCGGGAGTGTAAGGTTCACTGAGTTGATGAACAATTCCCTTGTTTTGACAGAATTCATTGACCACCTTGTTGCAGAATTCTATGCCATTGTCACTTCTGATACATTTCACCTTCTTATTAGTTTGATTCTCAACCAACACGATAAACCTGAGCAGAAAATGTGACATCTCGTCCTTGTGCCTTAAATGAAAATGTCCAACTGAAACGTGAAAAGTCATCAGTAATAACCAGACAATAGGTTTTTCGACCTATTGCCATTGGTTGAATTGAACTGAAAAGATCCATGTGCAAAAACTAAAGAGTGGAATTTATGGAATTGACAAGCTTGGGCCTATAAGTGAGTTTGTGCTGTTTGCATTTAGAGCAAGATAAACATTTTTCAGCACAGTGAAAAGATTTTACTGGCAAAGCCCTCACATGGTCACCTTTAACCAACTTGTTCAAGTTCTTAAAGTTGACGTGACCCAACCGTCGATGCCATAAGGATGAATCGTTCTCCGAGGCCTTGGACATCAAGCAAGAAGCAGACCGCATGGAATAATTGCTTCTCATGTCCAGAATGTAGGCATCGTTGTGCCTCAGAGTACGCATCATAATCCATTCTTCAGGGACTTTAAAACCTGGTTTCAGAATGAGACATTCATTTTCAGTAAATAGGGTTGAAAATTTCTTATCACAGATTTGAGAGACGCTGAGCAGGTTGTGGTTGAGCTGTTCCACCAGATTGACTTCATCGAATGTCAAAGTGCCATTCGAGACCTTCCTTTGTTTCGTTATCTCTCCTCCAATGTCACCGGCAAAAGAAACGTGACCAGCGTTGAATGGTTTGATATCGAACAACAGCGACTCGTCTCCTGTCATGTGTCGGGTGCAGCCACAGTCTAAGTACCAAATACTGTTGACAGGCCGTCCAGGCTGTCCCTGCACACACGAAGAACCAGTTAGTGGAGGGTTTCCCGAGACACTCTTGTCTCGGGAAGGTTAAACACAAAATCACCAAGTTTAATTTTATGATTTCTGAAAATATAATCCTTTGGTGAGTCAGAATCTGAAGAACAATCCCTCGAGGAACTTGAATTATGGTTTCCTTGGTTTTGGAAAAGTTTTCTGGATTGCCTTCGTTTTGGTTTAGACTTAACCACAAAATCTTCTTGATTAGCCTTTGAGAAAACCTTTGAAGGGCTCTTGGGCTTTTCAGCTTCAGAGCCCTTAACTAACCGCTTTCTTTCTCTTTGTGTTAGCCAAAATGGTTTCTTGGTTTTTTCGGTTCTTTTGGACCTTAAATTCGTCTCACTGGTGTTGAAGTCTCTTTGTTGTTTGTGCCAGTTTTTGCAATGTCTTGCAAGATGAGAAGGATTTCCACAAATGAAATAACATTTTCTTTGGTTGCATTTATAGACATCTAGCTCACTGAGATATGTGGGATGAGGTGATGTTGTTTGGTTAACATGTTGGTGACCTCTATCTGACTGATAATTGTAAGCATTTGAATGATGAGTTGCAAAATAATTTGACTGCCTAGGTTTCTGTCGAGAGTAGTAAAAGTCACTATCAAATTTATCATAATATTGAGAACTATTGTTATAATTTGTATTTTGAGAAAATGAAGTTTTCTTGGGTGGCACATATTTACATGAAGTGCTTGGTTTTTCATTTTCAAAGCTAATTTTCTCTTTTATTAAGTTCTCAATTTTATTATCAGTTGATGAGCAGTTTTGACTAGTCTGTTCATTAACCTTGACTTCGACGGTTTCATCAAATACAGTTTCATATTCTAAATCAGAAGAGGAACATTCACTTTTATTGCAAACATTTATACAACTGTCATCACTTGATGATTCACAAAATACATCCTTTGATCTAGACATTAAACTTCCTATCATTGATTCACACACTTTGTTACAAACATGATTGTTAATTGATTTTGTTAGACCCACACAGGATTCAAAACGTGGTTCTAACTCTCCTTTTGGTTTACAACCCTGATTATCCTTCCCACCACTTACATCACCTGCTACACAAGACATGTTGACGTTAGAATTATCAGATGATGAAATTTGAGCTGTTGATGGAGATGCAGCTGAAACAAATTTCACTGGTTTTGGTAGTTTACCAATACTAGGAGAAGTATTATAGCTAAAATGGGGTAGGCAAGTGTAATTATCATTCATTGGTGGAGGCACCGCTAAATAATCGCAACCTAGTCCCGATTTAACTTTAGTACTTCACTAAGCTCTGATGAGATCATCTAATTATTCAGATGATGCTTCAAATTTTTCAACTTGTTTTTCTTTTTCTCGTTTATCAGAAAGATCAAGTTTCAACTTTTCAATTTCATCTTTTAATTTATTTACAATGTCCTTATAATAGATGACATTGTGCTCTCCTTGAAAGATTTTAAGTTTAAGATTTGCAACATTATCGTGATGTGTTTTAATCTTTTCAACATATATCTTGTCAGCCTTTACATATTCAGCATTTAGTTGACGAAGTTTTGCGTTTTCTTTCAAAACTTCATCCTGAAGATATCTATAATATGTAACTTTATTTATGCAAGCTTAAGAGCAAAGATTTCTTTTTACCTCATCAGATGGTGACGCATCAGGACTTGCAGCAGTAGATGAAGAAGCTTCATTGTTTGTGAGAGCCATGCCAGCCATGTTGAGAGGATTCTACAGCTCTTGAAATTGATCATCCCAATACACACCAACTTGGACCTCCGATTGGGAGACAAGGGCCTTTAAGTTTGAGCTTGAGTTGCCCTTGTGTGGATGACCTCCAATTCTTTGTGATGAGCTGCTTGGTTTCTGCACCTCATGCCTTTTTCCTGCAACCTTGCTGTTCTCTTTCTCTGTCACCTCAGTCACACGAATATCATTTACAGGTTTTGATGGATTCGTGCATTCTTGGGAGAAATGACCCATCTCACCACAATTGTAGCAGCGCAGCTTTGACTTATCGAACCCGATCCTTTTCCTGTATGAATCATTGAAGCTATCCTTCCCGTACGTCTTCATGAAGTTAGTAGCTCTTTGCACCGCCATTGCCATCTGGTACTTGATATCCATCTTTTAAAGATCCTTTTGATTGATATCTCTTAAATTTCCAGCTTCAAACTATGGTGGCAATAGATTTCCTTGCATCAACTCTTCATGACTTGACAGAAAAGCGTGACTATTGCGATGTTGGAGTCATTCAACATGGGTAGTGCTTCACAGAAACTTGAAGGTTTGCTTGGTTGAGGTTTTGAAGATGAGGAAATCCCTTGAGCTTTTAAGGCTTGGGCAACTGCACTGTCGACCGCCTTTTGAAACGAACTTGTATTGGAAGAATCTGATTGATTAGTTGTTGAGATGAATGCTGTTGGTTGTGAAGGTACACTTGGGGAGTACTTGGGAGTGGTCACGGGATACACATTTTGTTGAGCTTTGCTTATGAAAGCAGTTGGCATCGAGGAAGCAGAACTCACTCCAGCTTGATTCAGAGAACTTAGATGATTTTTCATTCTCATCGGCTCATCCATTTCAAATGACTTGATAGTGGATATCAAGTCAGTGTTTGACATCATATTTAGATTGGTAGTTCTCTTGATTGTGAGTATTGGTACTCCAGCTGTATAGCAATGAATTCATCAACTTGTGGTTGACCTAAGCATTTGCAATCTTGACACTTGCAGCCCTAATTCTTACCATCAACTTCTCAAATCTCTTTACCAACTCCAAAATAGCTTCACCTTGACGATGATTAAACATATTGAACTCTTCCTTTAAAAGGGCCTTCTTGTTTTCCCTAATTTCGGCATTGCCCTCAAATTTTTCAACAAGTGCTTTCCACAGACCCTTGGCACTTGTGTGTTCACGAAGAGTTTCAGTGATTTCATTTGAAAGGCAAACAGTCAATATGAGATAGGCTTTCTTATCTTGTGCCAACAGGTCCCTGTCTGCTTGATCATAGTTTTCTGGAGCCTTAAGTTGTTCTCCAGCATCAGTGCGATTCACGGGAACATGAGGACCTTGTTCAAAGCATCTCATCAAATCAGTCTCAGTCAATGAGATATAATTCATAAATCTCCATTTGAAATCTGCAAAGTTATCATCCAAGGTCATATATTTTGGTGGCTTTGTAGGTGTTCCCACTTGGTTTTCCAACAACAAGTACCCCTTCAATAGTTCAGAATCCGTGCTTGTCATGATTTTAGAAGTCTCAAACACTTAGCAAACTTTAAACAGCCTAAAAATTCAACACAGATAAGTTTTTCGCGCGAAACACCTTTTCAAGCGAAGCGAAAAAGTGAAACCAAGCGAAGCGAAAAAGTTCAGCTAAGCGAAACGAAAAAGATTTCTGATGAACAGTAATGCGAAGCGAAAAATTTCTATGTGAAGCGAAATGTGAAAAGTGAAGCGAAGCGAAAAAGTCTATGCGAAGCGAAAAAGTTTCCAAGCGAAGCGAAAAGTTTCAAGCGAAGCGAAATTGTTTCAAGCGAAGCGAAATTGCTCCTATGAGAAGCGAAAAACTCTTAAGCTTCTAGAAGCAATCTTCCTTGGGATCTGTTCCACCTAACCTGTCAGTACTGGGTCAAAGGTTGATACACTGATTTTGATGCCACGAGAAGCGAAAATTTTAACTTGATAATTTTAATACTTTTCAAACAACTTGTAACACCAAAGCTTATCACTTTTAAGCCTAAAACCTTTTAGATCTAGAACTTGAACACTTGCTATCTTCACCAAGAACACTTTCTAAAACTTTTATGAAGATTTTGCCGATTATTTTTGTATTTTTCTTGTTTTTGTGGTGTTTGTGAACTTTTCTTGCAAGAACACTTGTTTTCTTCTTCTCAAGATCATAACCCATGGTTGTGATCCAAAAACCCTCAACTAGTGAGCCGAAGCTCTAATACCAACTGTAGATCCCTAGCGGGTGGATCTAACAACGTCTTTGGATCAACCTAACTTAGTGCTAGCGGAAATCACACTAAGCAACCAAGAGGTCTCGGATCTAGAGATTATTTTCGGTTGAGAGTAGAAAGAGAGAGAGAGCCGAGAGAAGGAAAGAAAGTGTGTAATGAGTTTTTGGCAAAAGGTTATTTCTCTCATGGCATGCTCCCTATTTATAGGGAGGCATGCATGAGAAGCATGATTTATATTCACAATGGCCCAATGGGCTTCTTTACAATGGACCGTGACCCAATACATACAAAATGACCAATTGTCCCCAAATACATAACCGAACCAATACAAAAGACTAAAACATACAAAACGGGACCTAACAATATATATATATATAATCAACTTATTTAAACCAAAATCCAACTCTCTTTCTTGGTTTTGACGAAGTTTATTAAAGTCGAGCATATTGCTTTGTTTCGTTTTTAACTTACAAGATCCAGTGGTTTATTATTGTTTCATAAAAAACAAGAATAGGATGAAGATGAATGAAAAAGATTAACTTTAAACATATAACATACATTATTTGGTCTAGAATGGATCTTGAACAACTTGAAATTCCTAGATGAATTCTTCTTAGGTGGATAGAAATCTACTTGTCAACCCTAGATCTAAGATGGAAGAATTGTTTGTGCACAGATGGGTGAAGTGTACGTGTGCCTGATGATGGAGGTGATGAAATGAGGATAATTAGGGTTTTAGGAAAGGTTTAGTTATTTAAATTATCTAGGCCCATAGGCTTTAAGCCCATAATCATTTCTTGGATCCATAACCACCCTATGCTTATCCTTTCATACTATTATTATTTAATCGAATTAGATAACAACACACGACATTTAATTAAATAATAACTTATTTCATTTTATTTAATAATTCTCAAACGTGGTCGTTACATAAAACCTTGTCACCTTAGGAGTCTCTTTGACTATCTTTTTCAATGCGATGTATAGGAAGAATGAGTTTTTTTAATGAAGATTAAGGTTAAATCCTCACAAACAACATTTTAGAGGGAATATGGATGACTCAACGAAGGAAGACAAAAATCAGCTCGATCCTGAGATCAGTTCGATCTTGAGGGCGCCCGTTTTTTTACCACAAGTGATGTTCAGGTGGGTGAGTTTTCCTCCGAACTGGAGACAACTTGGAGGCGCTTAAAGGCTCCGTACGACTAGGTTGGGCCATATGATGGTGGCATTTTGCCATTAGGTCACTCCGTAGGAAGTACCTAGGCGTGCAATTCTCCATTTGTTGAAAAGTCTATATAGAATTAACTATTTGAATATAAGTAGGTTTTTACATGTATTCTAAAACTAATAATATTTAAGTTATTGACAATTAGTTTAAGTGTTTAAATACAATAAATCTGATTTTGTTCAACTAATCATTCATAGTATTACATGTGCGCCGAACAAACTAATCTGGATTTACATAATCTCCAGAAGTCATAATTTTACAGACGTACTTCATTAATTTTATATCTTATTTTACTATAATAATCACACAACCCTAATAATTTATGTTTAATCCATTTTCAAACAACAAAAGTCTTCCCAATTAGAGGTGGTCAAAAAAACCGGTCCTCGAACCGGTTTGCCGGTTTAAACCGGAAACCGGTTTTTAAGAAAACCGGTTTTTTGTAAACCGGTTTGACCGGTTTACAAACCGGCGGTTTATATATCGGTTACACAATTTGGAGCCAAAACCGGTTTTATAACCGGTTATAAAAAAAACCGGTTTTTTTTAATAACCGGTTATTAAAAAACCGGTTTTTTTAATAACCGGTTATTAAAAAAAACCGGTTAACCGGTTTTTTTATAAACCGGTTTTTGACCGTTATAAAAAAAACCGGTTAACCGGTTAAAAACCGGTTTTTTTCCCGTTGAGTAACGGCCATATAGCCGTTTTTTTTATTTTTTGACCGTTTTTTTTCCCCATTTTACCCCCCACAAACATCTATATATAGCTTAGGTTGGGTATTGGTTAGATCACACTCGATTATACAACTCCAAATGCTCTAAACGTTTATTACATACGCGATTATTTTGTTATCTCACGCTCAATTATACCACATTACCACTCCATACGCTCTTATTTCGTAGTCGATTATCATGGCCTCCCAAAGTGCTGCTTCATCCGTCAACATGGGTGCCTCGAACACGGGAGAAACGGTCGTTCGGGTCATCCCCACGAAACGAAACCAAGATGTTTGGCAACATTTCGACCTATGCGAAATGTCTAACGGTAGCCAAAAAGCTCGATGCAAACATTGTTTGAAGTTTTATGGCAAAGATGCAAACTCCTCTTTAAAAGCGCATGTACAAAGGCCCTTTTGCAAGGCCTTGAAGGACGAATCGGGAAGTAGTTCGCAGCCGGAGATGACGAATCAAGGAACGGTGTTTACGTACGACCTTGAAGCGGTACGTCAACAGTTTTCAAACTTTGTGATTCAAAATACACTTCCTTTCAACCACTTCGACAACCCTCAATTCACGGAGATGATGCAAAAGTATGTTCAACCACGCTACTAACACGTAAGTCGTTCGACCCTTAGAAGAGATTGTCTTAAAGCTTGGAAAAACGCTAAATCCGAACTAATTTCATACTTTTCAAACTTACAAACTGATGTAAACTTAACAACGGATGTGTGGTCGGTACCTAATGGTTCGCCCGACTCATACATTTGTGTGACGGCTCATTGGGTTGACCCCGAGTCGTGGCAAATGATGAAACGAACCGTTGCGTTTCAATTGTTTGATTACCCGCACACGGGTAGAAATATTTTTAAACTCTTGGATAAAGTCATTCGACAATACAAGATTGAACATAAAATCTTTTCAATTTCGTTTGATAACGCGTCCAACAATACGGCCGCGGTTGGCCATTTAAAATTAAAGTATAAACCTATTTGTGATGGAGCGTTTTTTCATAGCCGATGCATTGCACATATTATCAACTTGGCCGTGCAAGATGGGTTAAACGTGATCGAAACGCAAAGAAACAATTTTAAAAGAATGTTACGAGATGTTTTTAGCAACAATAAAACGTTTTCAAGATACAAAAAATTTTGTGATGAAGCTAATTGTCAATGGTTAGGGCCCAATTGGGATTGTCCAACAAGATGGAACTCGACTTGTGATATGTTTGAGAAAGCCATCCAACAAAAAGAATCACTAATTGCGTTTCATCAAATAATGTCAAGTAGGGGTAAATGTGCACCGTACGATCCTAGAAACTGGTTATTGATTGAGATCGTTACGGAGGTCCTTCAAATTTTTAAATCTTGCACAACTAGTTTATCCGGGGTTTACTATCCAACAAGCCCCATTGCTTTACCAAAAATTGCTGTCATGTGCACAAAGTTGAGTGAACTTCATTGTAGGGGTGCACCTTATTTTGATATGGGTGTAAAAATGAAAGAAAAATTTAGAAAATATTTTCAACAACTACCCGCTGTTTTGACATGTGCTGCTGCGTTAAACCCTTGCATAAATGTTGGTGGTGTTGACGCTTTAATAGAAAAAATTTGTGATGAGCTAGAGTTAAACGACGATCAAAACCCCTATTATAACCAAACTTTAAAGAATGCTTTCAACACCACCTTGTCTAACATGTATGATGTTTACCTTACAAAATACGGGTCGACTTCCCAAATTCATGACTCGTTAAGAGCTGTTGCCCAATCCCAATCCCAAACCGACCTTGAAATGGGGATGTACTACATGATTTGGGAAGACGCCGGTAAACGTCAAAAGGTAAACACCCCAAGTAGTGAACTTGGAAGGTATGGTGGTACCAACTTTGTGAAACACATGACTCCAGATGAATTTAGAAGTCTTGATTTGCGGGCTTGGTGGAGAGGTAAGGAGGATGAGTTTCCGATCCTCGCCGCCATGGCCAAAGATTTACTAACGGTCCAAGCTTCCACGGTAGCTTCGGAGTATGCTTTTTCTGTTTCTGGCAGGGTTATATCGATTAGGAGGACTCAACTCACTCCACCAGCTGTAGAGATGTCTATTTGCTACAAGGATTACTTGGACTCTTTAGATAGGGCACAACATCAACGCTCACTCGAGGGGGAAATGGACTATGAGGCGGGCTTGTATGAAGACGAGGTCAATCAAGGACACACTCAACCAAGGACCGATGAAGAAGCCGCGTACGACGATTACCTAAGGAATAGCTCGGGGTCGGGTAGCGAGGAAAATAATGAGTAAGAAACAGCAAGTTGTTAATGTAATCGTGTCTAAGCATTCTTTAATGTTTGTATTTTTGAGTTACGAATATGCGATAACGATTTAATGTTTGTATTTTTAATGTAAAAGCTATAAATGAAAGTTATGTGTTTTTAATCTTCCAAGCAAAGAACCCTAACAACGAAAGC
The DNA here is from genome assembly GCF_021521415.1 of Bidens hawaiensis. Taxonomy (NCBI): domain Eukaryota; kingdom Viridiplantae; phylum Streptophyta; class Magnoliopsida; order Asterales; family Asteraceae; genus Bidens; species Bidens hawaiensis. Next base: position 119,425 of record NW_027493266.1, on the reverse strand, counting down.
AAAGAATGGAGTCAGTCCGTTTTGCCTTGTAGTTACCGGTTTGCCTTGTAGTTACCGGTTTGTTTATACTGTGAAAAAATAATGGTTATTTAAAAAAAAAAAAAAAAAACCGGTTAACCGGTTAGACCGGTTATTAAAAAACCGGTTAATAAAAAAACCGGTTTATTAACCGGTTCTAACCGGTTCCTAAACCGGTCCTAACCGGTTTGACCGGTTATGGTTTTCATACACAAAAACCGGTTATTAACCGGTCCGGTTATTAACCGAACCGGTTTTTTTCCTGGACGAAAAAAACCGGTCCGGTTAATAACCGAACCGGTTTTTTAAAAAAAACCGATTTGTGCACCTCTATTCCCAATTGTTAGGTGGGACTGCTCACCATCTTTTGTCACTACTTTCAACTTTTGAGTCTGTCAGTCAGAGCCACAAGCCCTTTAAAAATGAAGAAAACAACGACAACCTTTTCACAATATTTCCATCTTTGATTAACCATTGTTTCTGAAGATGAGGTCAATCATGTCTGCCAAAAACCCTCAAGAATCTTCTTTTTCATTCTCAAGAAGATACTTCAAATGGAAGAACAAAGATGAAGGTGAAGGTGAAGATGAAACCCGCCATTTCCGATCATCATCACTCGGTTGCGCTGTTACCGAAGCTGACGACATGAATCTTGACCGCCATCTTAGCCTCCCGGTGCCCCAAACGGCACCCAGGAGAAAGAAACATACATTCATGTCTGTTTCTAAGCTCCGGTCGGAGAGCCGATACAATTCTAAACCTGGTTTAGGCAAAACAACCAGAATAGTGGGTACCCTTTTCGGGTACCAAAGTGGCCATGTCCATGTTGGGTTCCAAGAGGAACCCAACATGACGCCGGCTTTTCTGGTTGAGCTAGCCACCCTTACTAGCTTCTTGGTTCGAGAAATGGCATCAGGGTTGGTTCGGATTGCCTTGGAATGCGATAAAAAGATTGGGAAGAAGGGTTTCAAGCTGCTGGATGAGCCTCTATGGAGGACATACTGTAATGGCAAGAAATGTGGCTATGCAATGAGGCGTGATTGTGGGCCGGATGAATGGAAAGTGTTCAATTCTGTTGGACCGATTACCATGGGCGCCGGAGTGTTGCCAGAGGACGGTGGTGGTGGTGGTGGTGGTGGTGAAGGGGAGTTGATGTATATGAGAGCAAGCTTTGAGAGGATTAGGGGGTCAAAAGATTCTGAGGCATATTACATGATGAATCCAGAAAACAATGGAGGTCCAGAACTTAGTATTTATCTTATTCGTGTTTAAGATTTTGGTCTTTGAGTTTCAGTTAATGTAAGTCTTGGGCTTTCCAATATATCATCAAGATTTGGTTCTTGATCATGTGTACGTTTCCCATATAAGTTATAGTACCAATATTCTCAAGTTAACCCTATGTTACTTTACGTTATATTAGTGTATTGTATTTGAGGACCTAAGTGAAAAGTAGAAGTAAATTTTAATAATATAACTCATTAACCGATAATAGTTTATACGATCGACTTGACTAATGAGAGTTCTATCTTTCATTTCGGCCAATCCAACAAAGACGTAACTTGACCACCTCTATTTAAACAATCAAGTGATTTTTATTCTCATAAAAATTGTTAAAAGTGTTGAACAGATTTACAAAAAAGTTGATATGAGACTAGTTACTTCTACTTTATAGTCATATTCTTGAAAATGAAAGCGAAAGTTAAAAATGCCAATGCTTGAGCAACCTACAACCGTGATTATTATCAATGACTAGTGGTCTAGGTATCGTGTTTGCCTTCAAGTTCCATCAAAGAGATGACATGTTAAATGTCAAGTTAAAAAGATTTTAGGTGTAAAACATTTGATGTTTTAAATAAAAGTTACTAAAATCCGGTAACCCTTGATAATTAAATTGTTTCATTAATCATTATCTTTTTTATATTCAATCACATCGTGAATTACCAGGTAGGAATGATGGGTATTTATGACTTTATGTGATGTAAAATTGGACAATCAATGACTACTTTAGTCGTTCATCATATATTCACATGTCTCCATGCATTCATTTGGGAGCGCACGCTTGCCCAAAATCCGGTCTTTGTGGACTCATAATTAAGGTTAGGAATTCAGATAATATCTATATTTATATTTTTGCACGCTCTATGCGGGCATGTGAGGGATGGCAAAATAAACTTAGCTAAAGAAAAAAATACGGCTTTTCTAGAGACATCACTTATATTTTCTAAAAAACCCATTCATACGCTGTTTATAGGGCTATACGTAGTGTATTGAGTGGGTTTTTTTAGAAAACTCCACCAATTTTTGTCTTATTATGTTTTTTTTCTTGGTTTTTTTTTCTTTTTATTCTTTTTGTATAATAAAATTTTAAAATAAATATGTGTTTTTTTTTAATATTAATAAATAGTTGTTTTAACAGTCAGCTCGATTTGTATGAGTTCGTTCAAAACAATAAACACATAGATACACCAACATGTATTATATACAAAACTACGAGTTCGTACAACTAAAACTAAATACAACAACTAAAACAAAAAATAAAAATCTACATAAACACCCCGAAGTCGACGTCGCCCGGAGGCCGTAAACGCCGCATCATGGACGTCGACGTCGTCCTCGCCCCTGCATCTGGCCCCGATCGCTGACCGATGTCATCCACGTCGTCGCCCTGTTCGCGTTTTACGTCCGGCGTGCTCGCCTCGTGTTCAAAACTAGGTGGGGGTGTCTCTGTATATCTGTCCGTGCTGATGCTCTCCCAAATAGCTAACAATCTAGCTAATATGTCGTGTTGTCTACAGCATCCCCTGCTGTATCTGTAGCTTGCCACCCTCAACGGCCTGTAACCGGGCGCCAGTGGCGGGATCCAAACGCATCGCGCGATATGGACGTGGAACGTGCTGCGGCGGCGGCTAATAACAAAATAGTAAAAAAAACATTTAAAATAAATAGACGAATTAAAAGTAACCATAAAACGATAATATAATAAAACATACCTCATGTGCGTCAAGATCAGGAGGCGCTTCCCACCAGCTTCCGCATCCGCACCGGTCCCCTCGTCGATAGGCTGATCGACAATCTACACCTCCGTTGCGGCGAGTGGGGGAGGCTCGACTAAAGGCACAAGGACGTAAGGGGTGTGTGCCTCGACCCCGGCCACGAGTCGGTCGTACGCGCCTCCGGGCCCATCAAAGGACTGCACATGTGCATACTGTAGCAACGGTCGTGGTCTAGCAGGCATGAAGGGATCGCTGGGATAGGTAAGGCGTCCACTAGGTCTCCGTGCCCCAACGAGATCGCAAGTTGGGTGACGTACGGGCCACCCAGCAAAGACCCTCGCGCCTGCCTGTGGTAATGTAACACCCTGGCTTTTTGCGGAATACACCCGGGTGCAACGTACAGATTACTCAAAGCTCGTAACACTATTAATAGTGACATTATATTTATTTTATTCCATAATTTCGCAAGTATACAAACAATTTGATAATGAGACAAACAACATTACATCTAAATGAAACAAATATTATTCATTGAAATAATCCTAAGGTATAACTAGTTTTCTTATCCTGACACTTCATCGTATCAACATGTAGCACGCTTAAAATAATATATTTTAACAACAACACATGTTGGTGAGTTTTCATAAGTTTTTGCGTATATAAATATATATAAAATGCGCGATTCAACGATCGTCATGCAATAAATATTCAAACATAATGTAAATGAAATCAAACAGTGTCGTCCTCCCGTTCATTTAGCCGAAGCCGTAGAAGTCGGGGAAATGAGAACCACCTTACGTAAGCAACTGAAGTCGTAACGTTAGACAACGAAAATACGTCTTGTCTGACCCTCTCCCACTATGTGTATGCGTTTGCGTAACTTATACCATAAAAACAGTAAACACGTTGCACATAATTTACGTATAATCATAAATAATATGCAAGAATAATATTAACATGTACGATAAATGTGAATCGATTTGTAAACAAGCGCATAACTAACGAAATAAAAACTTGTGACATGCTACACCCCAAAAATATTAAAAGCGTTAAAAGGGGGTTATTAAAAACTCACTTGTTAAGTTAAGCGAGTAAAAGCAAACTATACGTTTAATCGAGCTAAACCGGACAAGTTCGGTTTGACAAGCGACCCTAGAAAATATTTCTAGGTTCAAAATAGGATTTAAAAAAAAAACAAAATAAAACACAAGACTTAGACAAATTTGGTTGTCGGTTTAGTATTTATGCTATAGAAAGAAATATATATATTACCTTTATAATTGTTTATTTTCAGTCGTTTCATCGAAATATATAAGTGAGTTTATTTTAAATTATTTATAAAAATTTGGGTTATAATAATGATTAGTCGAGTGTAAGACCCCGAAACTCGGGAGTCAAACGGTTGGTCATTATACCATAAGTTTTATAAGTAAACGTCAAAAACAGTTTCAATTTATTAAAACAAGTCTAGAGTGACATGCAGCGGAAAATTTCAATTAAAGAACCCCAAAACCGGGAACACGTCCAAACAATTCGTAAATGAGTTCTAGTAATAAAGGAAAAATTGTTTATATATTAAATTCCTTCGACTAGATATGCCTCCAAAAGTCCGGGTAGCCTCGAGCACGTCTAAGCGGTAATTCTCGACTTCTCAACCTGAAAATCAATCTATCATACTGATGGTTGGGTAAAAGTTAGTTAATTTTATTTATTAATTAGTTAATCTTAGATGAATAAATGAACAAACATTGGTACTTCAAGCATTGTTATGTGTTTTCAGGGACTTGGAAGTTATGGAGCTTATCGAGGATATTTACGAGCTTGGAATGAAGATTTAGAAGTGAGAGATTGGAAGCGCACACATCATGAGGCAGTTCAAAAGGGGAAAACATGTGTGCTGGTGATTTTGCATCTTCGCGCTACGCAAAGATGCTTGGCATGCAGGACAACTTCGCGCTACGCGAAGTTGCATCAGATGAGCCAAACTATTTTGTCCTTCGCGTGACGTGAAGATAAACCCTATGGCAACTTCGCACAGCGCGAACCGACTTAAAAACGAAAAAATCTAGGTTTTGCCTTATATAAACCCATTAACCTCACCATTCCGGATATTACGACTTCCAGAGGCAAAAGAGGGGTTCTAGGGCGATTTTCCATCATTCCAAGGTTTCCGATTAGTTCCAGGTTTGCATGTTCATCAAAGATAAGTATTTTACATAATATGATCATGTTCGGCTACACTCTAGTGTTCGTTCTAGGCTAGGGTTTGTGTAATTCTTCTTAAGACCAGATTTACTATGCTTAATGTTATAAACTTGATTTGAGTTATTGCTTTTATCTAGTTCAATTGATTGCTTGGTTGTTTAACAATTGTGTTTGCGATTATTGATTTGTACATCACTTGTTTGGTTTTTTTTCATCAACATTTAGGGTAGGCTCTTGTGTCATTGAACTATTAATCATCAACTATTGTCACTTAATTAGTTTTCATAAAACATAAATTGGTAATTATGTAGATCGAGTTCACTTGTGTCAACAATTCGGTTAGGGTATCGTTTATCATCACAATCAAACTACTAGGTCTAGTAATTACTACGCAATCAAAACAAGTGAATCTGGAATTAAGTTGAATATCACATTACCTGAACCTAGAATGAATACCTTTAATTAATATTGTTCACAAATCTTTTTAAGTAATCATTTAGTTTTAATTAAATCTTTTTCTAAAAACCGCTTGACATTGTTTGTCCGCTTAGTTATTAATTAATTTAGTAATATTAAATTAGCACTTTCCTTGAGTTCCTATGGAGACGACCTTACTTACCCGTACTTATTATAGGTATTTAAGTCTTCAAAATTGATTGTTTGACTAGACTGCGACAACCTATGTCAAAATGGAGCCGTTTCCGGGGACTCAACGCACAAAGTGCTAGTTTAGTTTAGTAATTTAGTTTTAAGTTTTTATATTTATTCATTTGATTTTACGTGAGGTATTTGTGTGTCACCTGTGTGTAAGTAACTCAAGATGACGTGAATTTGGGTTTATGACCCACATGAAGGATATAGGGTCGTGGAGGATGATGATCCGAACTATCCACATTCATATGATGAACCATCTTCACTAAACCCTCAAAGCTATTACGAGTCATATAGTTATAGACAAGGGAATTTCAACCAGCAGGGTCGCAATAGGCGGTACCAAAATTATTCATCACCTCCATCTATTTATCAGGAATATTATGAGTCAGATGAGTATGATAGTGATGGGCCCGAGACACCAATGTTTGTAAGTTATCAAAAGGAGAAGTATGACTACTATTCGGATGAGTACCTTCAGCCAACGTACGAAGAAATTCCTCAATATAATAATCAAGATTCTGAGGTGTTGGCACTGCTTAAGAAACTCAGTCTGAGGATGGAAGTTTAAGAAAAGGTTAAGTTTGCCCAAGATGAATTGATGAGCCAACTAATTGATGATTTGGCCCAAATTAAACGAGACCGTGAAATGGTGGCTGGTGATAACGAAGATGAACTGGAAGATGCTTTTGATCTTTTAGAGAATTGAGTTGAGGAGGTGGTTGTGGAGAATAATACCACACCAACTCCATCAGTTACTGAAGAGCCAACAAATGCATCAGTTGTAGTTGCTAATGATGAAGTTGAAGGAGATGATTCATACTTGTTGCAGCATAGAATGAATACCTTTTAATTAATATTATTCACAAATCTTTTTAAGTAATCATTTAGTTTTAATTAAATCTTTTTCTAAAAACCGCTAGACATCGTATGTCCACCTTAGTTTAGTAGTTAATTTAGTAATAATAAATTAGCACTTTCCTTGAGTTCCTGTGGAGACGACCTTACTTACCTGTAATAGTTATAGGTATTTAAGTATTTAAAATTGATTGTTTGAGTAGACCGCGACAGCCTACGTCACATACACACAAAGTCAGCTTAAGCTGAGTGAGTTCATGTTTTTATAAACGGCATAAGGAAACAAATTTAAAATCAATAAGTATAAAAATAATATTTTTCCTCCGTTAAGCACGCGACACATGCCTCCTCACTTCAAGTCAGGACTCGAGTAATATATTCGACCCGGTCATGGCTTAACAAAACATAAACACGTAATACGAGCCTCCTCACCTCAAATCAAAGGTTAAGTAATATATTTGAATCGGTTCACGGTTTAACAAAACCTAAACACGTAATACGGGCCTCCCCACCTCAAGTCAAGACTTAAGCAATATATTTGACCTGATCACGATTTAGCAAAACGACGAGCCTCTTCACCTCGAGTTAAACTCAAGTAATATATTTCGCCCGCGTTAACATAAACATGCAATACGAACCTCCCCACCTCAAGTCAAACTCGAGTAATATATTTGACCCGGTCAAAACGCGTAATGCGGGCCTCCTCACCCCAAGTCACTAACACGAAGTCAAGGAGTTAAGTAATATATTTGACCTGATCACGGTTTAACAAAACATTGACATCAGCACCACACATACATACAATTTAGTCAAACAATCAACTTAATAACATCCTCAAACATAGCCTATAAATAATATATATGATTTCAGAAATATATAATTGTAGATGAGTCTAATAATATCCTCAAGCATAGACTATAAATAATATATAATTTTCAAAAATGTACAATTATAAGTCTATGCAATATCATCCAAAAAGTTTAAACAAGTAAAATCGTAGTAAGGTGTGTATACTAGCCCAAAACGTAAAAATATTAAAAAGGGGCATCAAGTAACTCACCTGATACAGGTCACACAAATATCAACGAGCTAGAGAACCTCTAAGTAGTCACTCAAATTCAAAGCCTGTCAAATTATAGCATACAACAATCACTAACTAAACCGCATCCGACCGGCTCGCTCTTACGAGACGTTCTAACATGATTTAATTGACCCGAAGCCTCACCCATACTAAATTCACTTACATCAACCCCCGAGGCCTTTAATATACAAAAACCACCCTTAGATAAAATCAGGGACAAAAAGTGTTCCAAAGTACACACGGTCTACATTAATTGTGTCGAATTCGCGCATTAATTAGCCGTTTAAGTAATCATCAACCAACCCAGCCCCATATAGAAAATATTTAATGTTATTACAGCCAATATGTCCATACGACACTACACGAGCTGGTTGGATCAGCAATTCCCTTTTACAACACACGAATTACCGATTCAGCGAGAATTCGCACCCTACCAAACCGTTTGAGCAATCACCAACCAATTCAACCCATTTTAATAAAAATTAATATTTTCATAGCCCTTATATCACCATATTACTATAAAACCTTATCGGGTTGGTAATTCTCTCTAACAATACGCTAATCGCAACAATAAACAATTTTAAACACCCGAAAACCTACTTTTCGAACTAACGACAATAGACCAACCTAACCAATTCCAATGACCATGATAATTTAATTTGATGCTAATTACATACCTTAGAATCTAATAGAAGCAAATACCTAATCTCAAACTTCAGAAGGTTCCTAATCAGTACAACCGACGCGCCCACTTGCGTAAAAATAACCTATAAAAATTATTACCGAAAATACGTACTCAAACCTCATTCCCAACAAATTTTATCACAAACCAAGATCATACCGAATAATTCATCAAAGATTCGCCAAGAATACCTTCGAGTATAAGTTATTTGAACCGATACGCACAACATCCTAATTGCCGGCACGAATCAAAAAACTGAGATGTTCACAACTTGACCATAAGAACTCCGATTCGCGTGAATCGCATATCCAAAAACTCGTCTCGACATGCCGGACCTTAGAAAATTACTTTCACAGGCTGCACTTGCCCCCACAGCTGTCAAAACTGAAAACAAACTCCAGGTTCGTTCGGTTTACGCGTTAACAGTCGAATAACTCGAAACCCTATCAAACGAACTCCGTTTTGGGCCATAACATATCCACGCGACCGGGTTGCCGAGCACTAGACCCTATGCAATCTTCGCCACCGGACGTCACCAGAACAGTCGCCGAAAAACCAAATAGTCGCCAGAAACCTGAACCGTCATTTGGAATGCGAACCCTTTCTTGTTTTGCTCATAACTTGGTCATACGAACTCGAAATCAAGCAAATAATATATATATATATATATATATATATATATATATATATATATATATATATATATGTATATATATATTTGAAAAACAACAAAATAAGTGATGGATTTAATTAAAATAGTTCAATTAACAAAAAATCTTAAAATGATTAATGACATGTGAAACCTTTAATATCGTAAACATTAGGAATGAAATTCTTAAGGCCGAGAGTATAACTTTAAACAAAGTTGATGAAGATTTGATGAATCGAGTTTGGTTAGTTGAGAAACTTAAGAGATTTAAAGATAAATTGATATAAAATTATATCTTTTCAAGTTGTGAATTTGAGATGAGATAAATTCAAATTACAAAATTAAAGTATTATAATAAATGGTAAATAGTAATTGAAATATTAATGAAAATGCGAAAATATACGTATTTAAACAAATCGTTAATAGATTAAATTGGGAAGCAGATATTCCCAAATCACCGAGATAGTCATATTCCAAATAAATCATTAGAATTAGATATAAGTGTCATTGGAGTATCCACGAATTACGAGGGATCTTTCTATTTCCACAAAATTGTATAAAAATTATATGAAATAAGTAAATTGAATTATCCATGATTTATCATGGAACTTTAAGTAAATAACGAATATTAAATTAATAGTGAAAACGAAAATGAGATGTGAAATAATACAATAAAATAAGTGAAAGGCTAAAAATGCATGAATCACCATGACTATTCTAACAACTAACGAAGTTATCATTAAAACATTCAAAATTCTCAAGATGTATCGAAAATCAAAGTAGAGAGTTGAAATATTTACGAACCACCGTTTAATTCCAACTAAATAACGAAACTTAATAAAAATGAAATTTCAACAATAATCATGAAAATGTCAATAAATTAAATGAGTGATTGAGTTATACATGGATTTCCATGGAGATTCAATCAAAAAGTCAATTTAATGATAAAAATTAAATTAATTAATGGGAGATTTAATTTAATAGTGGAAATTAAATTTGAATGATGAAAAATTTTGTTTAATAATAAAATTATAATAATTAAATTTTAATATTAAGACTTATAAGATGGAAGGTAAGTTGTGAAAAGTAACATGAGATTGAGGAAAAACAAGAAGTAATAAAATATTTATAGTTAAAGTTGAGGGTAGATATTGAAATGCGCTCGATAGTTTATAGTTTGAGAATATGATAAAATGAAATAACTGAGAGAAGATAATTTAAATAACATTACTAAATAATAATTGCAAATGGAGCATAATGAGTATGAATCAGTATAAGATTTCTTGTTCAAGGCATTTTGGTTTTGTTGAGGTTTCGGTTTTGGTTTTAGTTTTTATCAGGGGTAGGTTTAGAGTCCTTTCGAGAAAGAGTTCCATCCCTAACATGGTCATCTGAGAGAGCATCAACAAACTCCTTGGCAATTCTAGTAGTTAGACGGTGATCGTGAGAAGCAGATGAACGACGTTGATCACGATGATTGATTCTTAGGAAAAACAGTCTATGAGGACTAAAGATGAAATTTCATGAGATGATGGGTAAGTTTTGGAAATGAATTGATGAAAGATAATAAGGAAAATGAATTTAAATAGAATTGTACTAGTGATTTATCATAACTTAAGTATAAGTAGAGATTTAAAACAATGTGAATAATTTTGAGATGTTTAAATTAATTAGACAATATTTATATAAAAGTGAAATTCAAAAATGAAATGTTATTGGGTTGGGCTTTCCATGGACTTTCCATGGTAGTTTGAGAATCCAATTTAAATAACGAAACATATCCAGTGAGTTGGCCTCCCATGAGCTTTCCATGACAATTTGAATAGCCCAACTAAATAACACAATGTAAGATTTTGTGAATTCGGCCTCCCATTAGTGTCCCATGGAAGTTTAAATGGCCCAATTAAATAGCGCAACTTAAATTTTATGAATTGGGCCTCCCATGAGCGTTCCATGGCATTTTAATGGCCCAATTAAATAACGAGTAACAAGAAATTGAGTTGGTAGCATCGTTCTTGCAGCTTCAATCAAAGTACGGTTCCTTCTTTCAGTAACACCATTCTGCTGCAGGGTACAAGCTGAGCTGTACTGACGAAAGATTCCCTTTTCAGCACAAAAATGATTCAGTGTAGAGTTCTTGAATTCCGTGCCATTGTCACAACGAATTCCCTTGAGCTTCAAGTTCAACTAATTTTCCATAAGCACCACGAACGTCTTGATCAAGTCAGCTGTCTCACCTTTAAGAAAAACACCCAAGTGAAACGGGAGTAGTCGTCAGTGATGACCAGATAGTGATTACTACGAGATAGACTCAAGACATGAACTGGATCGAACAAGTCCATGTGAAGCAACTGAAAGACACTAGAAATGGTATTTATCAGCTTTGGCTTGTGTGATTTCCGATGATGCTTGCCTAACTCACAAGCTATACTCTTCTCGATAGTTACGAAGTCTTTAACTGGCAAGCCATGTACAATATTGTTCTTTGCAAGACGATTCAGGGTTTTGACACTTGCATGACCAAGGCGATGATGCCAGAACATGGCATTATGTTCCGACACGTTGGAAAACAAACATGTAATTTCGTCAGGAACGCTCTTGTTCATGTCAATCAGGTAGGCATTATCTTTTCTCTAAGACCTGACCAGGACCCACTCCTCTGGTATGACAATACCGGGTTTCAGAATCAAGCATTCTTTATTAGTAAAGTGTGTAGAAAAACCCTTATCACAAATTTGTGACACGCTGAGCAAACTGTGCTTCAGTTCTGGAACATAGTTAACATTTTCAAACTTTAAAACCCCATTACTCACGGTACCCTTCTATGTAATCTTCCCTTTCTCTCCTCCCTCAAATGAAACATATCCACCGTTAAAGATTTGAATATCACTTAGCTGAGATATGTCCCCCGTCATGTGCCTGGAACAGCCACTATCAACAAACCATGGTCTGATAATATTCCTCCACAGCTGTTCCTACACAATGTGCGAGATTAGTTAGTTTTGGGTACCCAGTCCATAGTAGTTTTGGGTAAGCCTGACTTGATCAACCGTGTTACGGGTTGCCATGACATATCCTCATCATTATCAAAAATCGAATCTGAAGACATTGAGGACTTTGTCACCGGAGACTTGGGAACCATTTGTATTTTGGTTTGAAAACTTTGTGATTTGCACAAGTGGTTGACTTAGTCTTTGGTTTGAGGATAGAAAACTCGGTCAGCTTTGTCCTTTTAAACGTTTTCGGTTCAGAGACCCACTTCGGTCTTGGAACCGAAATCGAGTTTCCACTCCGCCTTTGAGTCACAATGGGCTTGGTCTGATGAAAACTTGACCTATCAGCCTTTTCTCTTCTCCAATTGCCTTCAGAGCGCCTTGTTTCATAATGCCTTGAATTATTAGAATGAAAATTTTTATAGGCATTATGAGACATGGTCCTCTGATGGCGTCTATAATAAGGAATATACGGGAGATGAGAGCAATTTCTAGCAATGTGACTGGGAATGCCACAGTTGAAACAAGTTTGCCTTTTAACATAAAAACGTTGTGGCCAATCCTCAGTCTTGCTTTGTTGTGTAAGCCAGTTTTTCCATCTTTGGACTTAGCATTTGAGCTACCACATTTATCATTGCAAAAACTTGTTTCTCTCACCAATATAGGCGAAAAATATTAATATGTTTTTTAAGCTCATCAGATTTACTAAGAGACAGATCACTGCCTTTTGAAGTTTTAGAAAAATTTGCAGAACAATTGTCTTTGCTCTTAAAAACAGAAGCCATACACACATTAGTAACATTATTGTTTAAAACAGGAAAATCAAAAGGAATAGCAGAAGCAATGGGTGAGTCATCATCCTAATCGGTCCAATCCTCAACTATTACTTCATCTGCACATGAGGTAGACATATTAGAATCGTTCGCCCCGGAGGTTGATTCAGATGCCGAGTCTGAATCAGCCGTACCCTTTTCGGTTACAGGAGACTTACCATATTGCAAGTACTTTTCCTTTTCTTCTTCTTCCTTGTTGAGAGGAAGGCTAGTATAATTATTATTATATGGAGGAGGGAACCACATTATATCCAATACCCACACCCTTATTTTCTTTCCATTTCAATTGATTTTCTATCATTGACTCAACAACAGCACTAGAGACATCAAATCTTTTAAAATTAAATTCAGCATTTTCGAATTTATTTGTTAGTTTTGCTATCTCCATCTTTGATGCTTCTAACTCAGCGGTTAGTTCAGCAATTTTCTTTCTAGCATCTAGATGGTGACAGCACCTTATACTAAAATCCGATTGCAGTTGGGAAAAATCTTGTTTTTGTGCCTCTATTTTATCTTTTAAAGCCTTTTCAAGATTCTTAAGTGTGGAATTTTCATATTTAATACCCTCCATCTCCCTGATTAAATTACTGTTATGTATTTTATACAATCCTACTTTATTAATGCACGATTGAGAACAAAGTACAGGGCTTACCTTAGTTGGTTTGGTGGAGGTGAAAACCATGAAGGCATGCTGAAGATCCTTGACATGCTCCTCTGCTACGTTCTCCTTTTCCTCGACATCTACCTTAGCAAAATTCGCAACTTGATCACTCAAGTTCAGTGCTGCCATCTGATCTTCCCACGAAGAGTTCTGAACAACCAAACCTCGCTTACCCGCACTTGAACTAGCAACATTCTCTTCTCTTCCACCATTTACCGGAACCATTTCCCTCTCTCTATTTCCTTCCTTAGCCGGATTGGTACACCCACGAGCAAAATGACCCGGCTCATGACAGTTGTAGCACCTTAGAGAACTTTTGTTGAATCCCACCTTCTGATTTGCAGGCACATTCCAATTGTTCCTGCCTGTCCTGTTAGCGAACTTCTTGGCTCTAAAAAAAGCCATGGCGATTTGCCTAGAAATATCCATCTCCTCTACATCATCAGGATGTATCTGATCCAGCTCAGCAGCCACAACAGGTTGTACCAGGTCTCCAGCAATAAAGGGGTTATGGCAGTTCATAAAACCTACCATTAAAGCTATGTTTTCTTGAGTCTCTTTGGAAGTAATAGGCGCTTGAATAGAAGACTGACTGGAGGTGGCCACCGAAGTTTGCGATTTCAGTGCAGGAGTTGGTTGTGGAAAGAAGACAGTAGTTGCTGGTGTAGGTTGTGGAATGGGTTGACTTTGAGATGACCTGAACATGGAGAAGGTCTACTGAGTCTGCTGCGGTTGAGCTGACTGACTTATGAACAGTGACAAATTGTCTTGTGAAACTAAAGCATTGTTAGCCGTAACGCCATAACCAGCAAAATTATAGGTGCTTGCATGATTAATAACACGCTGCTTGTCGTCCATGTCACAAGCCTTGATAATTGCCATCACCTCAGAGAGAGTCAGTCTAGCCAGATCTTTGGTTTTCTTAATAACAGCCACATTTAAATCCCAGCTCTGTGGCAGTGAGTTGACAAGCTTATTGTTGATCTCAGCAGACGTAAGACTTATGTTGGCCGATCTCATCTCTGTAACCAACAATATAAAACGGTGTAGCTGTTTCTTAAGAGATTCTCCCGAAACATAGTTAAACATGTTGAATTTCTGTCGTAGTAGATCCTGCCTACTTCTTCTCATATCTTGATTTCCCTCAAACACTTCAATAAGGGCCTCCCAAAGAGCTTTAGTAGAATCCAACTCTCTAAACCCCAAAGCAATCTCAGGCGACAGTGCCATGGTCAGAGTAGCCAAAGCCTTCTCATCCTGCTCAACCTTATCAAAATCAGCATCCGTATACAACTCAATTGGCTTCGTCTCCACTTCATCCGAACCTTCTCTTTGATAGGTGATAACTTGAGGATTTCAAACCATGCTCCTCCACATTCTTGCATCCTTTGCCTTCACATATTTTTCAAACCTGAACTTCCACTCAGCAAACCCTTCAGATGACAGTAGTCGTGGTACACGAGTTGTAGTTCCCATAATAGAGTCAAGTTCTTGATGAAGAGTGACATTAGAAGACGCACTAACAGCTAATTGATCCATAGCAGCCTTAACCGAGAACTTGATAGAGAAACCGAAAACAGCAAAATTCCTCCGAAAACCCAGAATGTTGAGCGAGAACTGTCAACAATATCCGAATGCACACAAAGTTGCCCGAGAACGACGAAATCAACCCGAGAACTGAAAATCCTCCCGAGAGCCTCGAAATCAACCCGAGATCTGAAACAGATTTACCGAGAACTAGAGATAGTTCAAGATATGGTAATCTTTGAATAATTAATGAATCTCGAAAATGATGGGATTCAAATTAAAACGAGATTTACCAAAAACTATTCCAAACCATACTTTCACCAGCCGAAGAACACGAAGAACAATTCTTGAATTTTCAGAAATCTTCAACCAAAAAAATATCCCATAAATCGACGATAGAATCCTTGATATCACTAATAACCGAGCCTAGAATAGGTCTATAGGTTCTGATACCAATTGTAAGTCCCGTGACGGATCTTTCAATGTGATATCAATATACTCGATGATTAGGCGGAAACTAATCACCAAACCGATTCTATGCAATACACAAGAACACACGTAAAACAAACAGAAAAGCTTCAAAACACACGTATCTTATATGTCGGGTGCTTAAGCCCTTAGCAACTTACACGGGTGAATAATAATTCTTGAACGAACAACCCTAATACGTTAACATATGTTCTATATATATCCTACCAACTGGGCCCAAAACAGACTAAAGCCCACCGAGATCAAATGATCTCGATTTACATACAAAAGCCCAACTAAGCCGAAAACTAAATCCAATACTACAAAGCATAAACCACAAAATACGACATATATAATTAACTTATCAATTATAATTAATTTTATAGATGTACTAGGGAAGATTGACCCATACTTTGTTAAGCTTGCGGACGCAATGGTTACAAGGATCGATGCTTGGGATGAACTTAACCAACCGGCTAAGGCGACTAGTAGCAAGTGACGAACGATGCACAAATACACAATCGCTTATACAAGTCATATTGGACGAGAGTGAGAATAATAAAAAAGATGGTTTATATTTATCGTTTTTCTTTATGTATCCAGCCCGAACGTATTGTATCAACCAAGCCCGAATCATGCCCGACTCATTGATTAGTGTTTGTAATATTATGAAGTTTTTAACTAGTGAAAAAACATGGGATTTCAAAGTTGAGACTAGAACAAAGCTTAATTGTGTTTGAAAAACTAACAAACATTCAAAATTTATAAATTCTAATATAGAACTTTCATCCATATTTAAAAAGCGGGCTCTCGATTACAACTTTCTTCACGAAATGGAATTCAGGTCTTCTGTCTTTTGACGCTTAACTTGAGGCTCTTCAGCTTCTTGTTCATTATTGTTAAGCACACCATTCACTGCATCTGCACCCAATAAAGAGACATGTTTGCTGGTTATGGTCCGAACCACCCTAAGTTTCGTGCCCCGTGTCTTTTCGAGTTCAGAAGAAAACATGCACCCTTCTTGCTCTGAGCTTTGCTAGGTGATGCAACCACTCATGCAAAATTAGCCTATAAACATAAAAAGATTTTTTAAAGAAATAAAATAAATGGATTTAAAAAATAATAATAAAAACCAGGTGTGAGATTACCTGTAGAATGGGTTGTTTGGCAAGGATCATGCTTCCAGACTGATCAGCCGATTGCTCTTTTCCAAGTGATTTTTAACCTTGAATAAAATAATTTTTATAAAAACAAACAACAAAATGTGTGATAATAATTATTAAACTGTTAAAATAAGTAAAGCTTACCCAACAACGCATGATATCCCAAATGGCATCCATAGGAGCATCAGATTTTAACCCCGTGGATTTACATGAATTCTAGAAATACGATATCCAGCATTGATCACAGCCGGTCTGAATATTACTGCTGAAGGGGATGCGCACTTGAGGTTCCCACATAGATTATGCAAACTCAAAAAAAAGAGGAACATCGAAAAGTTCCTAATGAATTTAAAGCTCAAGTAAGTGATTACATAACTTCTTTAAAACGACCCGGTTTGACCCGTTACCTAATAAGCAGACCCTACCTCAGAGATGGTCGTTAAAACAGCAGAAATCCTATTAAAGGCAGGATATCATTCTTCAAAGCTTTAAGTAACATCTGCTAAAATGGACGTGACCCAATTTTGATCATGAATAGGGTCAGACCATATTATATTTCTTGCCACAATCACTGCAGCCCGAACCCGGGAAGATATCTTACACTAGTGTTCTTCACAAAAAGAAGATAACTAAAAATCAAGTTGATCAATTTAAAAACTCAAGGTTTTTTAATAGGTATACCTTAGAAACGGTCCTCCCGATTGGCTAAAGATGAAACGAACCACAACCGACACATTGATAAACGTATGAGACCTTAAGTGGTGTATTCTTCATTGCACTTGTAGAACTGAATTCACCAGCTCTACTTGAGTTAATCAGCACAGCCTCAAATAACCAACGAATATAATGGTCAAATGAAATGCTTGCATTGACTATTATGAATTTATGATCAATAGGTGACAACAAATAAGCTTGTGTATACCTTATGGGATAACCTAAAGATTCAGCTATCATAAGTAACCACGTACCTCCTACAATCCTATTTCCTACAAAAGGGTGTAATTAACATTACAAATAAAATACCTATACACATATTAGTTTGATTCAGCTACCATTCCTTGAAGCTAACTAGGAAACAACAATAATTAGGGGTGGCTACTAACACATATTCATTGAAGCATTTCATCAAACACTTGGAGGGCACACCGCATCAAACAATAAATTAAGCCTATATTGGTCAATCAAGTACCAAAACTGAAAAATCATATCAAATTAATCAATTAAATAAAAATAATTATGGACCAATTTAAACAAATACTTCAGAATTTTAAACAATTTACCTGCTAAGGACCCAGTCGTATGTGTAATTGATTGAAATTTGTTAGGTGAAGACCCTAATGGAACCCGGTTGTAATCAATCATCTGTTAATTGATTGAAATTTGCAATTGAATTAGATCATTTTCTTCAGTCATACTATACTAGATTGAATAATTGAATCGGTTCGGTCATATGTGCAAAGTACCAAGAGACCGACAAGGTATAAAACCGATAACCGATCATCCACATCGGTTCAGTCTTCGGTCTCTTAATTACAGGTATATCTGTCCTCGGATCGGGTCGGGTCGGGTTTTGTAGTTTGCACACCCCTACTCGATCCTCAATGATTAAAAGGCCAACAAGTATTTTTCCTTATTATAGTATATATTAATAATTTGTAAATTTGTTGCCCTGCGTTGACGGCTACTTGCCTATGCTGTCGGGTTCGATTTCGAATCGCGGTGGTGTGG
Organism: Bidens hawaiensis; assembly: GCF_021521415.1. NCBI lineage: Eukaryota > Viridiplantae > Streptophyta > Magnoliopsida > Asterales > Asteraceae > Bidens > Bidens hawaiensis. The sequence goes on along the minus strand of NW_027493266.1, from coordinate 100,915 downwards.
TGGTGGCTGTTAGATTTAGGGTTTTTGAGCATCAATCATCATTACCAAGTTCTATCTTGAACTCTAGCTGGCGGTGGTCGCATCCCTAGCTCCATCGGTGGGTCTAATTGAGAGGGTGAGCCTTGATTCGAAGGTACTTTTGATGTCTAATTAAAGGTTTTTCTTCACCATTTCTTTACAGTCTTAATTATTCTTTGATTTAAACAACTACGTCGATCTGTTATGTATTTGTTTATTATCAGCTTTCCTTTTAACTGTTTAACCGTGCAGATATTTAGCACACTGTGTTTACATATGTTGGCTAGCTCTTGCTCATTCATGTTGTAGGAGGTAACTTCTGTTATGGTTATTTTACCTTTTTACAACAATACTGGTGGGAATGATAGTGTTTTGCTAATAGTAATAAGGTTGTTTGGGTTAACATGTTAAACAATATATCAGTGTATAACTGATGCAAATTGCTATTGTTTTGGTTAAATGAAATGCGCTTTTCAATCCTTAGATGCATTGCACACGACGTGTTTGATGAAATGCATGTCTGTCCGTTTGGGCTCTAGAAAGGCTGTGACGGTTTTCTGAGCCTCTGTTGTAAACATCTGTTTGAAGAGGTCATTTCTATTTTACCCTCATGTTGTCGCTTTCAGTATTTCTTTTTTGTAGGTTGCTTCCAATAATTTTGTTTTGATTGGTACAGTTGACTGCTACTTGCCTATGATAATCTTTTTCCATTGGTTAAGGATAGGTAACTGAAGCAGTTAAAAGATTTGCTAACAATATGCAATAAGACATCGCGGTTGAGCTACATGTATGGACAACAATGATGATAATTCGAGCGAGCTGCTTCACATTTGATTAACTAAGGTTTGTTTGAATTTATCATGTACCTTTAATTTATGTTGTGGCTGATGTTGTAAAGTTTGTTTTAATGTAAGATATGTATTAGGACTTTCCCCACATGTTTTCGAGGATTAACCTCTTTTTTGTTGTTTTTTCTGGTTGTATTGTGTTCTATATTTTTGCTGTATATGTATCCTTTATATGCTGCCATCTGATTGGATTGTTGGAATTGTCTACTATAAGTATATAAAAATGTAAATGTTAGAATGCGATGGATAAAGGTGGCACGCTTGACCCATCAATCAAAGAATAGAAAACGAAAAATTAGTAAATAAGTTGTACATGGTTTTATTTTCTGTCAAAATGGTTTTCCTTGATAGTATTATGTATCGTGAGATAAGTAGGTTATTATATAATTCTACATTTAAAGTGGCCATCTTATTAATGATATGCATTATGTAGTTGCAAAAAGGCTGCAGGTACAAGCAATTAACTAAATCTGCATGATCTGACTCACATATATGAGGAAGGAGGGATTAGTGCTTACTGTTAGATGCATTACTCTTTTAGTCACTTGCTTTATGTTCAGGTTGCTTTGCATACAGCTAAAGATCTGAAAACAAACACATCAAACTCTTACTTCAAACTCAAACTACTAGGATAAAACGTTGAAGTACCTACCTTCATTCTTAAAAACCTCACGCTCAAACTAGAGTTAGAGGTCGAATGATAGATACACCAAAACTAAACCATCAACCTTGACGGTGTTATATATTGGTGGGGTTGGCTGGCTGGCTACATGTCCCATTATGATCCACCACTTCAAGTTACCGGTACGGTAACTCAAACCTTGGTACCGAATTCGGTACCGGTACCGAAAACGCTCATCGTTGGTCTGTTGCAGCTCCTTTCTTACGAGCTTTATTTGTTTGTACTATTTGGAAGCTTGGTTGTACCTAAGGGGTTATAAGTGGTCTGCTGCAACTCCATTATTTGGAACGACGACGTATGTTGCAACCGTAATGAAGACCTAAGCCTTCGATTTGTACCCATGATTTATTTAAATTTAATTTTGCTATGTGGTTTGACACTTATTTGAGCACGCACAACACGACCCTTGGTAGAGGTTGAGTATATTTTGGTGAAAGGTTCGTTTGTTCACATTAGTTAGGCTTATGTTTGATTTTACGATGTGTTTTTGGTTAGACATTATCTACAGTTGATAATGATCATGGAAGATCTCCCGCCCTATCAACATTTGAATTACTGAGCTATTAATTTGGGTGAGATTTTATTACATTAGAATTAGTTTTTCTATCATCTCCATATTACCAAATTATCTCAAAATAATGGTGATTTTGCACAAAGCATTTGGCTAAATGATTTTTACTCATCACATCCTACTAGCTAATGTTATACCTTTTTGTGCATTTTACAGTGTAGGGAATTGGAATGCTTTCCCTTGGCCCGTTTTAAGTTTGAACCTGTCATCATACCGGATATCGGAAATGACAGCAAGTAATATTCCAATGGTGGCTGCAATTGAAAATGTTGGCTGACTTTAGGGTACAAGGAAACTTGAGTTAGTAGTTACTGACTGACAATAATTAATGAGAGCCACGAATTCAAGTACATTAGTGACGGATGGTTTTCTTTGTGTAATGGTTTTTTTCATGTTTACTAATGAATTAGTCTTTGTGAAAATGCAAGTTATAAATATCCAAGTTATTGTTATATTTTCTGCTATTGTTTGCTTTTGAGTTACTACAAAGTCATGATGAACAAAATCAACAACATTCGATTGATTGTCGATCATCAAGACCTGAGCTTCGATCTGAGCTTCGGTTATGATTTCATAACCCCCGCGTCGAAATACTAGTTCATATATATTTGATAACTTCGATTTGAACCAATTATAATTTTTTTTTTGAACGGCCTATCATGTTAGAATATGATCATTGTAATAGAAAAAAGAATTTGTGATAATTTTTTATTGTATTTCCGTGTAAAAAATGAGACATAAAAACATATTTATAAAGCTTTGAGCGCAGATTCAACAAAATAATTGTTCACTAACTATATAAACTATATTCAACATGTGAGAATCTACTAATATGATCATAGTATGTGAGTGCATGGACATGTATATTTGTGTGCGCGCCTGTCTCCATATATTTATATACTTATATTTTCGGGAGATTTTTCTTCATCTTTGTTAAAAGCAATCCAACGTCCTGTTTTTAATTATTGGATTGGATTTCGTTCGTTTACTTGCCTGGCACACTTCTCCAAGAAGGTAATTTCACTTTAATTATTGCAAAACACCCGATTTTCTCAAATATATGATTGGTGGAAGTTGAAATTGAGATAATACTCTCAGTTATCTATGATTTTATCATTCAATTAATCGAAGCTCTTATTACTTCAGTGTAAAGTTGGTGGAACAACAACTGTGGCAGACAAGAGAGAAAGGGTTGATTGGAGAACAAAACATTGACAGTGGGTTCTATGGAAAATTTTAAATTTAGGGCTTTATTTTTGTTGGCTTTTGAGGTATATCTTCATTGATTACATACAATTTGGAATTTGAAGCACACTAGTGTCTTCAGTGGTTACAAGTAAATTGAGTTCGTTGTTTCAAATTATTGTCGTATGTTGCACTCAAACAGGTAATTTGTTGTTTAATTTCTAACAATTCATGTTTAGCGTATCATGTGATTAATTCATTAAAGTAATCTTAAATTGTTTCATTTATATTTTCAGTCAATGGGCATGACAGTAATGTTGGATGGGACAATAGATTATGTTTAATCCTTGTAGAACCAGGTAGATGTGAGTTAGAAGAACTGATATTACAAGTTGTTACTGTCTAAATTAGGTTTGAGTCGAATTTAGTTGCGGGCCAGAAGCGGCTCGGGTCATTACGAGTTCGTGTCATAACGTGTCCATTCAAAAAAGTGTTATATTTGTTCGGGTCAATATGGGTTTCGGTCGAAACTAGGGATGAGATCGGTACCGTACCGGTACCGAAAATCCCAGTTTCGAAAATCATAAATTCTTGGTACCGGTACCGAAATATTCGGTTCGGTACTGGTACGGTACAGGTACCGGGTACCGTCCCATCCCGTATCTGTCCAGAAACTCAAAACTTTAGTACCGATTTGGTACCAACGGTACCAAATCGGTACCGATTTCAGTACCGGTATCGGTTCGGTACAGGTACCAATCGGTACCGGTACCGAATTTGCTCATCCCTAGTCGAAACGGGTTAGTGCTGAAACGGTTTTGAGATGAGTAAGATAAGTTCAAAATTGTCATTTTTAGTTGATAAACTTTATCACTAAGGGTATGTTTGGTTGGAGGTAATGGAATGGGAGAAGGAATGGAATGGACAAGAGAATGAAATGGATCATTACCATTCCTTTATCTTGTTTGGTTAACCTATAGGAATGAAATCAATTATTAATTTTTATTGTTTGGAATCCAAAAAAATTGTAGAAATGAAATAGAAATAATAAAAACACTCATATCTCAAAATATTTTTTAACCCAAAAATAAATAAATAAATAAAAAACTTACAATGGCGACGATGGTAGCTCCGGCGAAGAAAATGGTGGTGGTGGTGGCGACGGTGGCAGCGGTGGTGGCGGTGTCGGCGGAGTTGCTGGTGTTGCCAATGGTAGTGGTGGTGGTGGTGGTTGTTAGATGGTAGTGTTGTTGAAAAAGTAGGGTGAAGTAGGAATGGAATAAAAAAAAAGAAGGGGGATGAGAAGGAATGGTTTTGATGGAATGGGATTCCATGTGTAATGGATGATTACATTCCATTGAGCAACCAAACACCACTTTTTTCATTCCCACGTAATGAATCATTTCATTCCTACTGTCATTACTGCATACCAAACGCTACCTAATATCATGTTTGTTGTAATGATGCATTGGCAATGCTTAACAGTCTGGCTCATATGTGAATAACCAACTTTCTAATTCATGTCCTGGTAAAGAAATTCATGATACTTGAGCTATGTGTTTTGATTGGTAATTGGGAGGGGCGCATATACCCATTCACCTTAATTTAACATTTTGGGTGTAAATGTAACATTCGTTACTTTTTAAACCCTAAAACCCGACTCATTTCGAAATTTTTGGTTCTTTTTATTGTTTATATATATATATATATATATCAAGTGTCGCTTAATGTATTTTATAGTCGTCGATTTTATTTCGCGTATTCTTGTTCATTATTCATCAATAATATTATATTCACGACGATTTACGTTTATCGTTTGCTCGTTTTCTTTTCATTCAATAAACGAAACATTGGGATTTAAAGTTTAAGGCTTTAAAGATTTAAACAAAATTGTTAACTATTCGAACATTATCCAAGTATATTAACTTTTGTTTCATTCCAAATAATTTCAAAAGTCCGAGATTCAATTTGTAGATTTTATGTTAATCTTAATACAATTTCAAAGTTAAAGGTCCTCTTCGTAAATGTAAATCTTGATCTTAATATAATATGAAACCTGAAGGTCTTTAATGTAACATTTAAATTAAATACGTTTTAAAGCCTTTTTAAACTTCAAGGACCATAACGCAAATTCTTTAAATTTTATTATTATAACCAACCCACCAGCACACTTCCTCGTTTTTCCGTCACTCCATTCCGGCCGCCAGAGTTCGGCGCCGGCGAGCCTAAACAGCCCTTAATAAGCGTCCTTTTGACCCGAAATCTTAGCATAATATATTTTGCAACAATAATCATCAACTATGAACAAATTAATTGCATTATAAACGACCTTAACCGTCTTTAAAATCCCGCTAATCTCGCCGGATTCTCGGCCGAAATCAAAATAATATAATTAACGAATACACGCTCCAATACTTGGTATAAATACATCCAAATCAACAACCAAACTCGCTCACAACAATAATCTAATCTCTCTATAAATCATAAATTGTTCATCAATGGCGTTTTCCGGCCAAGCCTTAGTTCTCCGTCATTCCTTAATCATCACGGGTAATTACTATATGCTTTCTATTAGTTTTCAGCCGCGAACTTAAACCCCTAAACTAATTTATTCATACATGGTCAGAATTAAGGATTGTTGTTCTAGTGTTTGAATGAATTGGGGATGAACATGAACTGATGGATATATATTATCGTTTTCAGTTTTATAACAAATGGTTAAGCTGGTCTGTTGGATAGTCCCTTTGGGTTTGAATTCCAAAACCCGGGTTTGAACCCATGCTAGCGCGTTTTATGTCCTTTTTTTAATAACCTTGTATTAAATCAAATTAAGGTTAATAAATATCAAATAAAATTATTTTTTTATCAAATAAAATTTTTATAAAATATAGATTTCTATTTCAACTAAAACACAACTAACACGTTCGTTAAACCATCAAAAATAATTTATGATTCCGTTACTTTAATTTATTAGCTCGTTAACTTTTATCCGTTGAAGGTTCGTTAAACCCGTTAAACATAATATTTCATTATTTATTGTTCCGTTAAAATCTATATACGCTAAGTAACCATATTAGGAATAATATTAGACCGATAAAATTCCTAAATATTTAAGTTCTCTTACTAAAAATAAATTATTAATTGAATAATATTAAAATAATTTAAACCGTTAAAAATTAAGTTTATATTTCCGTTTCGTTAAAAGTTAGTCTATAAATTCATGAACCTTAATCCATTAGCTTTAAATTCATTAGCTTGTAAAATCGTTAAACTTTATTTTTGTTAACTAAAATTTGGTATATTTAAATTTCATCCAATAACATAATTATTTTCAAGGCATGACTCATAAATACCGTAACCTTTGTATGGGTGTTAAAATTATAACATTTAAATAATATAGTTCGTTAACTTTAATATTAGTTTCGTTAGCTTTTATTCCGTTAAACTTTAATTCGGTAATAATAATTCGTTAACCATCATAATTCGAGATTAAAATTATCATCTAAAACCCGTAATATGCAAACATTATATTTCTCTTAACTGTGAAGATATTAATAAAAAATAAGTTAAAATTATATTTCGTTCATTAAAAATGCCGTTAAAATTAAACATAATATTATCCCGTAAAATACTATTAAAATATTCTAAAATATTGCAATACCCTGCTAACCAATTACAACTTTACTAATCCCGTTAGCTAGTCTTGATTTCCCTTGCATTTTCATTTATAGTTCGTGACGTTTGATCGCTTCAGTTTCATTATCATGTTTTCGGCTTATATTACAAGTTGTCTTTAATTTCGAGGTGAGTTTCTAACAATCCCTTTTTAAACGTTTTCATATTTTAGGGTAGCATATGTATCTTACAAAACTTCAATTATTTACAATATTGCTTACAAACTACAATTCATATCATGAACTTATGTGCTTACTTGCTTATTTGTTTTATACGTGGATTTCAAGTGGTTGCCTCAATAAGTATGATCATACGCCTCCCTTTGCACTCAGGTCCATTTGTATCGAGTGGAAAAGGGACCTCATAACTGAGTACGTTGGTGGCCTCAACTGGAAAGGACCTTCGTTTGTTCTTTACACTCAGGTCCATTGCATCGAGTGTAAAGAACCCTTTTTATGTGCTCATTTCACAAATTTAATGGAATTGTATGGTTTTTACGTATTATATCAAACTGTGGGATTCTCACCAGCTATGTTCATAGCTGACTTTATTTTATACATATGTTACAGGTGTAAAAATATGAGGATGAAAGTTAGAAGACACGTAGCATGCCTATAAGATATTCAAAGAACAACTTAACATTTATTTATTTATTTATTTATTGTTTCAACTTGTATTATTTGATAAACTTGTGTTACATGATGACTTAAATCAAATAATGTTATTATGGTCACCTAATAGTGTCACGTGTGTTTGAGCAATCTGTACGTCACACTCAGGCGTTTCCGTTTTAGCCGGGGTGTTACAGTAAAATGCTTAAAATAATTGAAATGTGACTTGATTAACTTTTTTTAGTGGATTTGAGGTATGTTCCTCGTTATGGAAACCCCAAATGCTGTTAATGAAGTCAAAAGTGTGCCTGGTGAAGTATCTGCCACTGGAAACTTCTCCAAAACACATGTGATCGACATCGAGTGTGGTGATGAGGAGTGGACTGATTCTTGGCTGTTGAACGAGGTTAGATGTAATCTCTTGACGATTTTGAAACTTAAGGATCTCTATGTTTCTACTTTATATGAATGTTGCCAAAACTTAATGAGCTTTGACAACACCTGCGCTTTAAATTTTAAATAAGATGGTATAATTTTATCATTGGAGATTGTGTTTTTTAATAAGAACTCAAGTACTTATCATTTTGCATAATATTTTCATTGTAGAATCTGCTACCTGAAATGAAACAAAACATCATCGTCGTACTCAGTATATCCCACCAATAGCAAAGCTACAGTAGGGTCTGAGGATGGTAAGATGTAGACAACCTTACCTCTACCCCGTACGAATAAAGAGACTGCTTTCGGTGAGACCCCCGGCTCGATAGTAGTTTTGCATCAAGTCTTGGACATAAGGCACATAAGACTCAACCATCGGCACACCGGCCGATTGGTGCATGTACCCTTGTCTTTCGGCTATCAACGCCACCACATGATGCCTGATTAACCTTCCACCATTTTTAATGTTATTTTCACAAGATTAGTAAAATAACGTCAAAATTAGTGCAACTTCACTTTTGCCAACCCGAAGGTTCACACATATATACATTATATGCGCGCACCACAAGCAGGACGCATATAAATAAAATAGCATAAAGAGGAAAAAAAATTAAAAGGCCCTCAAGATAAGTTAATTGAAGTCACAATAATTGCATAGCTACATGAAACATTCATTGCAAGTATTATGATATTTTTTTTGAAGTCTTACATTTTTAGATTAGCTGGGGGATATTAATATCGAACTTATGTTTATGGACAAAGTTAACTTTTTTTAGTCAAAATTGAGATTTTTGTAAACATTTGACAACCTAACAAAAATTCTAATTATAAGTATTAAAAACAAACTCGATTAATGATTTAGTTAATTAACTAAATTGTTCTTATGTTTTCTAGAAGATGAAGAGGGAAAAAACACTATGCGATAGCGTGCTCTAGTGAATACGCATCAGCTAGAATCGCAAAAATGGTGAAGGGTTCTACCGTATGTAAATATAGTGCTTATAAATCGTTTAGCATGACAATCAAAAAGCATTTTGAGATGCATTTTCTCAATATGGTCAACTTTTTGAAGGCAACCTAAACATTTTATGCACTTACAAAGAGGCAATGAGTAAATTCGGTTTTATATATTATCATACTAAAATATTTTTAAAATGAAATGAATTAGTACACTGCTTTTTGGTGATCTAACTGTATCTATGTATTCCAAGTAGGTTTTACCCACTACAACGTGTGGGTCTGGTGGGGGATGTGACTATCACTGGCTTTCATTTCTCTCTGGCGACTATGTGTGGTTCCATCGGATTTGGTCGTCCATGGCGGTTGATGAACCACGACAAGAGAGACAAACACAGACAAAAATATAAAGAGGTGGATTTATTTTCCTGTTTCCGATAAGTATAATTTCATTTTTGTTTCATTTGATTTTCATCTTAGGGATAGGGTTTAGGTTTGCTATCCACGTTTATGGCTTTAGTTTGATCCACGTTCAATATCTTGTCTTTATTTCTTGCAGTTGATCGGCGTGCCCAGTTCTGAACTTTCGTTATGGTTTCACACCCACCACAACACGATTGGTCAGAATACTAGTGTGTGTGTGTGTGTCTATATATGTATATATATATATAGGGTAAGGATCCTAAGAGAACCATTGACAAATTGAGAACTTTGAGAACTATTTTGAACCACTAGAAAAAACCTTTAAAAAATTACTTAAAAAATTATAAAACAAAAAAAATGAAAATTTAAAAAAAGTAAAAAAACCAAAATTCTTATATTTCATTCCGGTTTCATTAAAAAAACTGAAATTTTTTTTCTTCTTAATTCATATACACATATGTATACTTTCATTTAATCTCTAGTTACGTAATGCATACATATGTACATTATCATTTACCTTAAATTATACATATGTGTATAGGAAAAACATGTGTGTACATATTATACATATATGTATAATAAAAAAAACCAATTTTTTTTCTTTTTAATTCGTATTATACCTATACACATATGTATACTTTCATTTAATCTCTAGTTACGTAATATACACATATGTACATTATCATTTACCTTAAATTAAACATATGTGTATAGGAAAAAACACGTGTGTATATATATACATATTATACATATATGTATAATTTAGCTAAATTGAAATTTTTTTTACGTATTTTTTTAGAAACCAAGATGATAAATAAGAACTTTGGTTTTTTTACTTTTTTTATTATTGTGTTTTTTTGTTTTATGATTTTTTTTATTTTTGGGTTTTTTTGTGGTAAAAAATGGTTCTCATAGTTCTCAATTCTCAAAAAGTTCTCACATTATCCTGATCATATATATATATATATATATATATATATATATATATATATACTAGTTTTAGAGCCCGTGTCACACACGGGATAATTCAAATTATAAAATTATAAGTAAAACAAATAATTATATAGCGTATATGAAAAAGAATGTGTTACATCTGTGCTTGTATCTATACAATGTGTACATAAATTGATTTTATTTATATCACAAAATTATTTTTTTAAACGAACTTAATAAAAAAATGCTCGTGCAAAAACGTACCCGAGAATATTTGTTTCTATTGAAAAATTCATTCTCGGTGCCATATATGTATAATTGAAAGACTTTTGGTTATGAACCAATTTCGGAAACAAAGCTTCTCATACGATAGTACTTCTAACCACTCGGTCTAAATACAAAAGGAGCGTTACCTTTATTGATATATTTATCAATTTACCACTAATTAAAGGAAAGCAGAACATTAAATTGTAACAATGGATGTTCTTCAAGAGCCATGTTTTTCTGAGCTACACCATGAAAAAGATTTTGATAAGTTTCAGAGGGTTTATCGACTTTGTCATAATGACAACATAAAAATAACATGTTAACCCATCCAATTTGGTGAATATTTTGTTTCATTTGAGCATAGTTTTCCATGACATGTTTCCCATACAACGTTCTGATCACCATTGAAGGAACAATTAATGTTAACATAATTATTTCAAAATTGATAAAAGTTAGAAGCATTAATAGGCATGGGGGTGGTATGTCGAAAATGTCCGCAGTCTTTTCTTACATTTTAATAGTTGAGGGAAAAATAGTTAGTTTGCCAAATCCCTAACCTTTTGATTATTTTAAAAAATGCCCTTAAAAATAAATTTGAAACCGAATCATGTTTAAAATTTTAACTTTCATACTTTTGACATTTTAAAGTCAACACTTTGAACCAATAACAAATTTAACGATAAATCTATTATGCATTCTCAAACTTTTAAAAATACTCAAAATTTTTATTTTTGACCCGTAACAAATTTTGACCTAAATGCAGTTAATTTGTACCAAATAATCTATTTACCAGTTTTTGACCCATAATATCAAATTTAAGTTCCATAAAAAACCCGAAACAATTTTCATTTGAGAAATATGATTTGTTGTTAATTTTTGAAATTCACCAAGTATTTTGAAATATGTACTAAAATAATATGTTAATATTTATATTTATAAAAATATATAGATATTATATAAATATAGTGTAAAAGGAAAGTGAATAATTATTGATTTATTACATATATTAGGGTATATTAGTTTTGGAGGGAAAAATTGTGAAAATTAAGCAAAACATGACAAGTGTACACATTTATTTTACTTTATTAAAATACTAGTTTTAGAGCCCGTGTCACACACAGGATAATTCAAATTATAAAATTATAAGTAGAATTATAAGAATGTGTTACATCTATGCTTGTATCTATACAATGTGTACATAAATTGATTTTATTTATATCACAAAATTATTTGTTTAAGCGAACTTAATAAAAAAATGCTCGTGCAAAAACGTACCCGAGAATATTTGTTTCTATTGAAAAATTCATTCTCAGTGCCATATATGTATAATTGAAAGACTTTTGGTTATGAACCAATTTCGGAAACAAAGCTTCTCATACGATAGTACTTCTAACCACTCGGTCTAAATACAAAATGAGCGTTACCTTTATTGATATATTTATCAATTTACCACTAATTAAAGGAAAACAGAACATTAAATTGTAACAATGGATGTTCTTCAAGAGCTATGTTTTTCTGAGCTACACCATGAAAAAGATTTTGATAAGTTTCAGAGGGTTTATCGACTTTGTCATAATGACAACATAAAAATAACATGTTAACCCATTCAATTTTGTGAATATTTTGTTTCATTTGAGCATAGTTTTCCATGACATGTTTCTCATACAACGTTCTGATCACCATTGAAGGAAAAATTAATGTTAACATAATTATTTCAAAATTGATAAAAGTTAGAAGCATTAATAGGCATGGGGGTGGTATGTCGAAAATGTCCGCGGTCTTTTCTTACATTTTAATAGTTGAGGGAAAAATAGTCAGTTTGCCAAATCCCTAACCTTTTGATTATTTTAAAAAATGCCCTTAAAAATAAATTTGAAACCGAATCATGTTTAAAATTTTAACTTTCATACTTTTGACATTTTAAAGTCAACACTTTTAACCAATAACAAATTTGACGATAAATCTATTATGCATTCTCAAACATTTAAAAATACTCAAAATTTTTATTTTTGACCCGTAACAAATTTTGACCTAAATGCAGTTAATTTGTACCAAATAATCTATTTACCAGTTTTTGACCCATAATATCAAATTTAAGTTCCATAAAAAACCCGAAACAATTTTCATTTGAGAAATATGATTTGTTGTTGATTTTTGAAATTCACCAAGTATTTTGAAATATGTACTAAAATAATATGTTAATATTTATATTTATAAAAATATATAGATATTATATAAATATAGTGTAAAAGGAAAGTGAATAATTATTGATTTATTACATATATTAGGGTATATTAGTTTTGGAGGGAAAAATTGTGAAAATTAAGCAAAACATGACAAGTGTACACATTTATTTTACTTTATTAGAATACTAGTTTTAGAGCCCGTGTCACACACGGGATAATTCAAATTGTAAAATTATAAGTAGAATTATAAGAATGTGTTACATCTATGCTTGTATCTATACAATGTGTACATAAATTGATTTTATTTATATCACAAAATTATTTGTTTAAACGAACTTAATAAAAAAATGCTCGTGCAAAAACGTACCCGAGAATATTTGTTTCTATTGAAAAATTCATTCTCGATGCATATATGTATAATTGAAAGACTTTTGGTTATGAACCAATTTCGGAAACAAAGCTTCTCATACGATAGTACTTCTAACCACTCGGTCTAAATACAAAAGGAGCGTTACCTTTATTGATATATTTATCAATTTACCACTAATTAAAGGAAAGCAGAAAATTAAATTGTAACAATGGATGTTCTTTAAGAGCTATGTTTTTCTGAGCTACACCATGAAAAAGATTTTGATAAGTTTCAGAGGGCTTATCGACTTTGTCATAATGACAACATAAAAATAACATGTTAACCCATCCAATTTTGTGAATATTTTGTTTCATTTGAGCATAGTTTTCCATGACATGTTTCCCATACAACGTTCTGATCACCATTGAAGGAAAAATTAATGTTAACATAATTATTTCAAAATTGATAAAAGTTAGAAGCATTAATAGGCATGGGGGTGGTATGTCGAAAATGTCCGCAGTCTTTTCTTACATTTTAATAGTTGAGGGAAATATAGTCAGTTTGCCAAATCCCTAACCTTTTGATTATTTTAAAAAATGCCCTTAAAAATAAATTTGAAACCGAATCATGTTTAAAATTTTAACTTTCATACTTTTGACATTTTAAAGTCAACACTTTGAACCAATAACAAATTTGACGATAAATCTATTATGCATTCTCAAACTTTTAAAAATACTCAAAATTTTTATTTTTGACCCGTAACAAATTTTGACCTAAATGCAGTTAATTTGTACCAAATATTCTATTTACCAATTTTTGACCCATAATATCAAATTTAAGTTCCATAAAAAACCCGAAACAATTTTAATTTGAGAAATATGATTTGTTGTTGATTTTTGAAATTCACCAAGTATTTTAAAATATGTACTAAAATAATATGTTAATATTTATATTTATAAAAATATATAGATATTATATAAATATAGTGTAAAAGGAAAGTGAATAATTATTGATTTATTACATATATTAGGGTATATTATTTTTGGAGGGAAAAATTGTGAAAATTAAGCAAAACATGACAAGTGTACACATTTATTTTACTTTATTAGAATACTAGTTTTAGAGCCCGTGTCACACACGGGATAATTCAAATTGTAAAATTATAAGTAGAATTATAAGAATGTGTTACATCTATGCTTGTATCTATACAATGTGTACATAAATTGATTTTATTTATACCACAAAATTATTTGTTTAAACGAACTTAATAAAAAAATGCTCGTGCAAAAACGTACCCGAGAATATTTGTTTCTATTGAAAATTCATTCTCGGTGCCATATATGTATAATTGAAAGACTTTTGGTTATGAACCAATTTCGGAAATAAAGCTTCTCATACGATAGTACTTCTCATACGATAGTACTTCCTCCATCACCACCTTCACGCTCAGAGTCTGAATCATCATGAGCCCAACGATCATTAGGTGGTGCAACATAATCAATGTTTGCAAGGTGACCGATCAATCGCTTATACCTTGGCAGTTCTTCAAGACTTTGACCTCGGTAAGATCGTAAACGTCTCATTGTCTCTGCACCCATTTGATCCAACTTCAAAATATCTTCAGGATTTTTAACCAAATCTGGTTGTAAATCATAAATTGATCAACTGCAAAAATCTCAGATACATCAGGAACTTGTGACGGCTTGTGAGATTCTCCTTCAAATGATAATAAATCAATTCAGAGAAGTTGAATGGTTTATTTAACACTAAAGCGATGAAGGCGGATTGTAGCATAATACGACACTCGTCAAAACCTCCTTTACGTCCACCAAGGCAATGTATCAACACATGAAGCAAATACTTGTATTGTTCGCACAAGTTTGCTTTGTTGTACATCGATTTACCCAAATCTCCATTATACTTAACCCGTCCAAACAGTCCACAGATCAACCCCTTATCGAACTCACACCTGTCGGCCACTGTATCACGAAAGCACAGAACATCTCTAGTGACCCCAATATCAATCACTACACGCTTATCCTGAATCACTGCTTCGATCTGTTTCTCAACCTCATTAAATGTAGCCGTATACCAAAAAGCTCGAATAATGCTTTGATAGACCATAGTATGTGTAGAGATAGCCTTGTATATCCTTGAGTGTAATAAAAACAGAATCATGCCACCAAAGATCGGTGAGTCTTCAAAGTCCGTCTCCAGAAAAGCACAAATGTTATGGCTTTTATTCCATGATAATAACACTAGAGCTTGTTCCTCAGGTTGTTGTTCATCTGGATTTTGCTCGGGAATAGGGTTTTGAATAATCTCGTCAGCCATTTCTGTTCAATTATTTATAACAAATTAGTAAATTGTTTAAAGAATATATTACTGATTAATGAATGTCCATCTCATTCGTTAAAATGGTTTAAACGAATGAGACATTCGTTTTACCTTAAATGTCTTTCATTCGTAACAATAACGAATCACACATACGTTAAGTCATTCGTTATCCTAACAAAATTTATTATTAATACTTAAACGAATCAACTCAGATTCGTTATTCTTCTTCGCTATTAGTAGGAATCTGTCACACCCTCAATATCCACTAACGGAGTTTTACCGTCAGAGGGTGTGAACTAACAGGATCGGAATCATTAGTTATAATCAAACCATAAAACAAAGTTTCAAAACCATGAAAAACGTTTACGAGTAATTTAATGCGGAAGCGTAAAAACCTTTAACCAAAAGTTGCGTCACGCAGGACGACTTAAAACCAATGATAACCGTTAAAAACAAGTTTGCATAATTAAAAGAGTTTCAAGCAATGCATGTTCCTAAACCGCGCGCCCGCCTCGGCTACCTGAGAATAACATACTAAAAGTGTCAACACAAGGTTGGTGAGTTCACAAGTTATATAAAAATAAATGTTTAGCGTTTGCGTTCAGCGTGTTGCGTTAAGCGTTTTGCGTTACAGCGTTTTGCGTTACCAGATAGTGTTATGTCAATTATATATCTATAGGTAGCTAGCCTATAAAGCAAGTATTACTAAGTGTTCGACACCGAAGCTGACTGTTTATCAATTTGCCTTGCCACCAGGTCATCCAGACCATGGTATGTGTTTAGCCAAGATTACACCCGCTCGACATCCAGTCGAGTTTAGCGTTGGGTGGGGTTTGTCAAACCCAGTAGTACTACTCAACAGTGACTCGCTATTATCCAAATATTAACCGGTTCGATGTTATGAAGGACTTTAGTTTACGCGTTTGCCACTTAGTCTTTACAAGTGATATATAATCTATATTAACAAAATCTCAAATGCGTTTCGTAGTATGTTATCTCCCCCAAGTGAAAAGCGTTTAAAAAGTTTAAAAGGGGAAAGTGAAACTCACTGTTTGCGAAGAAATTCCCAAATTAAATCACCAAGATGCGCGTCACAGAAAAACTCTCTCTAGCGTTCTAAAACAACAAAGAGATTTTTCTAAGTGTCGGAATATTATCGAGTCTCTAGACCCGGCACATAATACCTATGCACATAACATGTTTCGTGTTTCGTTTGTGAATCGTGTGTGACTTTAACAAATGTATTTGTGATACGTTACATGTGTAAGCAATTATATACGTGTCATGTATTCATAAAGTACATCACTAGCAATTACTCCCTGTAAGGGCATTTTGGTCAACAAATAACAATTGACTAGCCATTATTCCCCATGAGGGCAATTTGGTCAAATCATGACAATCAATTAGCAATTATTCCCGCAAGGGCATTTTGGTCAAAACATAACAATTATATAACAAGTATCAGGTTTCATGCATTTTCACACAATTCAGCAGCTAGTTTCACCGAGACAGAAATTCTACTTGAAAGATTGTACTATTCCACCGATCATAGAATCTCAATTAATTTACCAAAAATCATCACAGAAGCACATATGTCTTAGGTTTCCAGAACATATTTTATTATATTTTTATTCCACATAGTTTTCTCACAATCATCAAATCATTACAGTAAACTCATAACAGTCAAATTCATGCGCAACAGAATGTTATTTGAAATTCCCGTTAAAGGAAAAATCCAATAAATGCAAGACCACTTGGGTTAGGTTCCTAACTCAATGAGTCAACTTCCAGAAGTGGAACCAACCCAATTGGTCTCGTAGTTCATGAGATATAACATTTACAAAATAACCTAACAGCAGGTCTAACAGCTCAGCTTTGCACAACGTTTTTGTAAAATCATAAAAGTTAACTTCTACACGTCCAAAAATTGCAAATTTATATTCTTTAGAAACTAGACTCAACCTAGTTTACAGTAGTATCAATAATCTCAACCAATTTTCACATTTACAACTCGTTACAGTCAATTAAACATCAGTAACACAATCTGTACAGAAACTGTTTGCATCCAAACTCAACATATCAACTATCTATGGACCATCATGCATTCATATAACACTCTAGACTCCATAATCACTACCCATGCACATCAATTACACATTACATACATGATTAGGGTTTTTGTTTGAACTCAAATCAAAGACACAACAATCAACATGTAACAATATCAATTCTAGTTATCAAATCATCATCAATACATCATCCAATCAAACAAAATCATATGAACACACAACCATATAAAAATCGGCAGCTAGGGTTTGTAATTAACCCAATAAACATCAAAATCAAGTATAAAGGATGCATAGGATAGTCGTTTATACCTTCCTAGCACCTTAATCTTCGATCAAAAGTTGAAATTGATGGTTGTATGTGTGTGTATTGGTGACGGCAGCCAAGGGAGATGGAGGGGAGGGTCCGATCGGATTGTGGGGGAAAGAAATAAGTTAGGGTTTAGTTATTAGTATTATTTATAATAATAATAAGTTACACTCAAGTCCCTCCACTTTCAATTGTTGTTTTTCTAACTTAAATAACTAGTTTACATCTTGAGTTAACGTTTATAACCATGTTATCACATAACACATAAGTCTAACATATAATTATCACATAATTACTGTTTTGACGTTTTTCGTTTATTCATCAGTCGTTTGCGTCAACTCGTTTGCGTTTCGGTGTAATTCCCGAAAGACTACACATGTAGTAAGTGTTAAGCGTCATTTAAACCCTAGTTTAAATGTAATGAGGTGTGCGTTATAGATTCAGTGATCTTAAGTTTGAATTGACGGAGTTGAGTTAACGGAGTTAACCTGAAATTGACGATTGTCACAGAATCTCTCATTCGCTACCTCAATGAATCATATAGTCATTCGTTAACAAGTTAACGAATCTGACTATCATTTGTTATAATAATAACGAATATGATTTAATTAACCACTTTGACTACCAGGAGTCAAGTTTATAGTTAATTTTGACTTATTAACGTCAAAAACGACGATGGTCATCTCAGAAACCTTTGATCTTCTATTACGTTTGACAATTAATCTCAACTACAAAGATCGGAAATCGGTTTAATACACTAAACAAGGATGAATGCTTAACGATTCAGTTGAATTTTAATTATCACATGAGTTAAACCCTAAAATTCCGATGAAATCACTTGAATCTCATATCATTGAGACCGTCGATACTTGTAGAATAAGCAGATGTTAATCAATCTAGAAAATATGCAGGTACTAGATTTCTGGAAAATTTTGCAAGAGTTTCGCTTAAGTTAGTAGTGAAATAGGAAATGGCGAATGAACAGCCATTCGTCTAACATCGGGATTATAAACCCAATAATTTCACACTTTCCGAGGTCATTCGTTCAAATTTTGAACTAACGAATGGCCTCATTCGTTAAATTAATAAACCTGATTCATCAAAATTTTAAATGAATAAGATTTCAATTCGTTAAACTTTAACGAATGTTAACATTATAATGAATATACGAGTCATTCGTTAAAATCTTATTGAATGATACATTAAAATCATTCCATTCGTTAACTGTTTACACGAATGTCTTCCGTTCGTTATGCACAACAGAAGCGAATGTCATTATAACGAATGAGAGACTCATTCGTTATGTTTAAATAACGAATGGCTTTACATTCGTTAAACCAATTAACGAATCACCAAAGATCCTTCACGAATGAGACAAAAATCTCATTAAGGATTTAAATAATATTAAAAACCAATTAGGTTTTAATGATTTAAATAATATTAAAAACCAATTAGGGTTTTTAATGATTTAAATAATCAATTAAGCCTATTAATGATCTGATTAAACCCATTAATGTTTCAATTGAAATTACATTAACACACCCGATCAAAGATCTGTACGGTTTAAATTAAAAGGATTTTTACGTTAAACCTCCAAATGATACCAGTTGTGAATTACGTTAAGCACGATTAACTTAAAATTTGGGGTAACAAAATTTCCTTTTTGTTTTGAGTTATTCGCGAGCTCGGTAAATTGAAAATAAAGCAGAAAAAGCTAAAATATTTTTGGATTTTGAAAATTTTTAAACTAAAATAAAATGCATTAAATGTAAAGCAGTAAAGTAACTAACACCTAACAAAGCAGTATATATATTTTTGTGAGTTTGAGTAGGAAATCATATTGACTAAAACATCACTAAGTAACACTTCAATTTCGATGATTATTATACACGTAACCCAACGATGATTGCAGATATGCTTGTCCTCTTAAACTTTTCACAGACTTTTCGGAGACTTTACGATATGATTTAATTTTGTTTAATTAGGCACGAACCTTATGTGGACCCCATCTATCAGATATAACATTTCTATCTCTTATACAGTGAATTTCACATGTACGTTTTTCCTTTATTTTTCAAATTTCGATTAACTGTGACTTATGCAAAAATAATAAAAAGAAAATACAGCAAAACGTTAAACTTTTCCCTTAAGATCGGTATTACTACACGCATATAAGGTTCCATTTCAAGAAAATAAAAAAAATAAAAATAAGCAGAATTTGCAAAAAACCCTAACTCCCAATTCGGATAATCCAGTATTATCGGGCGGAGAAAGTCCAAGATTTTATACAATACACCAAGAAAATAAAGCAGAATATTTAAATACTAACCCTCGGGTCAGATAATCTTATCACGCGGGAGAGGATCCAATATTTGAATAAAAATAAAGAAAAAATAAAGTTGAATTTCTTGCAAAATAAAAGATAAAACAAAGCAGAATTTTCTTCAAAAATGAACGCATGCACACACAGTAATCATTTTGACTTTTTGACTTTTCTTAAACCAGATATAGTATCAATCTTTCAAGATGTTATACCACTAGGTTCGGCATTCGTTATCTTTATATCTTATCAGTTTCTATATAGTCTCTCAACCCTATCTTTGCATATCATATTGCTGGCCTTACGGTAATTTTTAATCTAGTTTATTCATGTACTAGATCAATCCCGTCAATGTACTATCATTTTCCCTTTTTGCTCAAAAACTCATTTTGATAAGCATTTTTCAATGTTTTTGTATTTTTAATATTTGCATGTTTTTGGAGTTTTTAATTTTTCTGTACAAACTGAAAATCACAATCTTTTTGGATTTTATATATTTCTCCCCCTAAAAACGACAAATAAACAAAAATAAAAAATGAAAATAAAAATGATTCAACCGAGCTGTTGAATAGCTATTAATCTTTTTAAACCATTTATACCAGCAAGTATTGAAAACGTGTTTTATCAAATGCCTTGGTATAAAGATCAGCCTTTTGAAAATCCATGTGAATTTTATAAATAGAAATTAATTTCTTTTCAAAGCAATCACGTATAAAGTGATAACGGATTTCAATGTGTTTGGTTTTTGAATGATGAACCGAATTTTTGGTGATAGAAATAGCGGCCGAATTGTCAATAAAAATAGGAGTAGCGAGAAACTTCAAATCGTAATCCCGCAAATGTTGCTGGATCCAGAGAACCTGTGAGCAGCAACTCGAGGCCGCTACATACTTCGCTTCGGCTGTTGAAGTTGAGACCGTCGTCTGCTTCTTACACTGCCAGGAAACAAGTCGGTTTCCTTAAAACTGACAACCCGCTGTTGTAGACTTGAAATTGATCTTGCATCCACCATAGTCCGAATCAGTAAAAGTGGTGAGATCAAACTTATCGTCCTTAGGGTACCATAACCCAATGTCGGGATTTCCCTTCAGATAATGTAAGATGCGTTTTACTGCCGCCAGATGAGACACTCGGGGACTCGATTGGTACGTAGCACACAAACAAACAACAAACATGATATCAAGTCGAGATACAGTCAAATACATAAGAGATCTGATCATGGCTCGATACAGGGTTGGATCTACGGTATCCTCCAATTCATCCGGTGATAAATTGTGACCCACGGGAAGAGGTGTCGAAGGAATCTTGCTGTCTGATATCTTGAATCGGCTCAAGACATCGTTCACATATTTGGTCTGATGGCTAAAAATCCCAGAATCAGACTGGTGAACTTGCAATCCTAAGAAAAAGCTCATCTCTCCCATCGAACTCATCTCGAATTTGGTTTGCATCCCCTTCTCGAAATCTTTGCACAGGCTGTCGTTTGTCGAACCGAAAATAATATCGTCCACATAGATTTGGACAAGGAGCAGATCATCACTAACGTTCTTGTAAAACAATGTACAGTCCACAGTTCCCTTCTTGAATCCGTTTTCTATCAAATGGTCAGCTAACGTGCTGTACCAGGCTCTCGGGGCCTGGTGTAAACCATAAAGAGCCTTGTTTAGTCGATAAACACGCTCTGGAAAGTCCGGATCCTCTAAACCGGGAGGCTACTTCACGTACATTTAAGAACGCCAATTTAAGAACGCCAATTTCACATCCATCTGATAAACCTTAAAATTCTTATAGGCTACATAGGCAAGAAAGATACGTATAGCCTCCAGTCGTGCCACAGGAGCATATACTTCAATGTAATCAATGCCTTCCTGTTGATTGTAACCCAATATGACCAATCGTGCTTTGTTCCTCACGATTACCCCGCGGTCATCCTTTTTGCACTTGAAGATCCATTTTGTAGGTATAGCCTTCTTAACACGGTTGGGTTTACCAATTAAGTCCCATACACCCAGTCGAATAAACTGTTGCAACTCCTCCTACATCGCTTCAACCCAAGACGGTTTCTTAAGTGCCATCGTGACACTTGTCGGTTCAATATGTGATAGGAAGCAGGTGTATTGTGCAATACTAAGGATACCCGATGAGTCCAAATCCTAATAAGCACATACAATCGAATCCTCAGTAGGAGATAAGTTACATTCAGTCACATCATCACATACATTAGCTAACTGACGTCTCGTACGAACCCCATCAGATACATCCCCGATTATCTGTTCCTGCGGATGGTTTGTGTGAATCCGTAAAGTAGGATTCGTAGGCACATATACGTTATCACCAAGATTGGTGTTGTTTTCCTCTGCTGTGTCTAAAGAGACCGTTGGTGATTCATCAACAATTAGAATCGGCTCGTTTGTTTCTGGAGCTTCGTCTAATGGAACTGACGATGAATCAACAAAATCAGCATCATCTGAAGAGTCTGAAATATCATGAGATGTCTCAGATACATTAGGAGTTTCAAACACATCAGCGGACGAAGAACTTGGGATAGGAAGACAACGTTCTTCCAAGTATGATTTGATAAAATCTTCAGGAATTTCTTCAACTACTGGCGTAAATGAATTAAATAACCTGTCATAGTCGAACATCCAATTCGGACTCTACCGGCAGAAGGTGTAGTGTAGCTTTGACAATCTACATGAAAATCTTTGAGGTTATTAAGAAGATCCAGGTTGCCGGTAATATGTCGAGAACACCCACTATCCAATATCCACTTGTGACTAGACACGGACCTAGATGAACTCTACACGAATAGGTAAAATGATTAGTTCAAAAAGGCAGCCCAAGCCTCAGTCCTGGGCTCTCCTTTTGATACTTTCGGAGATAAATTTAAATTAACATTAGCATTCGATACTTGAGAATAGGTGACAGGTTTCTTGGTTTTCTTCTTTAAGTAGCCGTCACGTATTATTCCCGAATTAGTGTTTTTGCAAATTGGTTGAGCACAATCAACGAATTTGTTTGATACATTAAAAGTTTCAACCAGAACCACTTTCTTCGGATTGACATTTGGATACATTATGACACATTCATCAATTTGATTTTCTTCCATATTCTTTTTCATTTCAGTCTTACAGGTTGATGACGACTTGATATCATCAAACTTTGCTTTACATTTCTTTGAAACATGACCCAGTTCACCACATTTAAAGCACAAACGTGTGTCTAACGATTTTTGTGGTAAAGCACTTGGTTTGCTTTCTTGCACAGGTTAAGGAATATTAACCTTGGACTTTACTTTCTTCAGAACTTCATGTTTTAATCCTTTTTTATTTTGATAAAATTCCAGATTGGTAGAATTCGATGAATCCTCCATACCGGATGATTTTACAAATTTTATAGGTTTAAACTTGTTACCATTTGTATTCTCTTGAACATTCTTAAATTTTGATTTGTTAAATCTTTGTTCAAGTTTAGTAACTTTTGGCGTGTCGTCTTTATTCATTTCAGGATTTAGAAGATTCAAAGGAACACCCTTATCCGAAAACACTTTCAACAATCCTTTTAACTTAAAAATCTTCCCACTTGAAGATTTAGGTTGAGGATTGATGAACCTCATCAACTCCTCATCAGATACAGAGGGTTTATCTGATTTTGGTACTTTAGGAAATACCTTAGAAGTTTTTGATGACTCACCCGAAGGTTTTGAACCATATACTGCTTGTTCAAACTCCTCGGGTTCACATAAGATGTGATTGTCAGCAGGTATGTTATCGTTCTTGACAATCTCATCTGGTTCAGTCAACTCCTCAATAGAACCATCCAAATCATTTTTGGTAAACACTGATTTACTTTTAAAGTGAATCGGTTCTTGAGTTGTTTTAGTTTGTTCAACATTATCAGATTCAACTGTAGGTATTTCTGGACATTGTTTCACATCGGGAATGCTACAGAAATCTCCTTTAAAAGGAGCAGTAATCTCGACGTACCCTGTACCCGCTTTTCCATTTTTCTTGTGAGAATTATTAACTTCAATAATCTCATTTAAAAGAAACGAGGAATCTCAAAATTTTTCAAGTTTGTTTTTCAGTTCTAAAACTTCATTTTCTAGGTTTGAAATGCAAGTTCAGAGTCGGAGAATCTCCTTGAAATGTTGCTCAACAACTATTATCTTACATTGAACTTCAGCTTTGAGATCATGATTGCTTTCAGACATATTTTTGATTTTTAGTGTAGATTGTTCCAATAATTTGGATTTATGTCGATAGCATTCATTGATCATGAAGTGATCTTTTGTGAGAGTAGTGTTCTGATATAAAGTTGATTCAAGTTTGGTTTTGAGTTCAGCACATTCAGCACACTTAGTCACAACAGCTGAAGATTCAGATACATTAATTGAAACTTTAGGACATACCTCTTCAATTTTTGCCATGTAGGCAAATGATTCGATTTGATCAGAAATCGAATGTTCTGATTCGGTTTGCGCAAATGAACTCTGATCAGAATAATTTTCTGAATCTGAGGAGTCACTTTCTTCAGATACATTATCACTACTTGCATCTTCAAACTTCTCAACTGGTTCAACAACAGCAAGGTTGGCTTGATTTCCCAACAACCGTTGAGACCAGTCTACACCTTCATTTGAGACGAGAGCTTGAGTGTTGGTTGACTTATTCTTGTCACCGTCTGATGAAACTCTTCTTACTTTGTTCACTTCTTGATGAATTCTTACTCGGAGTTCTCTCAGAATTGCGTGGTCCCGAATACTCCTTTCTCGGTTTATCACACTCTTTGGCAAAATGGCCAAAGTCCCCGCAATTATAACACTTGACCTTCAGTTTATCAAACCCAACTCGCTTGTTAAGAGTAGGAAGGTCTTTTCCCATTTTTTGCATAAATCTTTTAACCTTTCTGACAATCATTGCCATGTTCCACTTGAGATCCATCAGCTCAAGGTCATCGGGATCAATTTGGTCATAGTCTTCATCGTTCAACTCGCTTGTTGCAATCTTGCTTCCAACCAGTTTTTCATATGAAGTCATGAACGCACACACAAATGCAAATCCATGTGAATTGCCATGAAGCATACATTAGGTGAACCATTTACATTAGCAAACTCTTCTTGTGCTTGAGTGAAAAATGCTGTGATTGGAACTGAGAAGGATTCTGATTTTGATTATCCTTTAATGAGTTCTGGCACTTCAAATCAAATTCTCTTTCCTCTATCTTGCTAATAAATTGCACGGCAGTGAATTCTGTGTTACGAAAGAAACCATTCTCTTTTAACACAAAAAGGAAAGTAGAATATGATGAGGGCAACGCGTTCTTCAAAGTATCAATTTTATCAGCTTTAGTCGGCTCAAGATTCACACTTGACATTTCCATAACAAGATGACTAAACCGATTAATCATCTCCTCCACAGTTTCATTCTTCATTAAAATAAAATTTCTAAACTGAAATTTTACGAGAGTCTTCTTACTCTCGAGCGTATTTCCCAAGCTTCTAGTCTTCAGGGTTGTAAATAGAGATGCACAAATCTTAATAGTGCTATACTGGTGAAAGATTTGCTCGGGCAAAGCCATTGTGAGAGTTGAATATGCTTATGTCTCACTTTCAAAGTCTTTGATTTCTTGTGCTTCATAGTGCTTAAATTCCTTTAGAGTCCAACCAAGATTGTCACTACCTACAAGAGGTGCTGCATAAACATCATCGAGAAACCGGACACTGCTTGGATGTACTGATCCCAAATGAGCACGAAACCTCGGTTCCCACCGAGCAAAATCTGATAGCTTCAGAAGTTTAGGACACTTGTTATGACTACCAATCTCGTTGTCCATTGTCAGCATTTGTTGCATTAAAGCATTCTGGGATGCTAATGCATTACGAAGCATTCTGAGAAGCCATTAGCTAACAAGTTTTGAAAATTCAGGGACCAAACTTGTCGAATTTAAAACTTATGATTACTGTTCAAACGAATCAAAACACTAACGAATGTGAGATATTCATTAATGATTCAAATGAATGTGTGGATAGCGAATGAGACACTGTTCAAACGAGTGGAAAGTTTAGAGAATGAGTTGAACGAATGGTGAATGTGATTACTGAATGTGAAATGTAACGAATGAGTTTCACGAATGTGGTTCACGAATGAAAGTTTAGCGAATGAGATAATGAATGTATTTTAAGCGAATGACGATAAGGTTTAACGAATATGAAATAAACGAACGAATGATCAGTTAGATTAACGAATCAATCTTCAACAGTTAACGAATCAGTCATCAACCGTTTAACGAATCAGTCATCATGTTCAAAAACTTTCAGATCTCAGTCTATATTCGTCCGTAATCAATAATACTTAGATCAATCAACTCGCAATCAAATTCCGAACCTCCTATTACCAGTCCACAGTTATAAACAACTACTAAACCAATCCAATTAACCAGTTCGTGTAACACAAATCCGTATAATACTCAAATCATCTCAATCCGAACACAAATCACTTCAATCTGAACTCAACTCAAACTCAAATCCTCCATAACTAGTTACTATTACCTAATTAATGGTCCAATTACACTTAGAACAATCCAATTGCTATTAACCATAAACTTCTGTTTCACCGGAACTTCACGAATCACTAATTATATCAAATCATACTGAAATTGATTCAATCCTAGGTGAATGAATACAATTATGCAACGAATAACCTCGAAGATCAGATCAAATGGCTCTGATACCACTTGATTGAGCCTGTTTGGATCAAGATCTTATGATGACATCGATGTCACACCCCAACCTAAGGCGGAAATGCCGGGGCGTGATCCAATTGCTCACAGCTCGAAGATACTATCATAAATATAAATGGCAATATCTAATTAATTATTTTGTTCAAATAATACACACAATAATCAAATACAACCAAACAATTCAAATAAATAAATACAACAAGTCTAAATCCTTGTATGTCTTAATTTAAATCCTAAGGTCTTTCTAAGTGTCCATTCTTCAACTCAGGCAACCTGCATATGCGTAGAAATTGGAGTTTTGTCAACAAACATGTTGAATGAGTTTACCACCAAGTTTTGACACCAAAATAATGTTAATACGATAAATAAGCAAAACGTAATAAATGCGGTAATGAAATCAAACCATAAGCAAATAGATTGTCGATTAAACCATTGCCAAGCGAATCGGGCACCGGTAAATCAACCATGAGCAAATAAATAGAATAAGACCGTCGCCAAGTGAATCGGGCGGTGGTCAATAGAATGAGAACCCTCTCCAAGGGGATATGTCAAGCGAATCAATACAATAACACATAAGCACATAACAAGTAGATTTGATTAATCACACACAATTACATGTTTGATATTTTTGATATGTATGTATATATAGATATGTATGTATAGTATTATATACGCATATGTCCCCAAAATGTTTATGAAAATCGAGTAAAATAGGGGAATGATAAAACTCACCTTAGATTAAAGGCAAGTGATTATAATTAAGAATAAATGAGTCAACGGATAAGCGAGTCGTCCAATACGCGTCGAACGAGATAACTGATTAGAACCTGAAACTTTGTGATATGAAACTATAAATAAAAACGAAATTAATGCCGCTGGAATCAATCCAAACAGCTGAGTAGAACTCTAGTTATGTTGAATTAAACGTTTAAGCGAGCTGGTACTGACCAGAATCCGAACAGCGAGTCGGAAGTCGGGTTTTGGGTAGTAGCCTTAAAATTACGTCACGAGAATAAAAGTCTTCTGAACCGAACATTGAATCCGACCAGAAGTATGAGAAAACCGATAGTGAAACTTGTTGACTATTTTGCCCTGTAACGAGTTTTAAACGAATTGACCAGTCAAAACCCTTCAACCACCGAAATTGATTGAATGTTATTGACTAGGGAATATATATGAATGTTTCTATGTTTACAACTTACCCAGAAAGTGAAAGGATCGATGAGAAACAGAAGTCAAAGGTCGGTGCATAAGCAAAGTCAACCGTTTATGAGTGTATCTTCAACAATAATGCAAAAACCGAAGAAGATGATGAAGGTTGGAGGTAGGTGACAGCTAGGAATTGTGAATTAGGGTTTAGGGATGATTTGTGGTAGAGAAATAATGATATGTTTATATAGGATACACTAAATCGAACTAAATATGGTAACTTACTCGTTTTAGAACTAGATAGGCCTTTAATGATCAAATCAACATTATAACCAGTAAATTTCATTCTTGATCAAGGGTTAATGAGTATGGACATGTATCTATGCTATATTAGTCTTCTTGGGTCTTAAAAGACTCGATTATGTCCTAAAATAAGCGATTTCGGGTCAAAAACGAACTAGGAAACAATAATAAACGAAACGAGCTGTGCAGGTAGCCCATAGCACCGCGTGGTGGGCCTAGGCCACCCCACCACGTTGTGTTCCGGCCAAAAGGAGGAAAATATCATCATTTTTCAACTTTAGTTCCTATAGTTTGGATTTAGGTCATTTAACGAACTTTTTATGCATAGTTTAAGATTTGAACAACATATAAAGTATAAGGGACCTAAAGTGAACATTATAAACTTAATTATTTATAAGCACTTGATTTTCAATAATAATAAAGGTCTAAAAATGTTTCGTTCGTAAACGAATACGGGTTTGGAAAATCCAAAATGTTACAATCGATTCATTCGTTGATTATGTATACAATTATGCTAGATTACTTTAACTGTGTGAACTGTGTGTATTGAGAGCATAATTGGGCAAAGTAATGATACTTGAGAGATAATAATAAGAACTGTTACGTTAATGAATACCTTACAGGGTATTTATAGGGGATGACCACATTCGTTAAGTTAACACTTAACAAATGTGTCATTCGTTACATTAAGACATACTCATGACTTACTCATTCGTCAATACATTTAATCCATAACGAATCACCCTCATTCACTGTCTCATTCGTTAATCAAGGTTAACGAATGAGCTTACATTAATCACGAATGTGTTACATTCGTTATGGGTTAACGAATGTAACTCACATTAGAATGAATAAAATATTTACATTAAAGCCCCTACATTATAAAACAGTTAGATTAATTAACTAATAAAGACCGAGACTTATAACACATGTATCAACAAAAAGTCCATCCCAAACCCGTCGGGTTTTAATCAGGTAATTACCCGTCGGGTTTCGGGTTTCCTATCGGGTTTTGACAAAATACTCATCGGGTATACCCGGCTCAAAACCCGTCGGGTTTCTACATGGGTTTTGAAAAAATATAACTAATCGATTACAATGATGGTTACCATAAAGGTAAAATATCTCAGGGAATTGACATAAACAAGTTTCGGCAAATAATATATTTGGAATATACTATATGTGTAATATAATAAGCCATATCGGGTAATCGGGTACATCGGGTATATAATCGGGTAAATGAGTCTATTTGTAACTTATGAATGTAATTATATTGACTTTTATATATTTGTAACTTATGAATGTAATTATGATATTAATTATTCTAATTATTGTTAGAATTAAAAAATTTATTATATTTGTTCATCATTTCTTCTTTAAAAGGCACATGCTTCGTTAAAAAATCATAACGCTCCCCATCGTTTGTAACCAGATTCTTCACCTCATCTATAACAGGTTCTTCATGATTTGTCGGTTTCATAATCCAAACAACATCATATATGTTCATAATTTGCAATTATCAGGTATGATTTATATTTTTGTGTTTAATTGATTTTTGTGAAGAACAACATCAAGTTGATTCACTGCTATTGGATTTAAGGTTTAACTACATGATTTTTTATACTAATGGTTAATAGATTTTATATTTAATCTATTCCTATTAATTGATTTATGTTTTAATCTAGAAAGGTATGATTTTTTTTTTAAATTATCGGTTAATTGATATGATGTTTAATATGTTTGTTACTTAAATTATATTTATATATTGTGATTTTTTGTTCCTAATACGCCTTTTTCCAAGTTTCACTAATATTAATTTATTATATGACCTATCAATTTAAAATTTGAAAATCTTATTATATATGGATATGAACCTAACTGTTATAATAATTAAAATATTAGTTTATTATATTTAACACATTCCTCTCTTTGGTATAATATTAGTCAAACAATAGTAATTGATTTAACGAGCATTTATCAATCAATCTACACAAAAAAATAAATCATAATTCATTTTAAAATTTTTAAATCTTTCATCATTTTATAGTAGCTAGCTTTATTTAAATATGTTAAGTTTAAAAGTTTAAACACCTAATCAATTAACTTTATAAATTTAGAAACAAATGTTTATATTTTATAAATTGTTTAAATGCTTTTTTAAAACTCTTAAATTTTTGAAATAAAATGTTTGTTTTATAGGTTTATCTAACTCATTAAGGTTTAAACGGTTTCACCATAAAATAAATATTTCTCAAAATAGAATGAAAACTTTCATTACTATTCATTCAAAATTAGTTATAGAAATTATTAAAATCAAAATATTTTGAAACAACTTATATATGCAATCTAATTAACAAAACATCTAATTTGTAACTAATTCAAATACGGCTTTCATTATTATTAATTTTGCAATAATTTAGGATATAAATTGGGGTATTGTTTGAATTTGAACTAATTTGAGGTGTTGTATTCATAGGTTTTGGCATTTTATTGGTTCCAAATTGCTTTGGATAACATAAACACCATCAAGGTATGCTTTCTTCAATTATGTCTATGTAAAGTTTTTATTTTTATTAATTAATTTCCTTATCACTAATTGTTTATTTTTTCCTAATGTATCTTTGTTGAAATTTACACAATGTTTATTTTTGTTATATTTCAGTTATTGTGTATGAGGCATGACTTTTTGTGATGTTGATTTAATTAGATGATTAACTTTCAATTAATATGTATTTTTTGTTCTTATGTTATAAGTTATAAATATATTTTAACTTTTTATTTATCTTTGTTAGTATTTGTATGGTTTTGTATTTGAATTAAAGTAACAATTTAATGTCTCATAATTTATGTAAATGTATCCTTTTTTATATAAATATGACATTTGCATTTTACTAAATTTATAATATACGTATACATATATATATATATATAGGGGTGGGTTCTAATGAAAACTCCTCTTATAGAGAAAACTTAAAAACTCATAAAAACTTCTAAAAAACTATTTTTAACATTTTTTTAAAATTTTTTTTGAAGTTTCTTTTTTTTCCATTATTCTTATATGTTGTTATTGGTTCAAAAAAAAAAAAACTTGTCGGTAACCTCGTCGGTATAGTGCGCATGTGTAATAGTGTGCATTGCATATATGCAGAAGTGTTTGTATTGCATAGAATACAACACTATTGCACATATTTGATACACACTATTGTATATATGCAATATAAGACTAATACACACATCGAATACATATTAGTACGTATGTGGAATACAACATTAACGCACATGTGCACCACATCGACTTTATTTTATTATTATTTTAATTCCATATAATACAACACTACTACACATATACAATACACAAATATTGAATATATATGCAATAAAACACTATTAAACTCAAAAATACATAGTAATACACATGTGTAATACAACGGTATCGCACAATAATACGTATACGCATTACAACGGGTTTTTTTATTTTTTTATTTTATTTTTTATTTTTTTTTATATATTTCGAGTGAAATATAAGAAAATATAAGAATAATGGCTAAAACAGAATTTTGAAAATATTTTTTTTATTTTTAATTAAAAATAATTCTTTTGGAATTTTTAGGAGTTTTTAAGTTTTCTCTCTAAAGGTGAGTTTTCTCTTGATCCTCTCCCTATATATATATTACGTTTTAAATATGTTCTACCCGTGTGTAACACGGGCACTATCCCAGTTAACATTAAACAAGTACATAATTATAATAATCGAATCATATACATAGTTTGAATAAATATCCTAAGGCCAACTAACTATCTTCGGTCTTGATTACTTAAACCTGTATCATGTATAAAAATAGAGTTTGTCAACATGAATGCTGGTGAGAATACATAAGTTCTAGTTGTATATATATAGATAGGTAAATCACAATTCATATGTACATAGTGAGCATTGCAAGTCTTATGAAAATGTAAATTACTAAATAGATGTGGACCTGTTCCTATTGATACGAAATCAGTGTACTTGGGTAAATGTATGGTCATACTTAAGGGTGGCAAAACAAACCCAAATGGGTTGTTTTGGGTCAATTTGGGTAACTTTTAAAATTGAGATAGGTCAGGATGGATCAAAAGAATTTTGCAAGAGGGTCAAGATGGGTTCTGAAAATACTAGTGACTTTTGGTTATAGGTTAGAATGGGTTTGTTTCTGGGTTAGAATGGACTAAAACAAACTTTATCCAATTTTTTTTCAAACAAAACCCACAGAACCGAATAGAAACCGAGAAATCAAAACCGAAATCATTGAAACCGAACATATTCTGAAACCGACCGAAATAAAATAAATGCAAACCCGAAACGAAAAAAACTGAAAAAACCGAACCTGAACCGAGACAAAACCAAGTTTTTTTTTGAACGAGGAAGACCGGGGAAACATTTTAGTTATTTTACTTTTTGTGTTTTTGATTTATGTTTTGAGTTATTATTTTTTTATTAATTTTTTTGAATATTTTTTGAGGGGTTTTGAAACCCTTTATATTTTAATCTTTAATTAGTTCAAGATGGGTTAACTTTACCCATCTTGACCCATACCCATTCTAAACTGAGAAATCGAAACCAAACAAAAATCGAAAACATTGAAACCAAACGAAAAAAAAAAGCAAAAATGAACCGAAAAAACCGAACATGAACCGAGACGAAACCGAGTTTTTTTTTATTTGTTTTATGGACGAGGACGACGGGGGAGACATTTTAGTTATTTTAGTTTTTGATTTATATTTTGAGTTATTAATTTTTTGAATATTTTTTGGAGGGTTTTTGAAACCCTTTGCATTTTAACCTTTACTTGGGTCAAGATGGATTAACTTTACCCATCTTGACCCATACCATCCTAACCCTCTATTTTAGAAATTCATCCTGACTCATACCCATCTTGACCCAAACCCATTATAACCCATCACCCATATCCAACCCAACCCACTCATATTTCCACCTCTAGTCATACTAGATGAGAATAGATAAGGATGATAAACCAACCACAAATATAAAATAAACATTTAAGCAAATAAAGCATAATCATAGAGCATGCAATAAACACACATAAACATATATTGAATTGTGTTTTGAATGATGAGGTAATAAAACATGAGAAAAGTGAATAAGGTATTGATGCTACCTCCAAAATATAAAAGATGGAAAAAGGGGTATGTAAACTCACATTGAATTTGGTGGGTTGAAAGGTTAAGGTCTTGATTAAGCGTGTGAATGTCCTAACGTGTTAGCCCTAAATAAAAGTAATAAGGCTAGTTTAGTTTATGTTTAACGAATAATTAACTAAGGATTATAATGGTAAGATGACATGATAACTTGTACTTGAAAAAAGAAAAGAAGGATAAAAACAAAATTTCGACAGCTTGTTGTCATAGCATAGATAAATTATTACAAATATAAAACAATTCCTAAAAATTATAAAAAACTCCAGTCAACTAAATCAATGTGTTAGGAACAACTTTCATTTAGAAAGTTTGGTCAGATTCGGACCCGAGTTTGGCTAAAATAGCCATTCTTCTAAAAGGGTACAGATCTGCGCACTAATTTTAGTTTGACCACTATTGAGTCATAAAAATGAATTAAAGTGCAAATAAAATGTCATTAGAACCAAAACTCAATGAATTTAGTCATAGGCTTTGGTCTTGCTCCATTTCAATTTGTTATGACAAAGTTATGGCTCAACCTTTGTTGTCTAAGAATTCTGTCAATTCTGAATCATTACAATTAGTAATGTCATTTACATTTTGAAATGATTTTTGATGGAAATAATTATAAGACATTGATAGGGTGATGAATACATCATATAAACACTATGTATCATCAAACCCTTATGATTATGTTATAAGAGAAAATCAAATTAAGACATAAAGTTACAAGGAATGTAAGAACTTTTTTAAGGTGTGACCATTGAAAATCGTCTTCCAACCTTTTGTTCTTTTTCTCCTTCACAACACACACCATGGTGTATAGATTATGTGGGATCCTTGACATGAATATATGATGGCTTTGCAACCATGTAAATGAAGAAGATAAACAAGAATAAAAGAAACCTTAAAGATAGTACAACTATTGTTACACAACAACTTGATTACCTTAATTTTTGACAAAATATTAACAATAAGAAAAATGAAGAAGATGAGGATGAGAGAGAGAGAGAGGGGGAGGGAGGGAGAAGATAAATTCTTCTTTGAATTTCAAAGAAGAATAAAAATGGTACAAGAGAAATAGAGGGGATGATAGTCTTTTGTAAATAACAAGATTTGAAGGGGCTAACTTGGAAAAGTTTGTTTTTGAAAAAAGTTGTGAAATCTTGGAGAAGGGGAAAGAGGGTGGGGTGAATAGTTTTGGGGATGCTTTGGGTTGGATTATATTGTATTTTAACATATGGGAAGGAACATTTGCTACAATAATTAATTAGATATAGTACTTAGCCTAGTTACATGTTTAAAGGTCCATGTAACAATTTATTGTGTTATAAAAAGAAAGAAACACAAATATGAGTTATAACTTATTATGTATAGGCAAAACACATATATATAACTTATTAGGGACTCCAAATATCAAGTTAGGTTATACGAGATTCCAAACACTTTAAATGCGTAACAAAGTATAAGTAACGATGTGAGGTAACAATTTTCGATTAATCAAAACTTGCGAATATGATAGCATAGTAAATATGATATAACTTTAATATCAATTACCAATAACATGATTAAAACATAGAAATCCAACATTTAATTGATAACAAATGTTTTTAATCACATTAAAAACTACAACAGGTCGGGTTTCGGGTTTGAAAATTAACGAATGTTACAACATTCCCTACTTTTGGGAATTTCGTCAAGGAAAAACTATGACTTAGAATTTAGAATTTAAAACAAGAGAAACATTTTCTAAACTTTTTTAGTAGAAATAACACAGATCTTCGAGTGCCCCAAACAACGCTACAAACGGAAAATATGATAAGGACACTTATATATAGAATGTACAAGCGGCGTATCCACCATGCCCTTATCACATCGATATTTGTATCGTTTCCCAAAATCACCCTAGGTTAGAGTTATGACACACAACCGTATTCACTATGAGTTTCATGCGAGGATTTTGATAATTGTGCGTGCACTCATAATTATTTAGATCGTCGCACGATACACTTAGTTCGTCCCGTTGTGTGGGTTCGAAAACAAGGTAAAAGAAAACTTTTTTTTTATCAATATTTAAATGGAATTAATTGATTAAGAGCAATGAAACTAAATAAATGTATGAAATTTGATGGCCATAATTAACTAGTAAAAAAATCTTTTAAATAAAATGATGAAGTTGTTGCAGTTAACCATCGAAAATAATAACAACAAAATGAAGTGAATAGATGGAGGAAATTTTGAAGTTGAATAAGTAGCTTACACATTTGATGTATAGAAATATTGGAGATGATAAGAAAATTCAAGAATAATTATCCACATAAATAGGTTCACGCAACAAATAAATCACATGATTAAAGGATAATAGATGAGGCTTGAAATTAAGATTATAAAATCGGATAAGAGGAGGAAAGAGTATTATGAAAGTGATGTGAGTTTTGGGAATTTGGCTAGCCATGTATTAATATAGCGGAATAAAATTTGTGCATATGACTCCTATTGGATAACTATGTACAACACATGTTCATAGTCTCAATTGCTAAAACAAAACGTTTGTAAGAAATTGGTCATAGGTAGTTCATAATACAAACACGATACTATTAGATAACCATGCACACCAACATGCACACAGTACTGGAACTAAAACAAAATCAGGTGATCGAATTCGGTGGTTTCACTTAACAACACAACCATCCGGCCCACACCAAATTTAATGTTGAAAGACAACCATTCTCACATATAAAAAAACATAACAAACTTTAAAAAGAGAGAGAGAGAGAGAGAGAGAGAGAGAGAGAGAGAGAGAGAGAGACCCAGTGTTTGCACCATCAAAGATTTGAACTTGGGTCCCAAAGAAACCAAACAATTAGCCTTATCAGCATAACCATCCAACCATCACCAAAGTTTATGCAAAGAGACAAAACTATTACGATATATACAAAAACAAAATTAACATACTTTGTGGTACCAAAGTTCTTATTTATACTAATTATATAATAATATCATGTGTAGGGACGCAACATATTACAACATGCAGTATAGCATATAAACATATAACGCGCACTTCATATAAATGTATCTTATTATTATTATTATTATTATTATTATTATTATTATTATTTTTCATAACATGTAATTTTTATTAGACCACCAACGTTAGTGGACAAGCTCACATATGTGATCACGTGACATGCATGTATGTGTCATAACTGAGTTAGCGGAGATAACCTGAAAATGCAGGGTATCACAAGAACCAACTTTTAGCATAGCCTTCGAGTTATGGAATCAAGTCAAGAAGGTTTGATCACAGATGTTATTCAATTATACGTTCTTAAAGTTACCCTTATGCATTAACTAAACCATAACAATTATTACGCAAAGTAATAAAGACATTAAGATTATAACATATGTTTTAGCCTATCCATTTGATTACCATTCCTTTGATAATTCCTTGCTTAGCCCATCTCAGCCTTCTAGCCTTTTGTTTGTTAAACCCAATTTAATTGCCACTAAACCTTTTATGTTAACATGTTAAATCCAAATATATGTTACTATTTGCAATTATAGCATGTGAATCATAATCAATAAAGAAAAACTGCTTAAAAAATGAAATATAAAAAGAAAATATAAAAATAAATTTGTGTGAGGATAATAGATCAAGATCCAGAACTTATGTTAGTTTTGTTTGTTTCTAGTAATAAAAGCCTGAAAATAACTACATTTTACCTTAACCTAAGTATAAATCCCATAAAGTCCTCCTGGGATTTGTACCACTGCCCTACACACACAATTCAAAGGTTCCCCGAGTACATAGCCCCTGTTCGGAGACAACCTTCCCCTAGGCTATGTAACTCTGTTGGAGAACTGGTTATGACTGACTTGGTTTTGTATGCTAATTATCAATTATGTTTAGATCCAGAAACATGTGTATTCGGTCTGAGTTGCTTTTTATTATCTATTTTGTATTGTAACGAGTTTAGAGATAATATCTCATGCAAACATTTACCAGACTCTTTGTAATAAACAACCCGTCTATTACAAGAGTAAAATATGTTCAGACAGTAAAAGGTTAACGTGTTCACCTTGTATTATCAGTTGGTAACATCAGAATTCCTTAGCTTTAGTATGCTATCAACCTATATTCATAATAGGTATGCATAAGTACCTAGTTGGTATTATTCAGCAGACTTTAAGCCTGTTTCAATTCAGCAGACTCGAGGTCTGATCAGCAGAATCTTAGGTCTGATTCAGTTCAGCAGACTCTTAGGTCTGACCTAACCTTAGTATAGTTATAGTCGTTTTATGAAAGTACTTGTATTTACATATGACGTTTGGAATAGCACGCTTTGGCCTAATAAAGTATATCACGTTGGTAAACTTCTCCAGGTAAGCAAACGGGTCCCACGGTTGATTGGGATGTATACAAATTACTTTCCTTAGGCAATAAGAGTCTACTAATGATATCCCTCTTCTAGTTATTACGTGCCCGTCAAAATATAGTTTTGATAACATTATTTCACGTGGAAGTAATGTCTTTGCTTTTGTAAAACTTTACTTTGGAAAACGTTTATAGTTAAACGACTATACCCTTAATTAAGTTCTAATAACTATATAATAAAGTAACTTAGCCATAATCCTACCTTAGTCGGCTATTCTGAAGTTAAGAACTTAAGAAAATCAGCTGCGGTTCAGCTTGTGCTTCGTTTAACAGTGCAACAGCTCGTTTATAGCGTCTTAACACCTCGTTTCTTTAAGGAATCGGACCCTCAGAACCTTGGAACACCCTAGCACGCTTACCGATGCTAACTATTTGAAGTTGAGTGTGAAAATAGGATGAAATGGACTGAACCCTTAGCTGCCCTTTTATACTTGAGTTTTGCCGGGCATCGCGTAGCGCAATGATCTTTCTCCCAGGGTCATCGCGTAGCGCGACGCCGCAATTCACCAGGAGATGCCACGTGTTGACACGTGATTGGCCACGTGTCCCAGGTTACTTAACCTGCATCGCATAGCGCGATGAGACTATTGGGTTTGGTCGTCGCGTAGCGCGGCGCCCCCCATTTCTTGAACAATGTGATGCTTCATCGCGTAGCGCGATGGTGCTAATACCAGAGACCATCGCGTAGGGCGACGAGTCTTAAAACTCAAAATTTCTATTTTTAGTCCTTAAACTTTCAGATTTGGCATTTTTAGCCCAAAATTAGATGGGGTATTTTCACATTGTTTACAACACCTTTTGCTAGATTCAGAAATCAGCCGAAAGGAGTGTTTATTGTGAGAGGTGAGGATTGTAAATGTAGAATAGAAAGTGATTGTAACTAAGTTATATGATCCTTGCTTTAAAATGCAACACCTTCAACTTGTAGGGTGTCAATATCTGATGTTGATATCGCGCTCTAATAAAAAAAAGTATTTCAATAACTTAAATACCTATAACTAGTACGGGTAAGTAAGGTCGTCTCCACAGGGAATCAAGAAAAGTGCAAGTAGTACTTATGATTTTTAACTAATTAATTAATTATCCTAAGCGGGCAAACAATGTCAAGCGGTTTGAAAGATTAATATTAAAGCAACATGATTACTTTTGAATTTGTAAACAATAATGAGAAAAGGTATTCACTCTAGGTTCAGGTAATGTGATATTCAACTAATCGCAGATTCAACTGACTCGATTGCGCAGTAATTACCAGACCTATTAGTTTGATTGTGATGACAAACGATACCTTAACCGAATTGTTGACATAATTGAACTTGGTCTACCTAATTACCAGTTTATGTTATGAAAACCAGTTAGATTGCAATAACTGGTAATTATAGTTCAATGACACAAGAGCTTAACCTTAAACGTTGATGAACACAACCAAACCAGTGATGCAAAATTCAATAATCAAATACATAAACTGTTTAAACAATCAAAGCAATAATCAAATAACATCAAATCATAAAACTTAATCAAACTCTTAAACTTAAGGCACAATGAATCTGGTCATAAGTCAAATTACACAAAACCCTAGCCTAGAATGAACACGGATGTTTAGCCGAGCATCGACATGATGATTAAAGCACTTATCTTTAAGAACATATGATGGATTGATAAACTGGAAACCTTGGGATGATGGAAATTCGTCCTAGGGTTCACTTCAGCCTATGGAACAAGTGGTATGACGAATAGAGGCTTAAAATCATTTATATAATGATTAGGGTTAATTTTCTTCGTTTTAAGGCAGTACACATCGCGCGAACGGGTAATGGGCCTGTCCTTTGCGTAGCGCGAATGACAAAATAGTCTGGCTCAAATTTAGGTTGGTTCGCGTCGCGTGAACCAACATCTTCATGCTCCATCGCGTCGCGCGAAGGACAAAAGAAACAGCCAAAAATTTTTTTCTTTCTATATTTCTGCATCGTGAAGCGTGCTATCCCAACCCTACACTTCTAAGCCTTCATTCCAAGCTCGTAAATCGCCCCATTAAGCATCCATAGTGTCAAATGCCTTTAAACACATAAATAAACTTGAAGTACCAATGTTCATTCATTTATTTAACTAAATCTAACTAATTAATATAATATTATACATAACTTTTACCCAACCATTAATATCTTACCTTTGACGGTCTTTTAATATCTTACCTTTGACGGTCTTTGGGATTGAATTTTAAAATTTAGAGATGAAAATAACACCAGTTTAGTAGCTAAAAGTCATGCATGTGGTTTGCAATTGCATGAAAGATTGCTTAGGTAGAAACAATATAAGTGTGGGGATATTTGGTGTTTTAGAATTACGACATGTAATTTATATGAATTATCCCATATTTGTATATGGTTTTGTGCAAATCTTACATTAATAGTTAAAATATCATTCATGTGAGTGATTGTAGGTTTGGATGGAAAAGATCGAATTATGGACATTACAGATGCTGAATATCAGAAGCTCCCGGAAATCTAACCAAAGCTCCCGGAAATCTAACCAAGTCGGAGTCTGCACGGTCCATGCGCGAGCCAAGCCATTGATCGTACCCTAATTAGTTATTACGTGTGTGAAATGTCAACCTGCCCAGGCAAAGGTTGCACGATCTATGTGCAGCCCATGTGTCATGGACCATATGTCGGTCGATTTACCCTAATGCACGAGTGAAAATAACCTGTTGTAAGAGACACTAGTGGAGTGGCCATTTTCGATTAACACGGATTGATCATCCTTGAAGGTGCAAGCGGACTAATCCATCGTAGTTGTGATATAGACTGATCCTCTCTAGAATGAGAGATCAAGTATGCCTAAAAGAAGGCTTTATCTTACCTTCTTTTCCGAGGCATTTGATCTTTTATAAAGCGTCAATACTTGAAGATATCATATGGTGTGGAAAAATCGAATGTATGAGCGCTTAATCGGTTACCTCATTCATCAAGATGAATCATAACACATGAAATGCTTTCAAATTCCTAATTGCCATTAATAATACCTTTTGAAGAGAATTCCCTAAATGCAGATACTAGAAAGATATATTTCTCTTTCACCTATCGTAACTAATTCTTCATAAAATATAACTTACAGTTAATTTATCACAAACTTTCTTTATTATCATCACTAAAAGGTTTTCACTCTAACTCCAATATTTAGGACGTGCTAGGTTCACAGAAAATCCATATCCCCTCCCCTTAGGACTGGCAAAAGGGTCAGGTCGGGCGGGTTCATGTCAGAATGGATTCTGGTGGATTTGTCAGAATACAGAATGGTCGAAACGGGTTGATTCAAATGATGTTTAATTTCGTTTGGGATGGGTTCGGGTCAGAATGGGTTTCGAGTTAGAACATGTTCGGGTTGAAACAAGTAGATTCAAAATAGGGTTAATGTCGTTCAGGACGGGTGTGCAAGTCCGAACTGGTTTTGGGTTGGAAGGGGTTCTGATCAAAACGAGTTGGTTTAAAAAATGAGTTTTTTAAAATTAATATACATTTCACCTTTTCTTCTGGTTTTCGGCATCGATTACACGCTTTCAGGCCTCGGTTACACGCACGTCTTCTGAGTTAAGTGTGTTTAAATGCCGGTTACACGTTCAATGCCCTGTTACGCGTGTATAGACGTCGAAATGTATATGTTTTAAACCAACCCGTTTTAACCCGAAAA
Source organism: Bidens hawaiensis (assembly GCF_021521415.1). Lineage (NCBI taxonomy): Eukaryota > Viridiplantae > Streptophyta > Magnoliopsida > Asterales > Asteraceae > Bidens > Bidens hawaiensis. The sequence continues at coordinate 59,252 of NW_027493266.1, read as the reverse complement.
CAAACCCTTTCGACCTATCCGAACCAAATAAAGAAATAAATACAAAGTAATGGTCCACCAGCAGCCGGTTGATGTGACGACTGCGTTTGTAAACTAACTAGCTAGGGTTTCAAATCCGTAGATCCCCAAATCTTCTGTTAGTGGAGTATGGCGAGTGAAGGTTCTAGATCTTCAAGTTCATCCGTCGATTCTTACATCGGAAGCTTAATTAGTCTGACTTCCAAGAGTGAGATCAGATACGAAGGCGTTTTGTATAATATCAACACTGAGGAATCATCCATTGGATTGACCAACGGTAATCATTCCATTTCTACTGCTTTTGCTTTCTAGGGTTTCATTTAGGGCTCTTTGTTTAATATATGAAGAGGTTGCGTTAGTGAACGTTCGGTAATATGTCCATTTACATTTGTTAGTTAAAGGTTTGTTTTAATAACCAAATTTAACTTTTAAATTTTATAATTTTATTGTTTATGTTCAATTCGTTTTGTCTTTGGTTTGTTTTATAAAGTCTTGCTTTAATTAACGGCAAATTTAACTTGTGCTTCGTTTTTGTTTACATTATCAGAATAAAGCCCCGCCCATTGGGGATGATTATTATTATCTCAAGTGCTTAACTTTATAGCGCTAAGTTCATCCATAGAATTTGATTTAGGTAACAAGCATATGTCGCTTTGCTAGTTTTATATATAGTTATATACTTCAATGATACCACAATTAGTAAGATTTTAGATAGATATTCTTATCAAGTTTGTTGGCAAATTGGGTACCTGTTTAGAAACGATAAGATCTGTTTAGAAAAAGTACACTGCAATTTTTTTACTTAAAAAAATATTTAAAATTAGGATGCTAGAGTTCATCATTTCTCATTCTTGATAAATAAAACGTATAACTGCCACGCTCAAAGCACCAAAGCCAAGTGTTAAACGAGTCGTTTTCATGTTTGATACTTGTGTTAATCGCATTGTCTCTAACTTGTTAAACCCTATACACGAATCGCCAGCTCTTGTTTTGGTAACTGTAAGTTCCTGGATACAGCGTTAGTGTTATTATGGATACAGCCCTTGTTTGGAAGGAAATGGTAGGAAAGAAAGGAAATGATAGAGAAGGAAAGGAAATGAAAAGAAAGAATTCCTTTCCTTTCCTTTCTTGCATTTAATGAACTCGGGAACACAGCATTAGTGCTATTATGGATTCATTTTGAAAGTACTATCAAGTTTGTAAGATGTCACTTAACTCTTTGCCTATGTCTGTCTTATCAAATTGAACCACTTCAATTGATAAAGTTCATTGTTAAGTGTTAACCATTTGGATGTGTTTTCTATAAAGACTGTAACAACAATAGAATTTTTTTTCATATGCTAATGAGTGAATTATTATTATTATTAAATTTTGGAAACTCTGCAGTAAGGTCGTTTGGAACCGAAGGGCGAAAAAAAGATGGTCCACAACTCATGCCTAGTGACAAGGTTTATGAATACATATTGTTTCGTGGAACTGATATCAAGGTACCTAAACTGGACCTTTTTGTTTCTTTACTTGCTTGTTTGACTTACGGATAACACAGGTGTTAAAATTACTTCATTATATTGCAGGATCTTCAAGTGAAATCATCTCAGCCGGTTCAACCTGCACAACCAATTAACAGTGATCCTGCCATAATTCAGGTATTTTTTTAACTACATAATCATTATATATTTACAACGATTTTGATCGTTGCACAAGTATAATATTTAATTTCAATGCAGTCTCATTATCCTCGGCCACCTACACCATCTTCCACTTTACCTGTTGTTAGCGACTCTTCGTCTACTCCAAGTACTTATAACCCACATCTGGGTCAACCCGGGTCAACGTTCCAAGGTGGTGTGCCTTTATATCAACCCGGTGGGAATGCCGGCCCTTGGGGCCCATCACCACTTCCTCCAAACGCAAACAGTAGCGGGCTTCAAATGCCCATGTATTGGCCTGGATATTATGCACCGCCAAATGCACTTCAACAATCATTGCCTCCACCACCACAAGGGTTAGGAATGCCGCCCCCTATGCAACCGTACCCTAGTTTCAACACGACTGGACCACCAAATACATCTGCCAGCTCAGCCCCCTTAACATCTAACTCCTTACTGGGACCCACGCTGCCTTCTTTGCCAGCTCAGCCTACTGCTGTTACTACCACTAGTACTACTGATGTCAATGTAACCATACCTCCGATTAACCCTAGCCTGCTTTCTGGTGCAAGATTTCCTTACACATCTCAGCCGATATCATCAGCACCGTTGGTTTCTACTGGATCAGCGACACCGTCACTTTTAACTCCAGGGCAGCTACTGCAGTCTGTGCCAAGTGGCATTGTTCCTGCCCAATCTCCACCAGCTGTTCAGAATGAGGTGGAAGTGGTTCAAGTGCCAGGAACGTCATCACCACCTACTGAACCGCCTGTTCCTGAACCAACAGAAGCACCTGTTTCTGTGCCAACAGAAGCTCAGCCGCCAATATTGCCACTGCCATCTCGAAAACAGATTGCTGAGAAGGTATGCATGGATCTTCAACTATGCACTCATTATATGATAACCAGATTTTAAAGTTATTTTCTGTGAATTAGTTGCACGGGGGTAGGGATCCTAAGAGAACCACTTGGAAATTGAGAACCATGAGAACCAATTTGAACCACTCATTTTTCTTCAAGCTTTTTTTAATACATAAAATGAACTTTTTTCGAGATGTTCTTTTTTTCTTTTCCTTTTGGAATTTGTACATATGTGTAATTGTGTATAAACTACAAATTAAGTATTATACATATATGTAGAAATTTACAAAATAACAAATTATGTGATTGGATATGGAAATGATAATGTATGTATATATACAAGTTAACAATTTATGTAAGTGGTGAGGAAAATGATAATATACATATATGTGCAATTAAGAGAATGATAGTGTACATATATGTACAATTAAGAGAAATGATAATGTACATATATGAACAAAATGTTTTAAAAATTTTGCTTGAAGGAAAATAAGTGGTCCAAGTGGTTCTCAGTTTCCAAAAAGGTTCTCACACGATTCCAGAATTTTCCAAAAAGGTTAAAGAGAGAACTTTCTGAAATACAAAGGACATGTGGTCCGCAAGGCGCAAGAGCATATGTACTTGTGTAGTATTACACATGCAATGCATGATTATATCACGTATGCACTAGTACTTTTTTTTTTAAATTTGTTTTTCCAAAATCTTTTTTTTGGGATATACTGCATATATGCATTGATATATTAAGAAGCTAGTTGGGTACTTGATTAAAAAAATATACTTCATCCAATGTGTCATTTTTCTGTTATCTTTATTGTTTTTCTTTAGGCCAATGGAGCCACCTACCAGAACCGCCCAAATTACAGTTACAGAGGGCGTGAAAGAGGCAGAGGGTCTGGGGTACGCAGCCTGATGTTTATTATTTATATTCTGTATGATCTAACCGTGTATAATAAATTTATATCTATAAATATTCAGGGATCACGACCTGTGATGAAATTTACCGAGGAGTTTGATTTTAATGCAATGAATGAAAAATTCAACAAGGATGAAGTCTGGGGTACTTTGGGAAAAAACAAAAAAGATGAAAACGCTACTGATGAGGATGAATCAGAAGAGGAAAATGATCCCAACTTACCCAAAGTTGATGTTAAGGTGATCTGTTGACCAATTTTGACTATTGTCATTATTGCTAATAAATTCATTCTATTAAATATCTGTGCTTATTATAATATACTCTATTGATCTACAGCCCGTTTACAGTAAGGACGACTTTTTTGATTCTTTATCTAGCAACACTTCTGATCGTCAATCAAATTATGGACGGACCAGGTTCTCTGAACAGATGAAATTAGATACCGAGGTATGATATATTATAGATTATTAGGTTTTCCTTATTGGTGACAAATTTTGACACGAGTAGAATATAATTAAGATTTGGGTGGTTATATCCAACCTTTTTAATAAACAGGTTGTGTTTTGGGTTGACCTGTTAAGCTCTTTATTTAAGCGGGCGGACCCATGAATCCATTTACTTAAATCAAATTGAATCGTCAGCCCATTAACAATCTGTTTTAACGCATTTATTCAAACCTCCGCCATTTTATGGCATCTTTAAAACGCTTAAAACTTGAATACAAGTTGGCAACCTGCTTACAACCTATTATCCACCAACCCGTTTTGATAAAGGGTTAAACAGACCGTGTTTAGGGGCGTTCATCAGTTTGTTCAATTCGGTTTTGAAAATTTTTTTTGGCCCTAACCTATACTGAACTGATCCGAATTAGAAAAATGTGTCTAACCGAACCAATTTCAACCGATTAAACTGATTTATTCCGTTAATTATCCAATTAAAACGGTTATTTTGCGGGTTTAGTAGGTTGACTTTGGTTTGGTTGTCCAAATAAGCAAAATTTGTGCAACCGCTAACTGAACTGAAAACCGAGTTCACAGTACATAACTACATATATGGTTAGAAACCGAGCTGAAAACTAAGTTCACAATTTGGATACGGTTAGAAACTAAACTGAAAACCGATTCACAATTCAATCTCGTTTTCCCCGGTTACAGATACGATTTGGTTTTCTGTTTTTCGCAAACCCCTAGCCGTGTTTAGGTTAGAATTGACGTCTTTGACGTGAATAAATATATGGGTCATTGGGTTGTGTTCAATTCAACCATTCAACTCGACAGGATATACTAATAACATGTTATGGTGATCTGGTGCAGACATTTGGAGAATTTTCTAGACACAGAGGGGGTGGTAGGGGTGGACGTGGGCCCTACCGTGGAGGACGGTCTCGAGGTGGCAGTTATTATGGAAGAGGAGGAGGATATGCGTATGTTGGGAGGGGTCGTGGTGTGCGAAATGCAAATGCGGGCAATGAGCATTAAAGGTTTGTTTGGTGTTGTTTTAACAGGTTGTGTTTTAGGTACATACCAAATGGTAAATCTATGTTGGGTATTAGTTTTCATTTTTCTCTCTTTTGAAGAGGAATAAGTTTGATGAATGTATGTTCCAGCTTCCTCATGGTATGTTTTTATTGTTATTTTGAATATTCGTAGACTTTGAAGCCTAGAAAAGTTTATGATATCAAGACCATAATGTGTTGTTTTGAGTGTTGGATAGACGTGCACAAATCGGTTTTTTTTAAAACCCGGAACCAGGTAGGAACCGGTTTTTTAAAAACCGGGTACAAAATGGAACCGGTTCCTGTCAGGAACCGGACCCGACCCGGTAGGCAAATATCAGGAACTAGTGGAACCGGGTAGGGTAGAAACCGGGTCCGGTTTATACCCGAAAACCGGTTCCAGCGGGTTTTCCTAGTTTAAATCATTTTTGACCGTTGGAAACCGGTTCTAACGGCTATTTTACCGTTTTTAGACCGTTGGAACCGGTTTTGAATGTTTATATCCACCCCCACTTACTATATATAGACATACTAGGTTTAGAACTTGTTAACCAACTCCCCTAACTTGTTTAACACTTTAATTTCTTGTTAAACCACTTACATTACCAATGGCAACCAACGACATAGTTGTTATGGTTATCGACACCCCGAGGTTTGGGTTCACTATGACCTGTGTGTCATGACCGACACACAGGAGATGGCGCGATGCAAATACTGCGGAAAGTTTTTGAAGGCGGCATCAAATTCCGTCCTTCGAAAGCATACCAATAAGTCTTGCAAGGAAAAAAAGCATTTGGATGCCAAAAAAGGAGAAGCCGGGGAGTTATCCGGCTCTACAAGTCAAGCCCCCTCTGCCGGTAACAAAGCTTGATGGTCGTAGATGGCGTGACGAAAACAACGAACAATGTTTGTTATTTTTAGTTTTAAGTTTAATAATGTTTGTACTTAATCGTTTTGCAATAATGTTCGTTGTGTAATGTTCTATAATTATATATATATGTTTAAAAGTTAGTTTAAGTGTTTAAGACAAGTTTTTTATTTAACACAAACAAATAACACTTTAAAAAACTTGTTACATTAATTAATTGATTCGTGTTACATAATACATAAATGATTAGAACAAATACAAAAATGATTAGAACAATTACAAAAAATACAAATTAAAATTAGTCAAGTTCTACGACTTCGTCTTCTTCACCCGAAGATTCTTCTTCCATCTCTTGAATTGGACGTTCAAGTGGTATTTCGTCTTCAAAGTTTGCCTTGTCTTGTATACGATCCATCGCGTCCAAATGATCCTTTAGGCAAATGCATATCTCTAAGGACTTGGGAGTGAGTTTGGTTCTTCGCATCGATAATATCCTTCCACTAAGTGAAAAAACCGATTCCGAAGCAACCATTGAAGCTTGGACGCTTAGCAAGTCACGAGACATGGCGGAAAGAATAGGAAATTCGTTTTGCTTTCCTTTCCACCATGCCAAAATGTCAAGGTTACGAACGTCCTCGGTCGTTGCACCTTCTACATAGTTTGCTCCACTATATCGGCCAAGTTCACTAGTTGGTGTGTTACCCCTTTGCCGCTTAGCCGCCGACTCACGAACCGCATTCATCATGTTTATAAGCTTGTCCTTGCATGGTTTACTTGATGTTGCTTGCCTCACAAAAGTCGACTTTGAGCTTGGACCATATATTTTGAAGTAATGGTCATAGATTTCTTGAAAGGATTTGTTGAAAGAATCCTTTGCTTCCGTCGACGCCATCGGATCGATCTCGTGCGCACCCATGTTGTCATATATTTCCTCGATCAACGCCTCAACCCCGGCAACATTTATGTAGGGGTTTAAAGCGGCGGCACAAGTAAACACAGGTAGTATTCCTTCAAAATATTTTAGGAACTTCTTCTTCATTGGGTCAACAATGTGCTCGAAAAGGTCATTTTTGTTTTCAAAGTCTTTAAAATTCAAAGAGATGTTGTATAATTCTTGCAAAATCCAACAACTAGTAGGATAGTAAACCCCCGGCAATTTAGTTGTTGCGGTTTTAAAAACATCAAGATACTCCAAGAAGTAACCGATGTTATCCCAAGCACCGTTTGGAAACATATCGGCTTCGCAACGATCCACAAGCGTTCTATGAAACGCTTGTATAGTTTGTTTTTGGGAAAAAACACAAGCGAGCATATTACAAGTCGAGTTCCAACGGTTGGAACGTCCCAGTTCGGCCCCAAATATTTTCTATCCACCGACTTGCAATAGTTTTTGTATTCAAGATGTCTTCTTTTTCCACTTTTGAAAATATCTTGTAACATCAACCTAAATAATCTCAAACCGCCCTCCATGGTTTTGTTGTCAAGACCATCTTGAACAACCAAATTGATAATATGGGCAACACATCGATTATGAAAAAACTTTCCGTAGCAAAGTGGTGTATATTTTATATATAACTTGTCTACCGCTTTTGTATTGTTAGATGCGTTATTAAACGATATTGAAATTTTTTTTTTCCTCAAGTTAAAAGTGGTTATTACCTCATCCAAAATTTCAAACAATTTTTCGGCGGTATGTGGAAATGGAAAGTTTTCAAACGCGATGGTGCGTTTCATCATTTGCCAAGATACCGGATCGATCCAATGCGCGGTCACACAAAGGTACGATTCCGGTAACCCATGGGGTACCGACCAAACATCGCTAGTTAAGTTGACACCCGTTTGTAAAGTGTCAAAAAAATCAATCAAATCTTTTTTGGCACATTCCCACAACTTTAGACAATGACGTCGAATAGTGGTACGACTTACATGGGTGTAGCGCGGTTGAAGAGTCTCTCAAATCAAGGCCGTCAATTGAGGGTTGTCGAAGTGGTTAAACGGCAAACTTTGTTGAATCACGAACTTCACCATCCTATCGTGAACCGCTTTCATGTTGTACCGAAATATTGCCCCATCTTTACCCAATTCGGCTTGGACCGTGGCGAGAACTTCTTTCAACGCCTTGCAAAATTTCTTCTCGATGTGCTTCTTTAAAGTAGAGTTCGAATCATGCTTTAAATAAGTGCCACACAATTTGCAACGAGCCTTAATGTCTCTATTAAGCAACTCAACCAAATCCCAATTCCGCCATACTTCTTCGTTGCGGTTATGAGGGAGGATCTTTGCAACTCCGACGTCATCTTCGGCACGAACCGGGTCAATAAAACGGAGTCGGTAGCCGCTGCCTTTCTTTTGCCCTTGTTTTGGCTTGCCATAACAACTAGTTATCGAGTGGTGGTGGAATGGAAGTGAAAAAAATTGGAGTGTAAACCGATACGTTTTCTTGATGTTTTTGAGTTGGAGTGGTAAAACAAGTGATCATCCAACCCTTTATATAGTTGTCTAGCTCAAAAACCGGTTCCATCGATAATATAGCCGTTGGAACCGGTTCCAACGGCTATATTACCGACGGAACCGGTTACAACGGCTTTTTTTAGGAAAAAACCCTGCGGAAGCGGTTATTTCGGGTAGGAACCGAAATCGGGTTGGAACCGGTTCCGGGTAGGAACCGATTTTTTGTCAAATACATGGGTCCGGGTAGGGTTATCCAGGTATTATAATACTCTAACCGGGTATGGGGTATACCGGGTATGAACCGGAACCGGTTCCGGGTCGGTTCCACCGGTTCGGGTCCGGAACCGGTTTTTTTGTGCACGTCTGGTGTTGGATATCATTATTTCTTATTTGTATTTTTGCTATCTATTTCACAAATGAACTTTGAAATTTTGGTTTGGTCATTATTTAGAAGAATCAACACCTCAACGGTTAATATACAGGAAGTAGTGTTCCCGAGTTTAGTTATGAAGGGAGAGAAAAAGAAATCCTTGCCTTCCCTTTCTTTTCTGTTCTTTTCTACATCTTCTCTTTTCTCTAATTCATTTTCTTTCACTCTAATTCTTTTCAATTAAGAATAAAGTTTTTTTTTCTGGTTTTCTTCTTTCTTTTTCTCTAATTTCTTTCCTTTCTTTTACACTGTGTTTTCGAGTTAAATTATTGAAAAAAATTGTTAAATTATTAAAAGAAAAGGAAACTTTCTTTTCCTTTCCATTCAATTCATTTTCCTTTCATACATCCTTTTCTTTCCCTTAAATTCTTTCCAATACATCCTTTCATACATCCTTTCTTATCTTAGGTGGAACTCGAGAACACAACGTAAAGAGGAGAAAGGTAAAAAATGAAAGGAAAGAAAAGAGATGGTGTGTTCTCAAGTTTTTTTTTTTTTTTGGAAAGGAAAGGAAAATGATGTCGTGTTTTAAAGATTCATTAAGGGGAGAAAGAAAGAAGAAAAGTACGTGAAAATCTTTCTTTCTAAAATGGAAGGAATTGGGAAGAAAAGGTGAAGAAAGGGAAAAGAATAGAATGAAATGAAAAACTTTCCTTTCCTTGTGAAGATAACATTTTATTTAATTCGGGTACATGAAATTCGAAAAGTAAACTAGGGTACACTGATGAATCTTGGGAAGACAACGTTTTATTTAATTCCCTCCATTTCCTTTCAAAAGAAAGTTAAAAACACAACAAACATTTTTTTTCCTTTCTTCTCTTTAACGAGACTCGGGAACACTGTTGTGTTCTTGGGTTAACAAATGAACAAAAAGAAGAGAAATGAGATTAAGAAGAGATAATGTAAGGAGAGGAAAAAAAATCTAATTAACTACCGAGTAATTAACTACCGAGTTTGATGGAAATAAAAAGAAAAATAAAAATCTAATGTGTAGAGAAGTCCCAAAGTCTTTCTAATTTAGAAGGAAGAGAATAGACATCAACATTTTCATTTCCATTGCTAATTTGAACTCGGCAAAACAGCGTAAGGGCATTGGCTTGTCCATTTCTATCACTATGATTTAACCAAAAGCATTTTTATTTCTAAATTTTGTTTATCTTGTAAAACCTTATACATCTAGTTCTCTTTATCTATATTTATTAAATTAAATAATAGCTTTTTTTACATAATAATTTTTTTCTTCATTGCACTCAGTATTTAGAGGTTTATTATGGCATCTCTAAATTTATTTTCTGGGATGTCGAAACAGTTAATATAACGTTTTCTAAATTTAATGAATAAGGTATGTGATAAAGACTCCCAAGTGAATGCTATAAGAGCATTCTCACTCCATTCTATATTATGTGAGTAGAATTTTTATAATATAGGAAGTTGTTTAGGGTATTGTGAGTGAAATGAAGAAAAAATTTTGTGATTTCTTTATGTATTTGAAAAGTTTCTCTTAACACCTTATAAATTTTTTTAATATTTTTTGAAAATGGTTATGAGTAGAGAAGATAGAAAATGTAATGATAAAAATATAAAAAAGTTATTATTTAATTATATATATATATATATATATATATATATATATATATAATTTTTAAATGTAATTGAGACATAAATGTTTTAAGCAATTTAGTAAGAATGTATTAATATAAAGCTATGCTATGTGTAGGGGGAGGGGGGGGGGTTGTAGCCCACAAATCGCCCCACCCTCCAATACTTGATCGCCACGTCAGCATGCCTATCACACAACCCGGCGACAAATATATGTCCGCCTTAGGGGTGTTCTTCGGGTTTTGGGTTGTTCGGGTTTGAGCTCAAAACAAATTGACCCAAGAATCGACCCAAATAAGTTCGGTTTGTTCGGGTTTCGGGTTAAGCAATTCAGGTAAATTCGGGTCGAGTTTCAGGTTTAACAAATTAAAAAAATTCCACCTTTAACAATATCATAAATTAAAAAATCATATTTCAAGCCGTTATAAAATCATAATATACATCCATATTCAACAACATATATTATTTAACAAAACATGAAATTTATCATACGAGAATGCATTAGACGGAATGAAGGATTTGAGCTAGGCTTTGTGCAAAGGTTGTTAGTTCGAATCCTGAGCCCACCCGGGTTTTTGTCCCACCGTGTGTTACGCTAGAGAGTTCTACTCTTGTGGTGGCACAACGACTGTCAAGTAGCAGTCGGCGGTATGGTTTTCCGGGGGAACGCCCAAGTTAAACTCTGAAGCCAGCGTGTGCCCGGTTAAGACAACATAGTCTGTCCAGATTGGGGCATCGGGGATCTCCAAATTTGGAGGGTGCGGTAGCTAAAGTACAAAAAAGTCGCCGTTCTAAAAAAAATTAGACGGAATGAAGGAGTGTTGTAGCCTTGTGGATCAATAGTTGTGTAGATTGAAGAAACATGCTCAATACATATTAGTTTAAATACTATACTATTTAAGATTTTGAATTGAAGATGCATTCTCAGCATGCTTTATTGTAATTAATACATTAGGATGTGATAGACTCAATATTAATTGGAGTCTTGAGAATAGCCGAACAAGAATACATAAGGTCACTTTATTACTTTACCGCTAAACTACGCTATAAAAATTAGGGATACATGCATCGATTTATTATACTTCGGGTTATTCAGGTCAACCCGAATCTGAGTATTTCAACCCAAATACCGACCCTAATATTTTATCTCGGGTTCTGGTTAGGAGTTTAATCGGTTTGGGTGAATTCGGGTCGGGTTATTTGGGTCTCGGGTCGCTTCAGGTCGGATTTATTATTTGGGTACGGTTAAAAAACACACCCTATGTCGCCCCCATTTATCGCCCAGGAGACGTTGTTCTTGCCCTTGTTGCCCCATATTTACCGCCCACTACACACTGTCTAAAACAATACGAAAGAAACAAACCTTGGAGAGTGCTCCCTACTCATCATTTAGTCCACGTACGTTGAATCCCAAACCACAACTCCAACCACATATTTATTTGAAATGGTATAATTTAAACATAACCTGTTTAACTCATTTATTTATGTGTCAACTGAGACAAATAAACGAATTAGGCACGCCAACCCAAAAACAATCCATTTATTAAACCGGTTAGACGTGACAATCCAAAATATGATTATTTTCATGTCTTGTTCGTGCTATAAATCAAGAAAATATGTATGTCCTTATGATCAACTATGCCCTAAATATCAAAAATAAAATAAAATAAAATAAAATAAAAGAGGGACAAATACTTTGGGCCGTAAAATTTTGACGTCTAAAACGTCTTGCTTTCTTTTTCTTTTTCTTTTATTTTTTTGGTTAGTGTTGGCCAATAGTATCAAGACCATTAATGTGTATAAGGCATGCCGGATACATAAATAGTTTTAAGTAGAATACCGTGAGAAATAAGCTAGTATCAGTAAATATAATGAGAGTTAGAAAGAGAGTGAAGTAAGCAAGCTTATATAACCATCATATATTATTATTATAATTAAAACAAAAGGTATTTTATGTGGTTTTTATAATCCTCCATATAAAAATTAGTTTGTATTAAACATCCTCTAATGTGTATATCTATGTACTTTGTCTTTAGTTGCCTCTAAAAGAGTAGATAATATTTTGTAAAAATACTTGGACGACGTGAAGACAAAGATATTGTTTGTATCTATTTGGGTTAGCCATTGTTAGAGAGGAGAATCTACATATACCCTTGTTACACTTAGTCTTCTCTTGTTTGACATTAACAAAGCATTGCACAAATCGTATCATTGTCTTTCTATTAAAGAAAATATTTCGAATATCATAGATTACTTTATTTCATGATACAGAAAAGTTAAAAAGAAAAATTACGAGAAGTTTATAACTTTAGTTCTTTGTTGCAAAGTAATAGATTATACGATTGCACGTATTATATGATTTATATTAACCAGAAAAATATGACTCTAATACTGATTACAGACTCATAATCATAATTACAAGTTTAAGTTTGATTAGGTCATATAGATTATAACTCATGACAATTAGAGATGGACATTAATTTCTAAGGAATAAATAAAAACCACATATTTATCTACTAATTTAGTTACCTTTTGTAAATTAAATACAACTTATTTAATTTATCCCTATTTGATTTAATTGATTAATCCAATTCCATAACTCAAAACCGGCCCACTCGACCTAGCCCGACAAGGTATTGTGTTTGAGAGGGAATTATGTCCACCCCCACCTAATTTCCGACTGGAAATATGGGAATCTATGTCTCTAAACTATCTCCTTTGTCTTTATTCTCTTGGAACTCTTCTTGATCCATATATGTGATATTTCCGGTTCTCCAGAACTTGACCACCTCAGCGGGCTTGTCCCCGACCATTCCCTTGATTGTATGGACTAGAATATCCACTCCTCTAATTGCGATTTCGGTCATTTAATCAGGCAAACATCACTCGTCCTTAATCATCACCGGCACCTGAATTAAAAAACGAGCATATACCGCTTTCATTGGAACACCCTTAAAAAATATACCAAGATGGCTCAACACCCCTCGAAACTGAGCCGAAACATCCGGTTTAGCTATTCTTTCCTCCCAGTGTATTGTTAATCCTTTTCAATTTCGTCCTTGAAGTTATTCCCAAACTTGTGCAATCCTTTGCCAACAATGTCAACCAAAACTTGACGGTTAGATTGATAACAATTGTAGTCACATAGACTAATCGGGGAACAAACAAAGTCCCACCAGTAATAACTTAGGCGACAGCCCAGTGGGTGTTACCCTAGATATTGGTGTAGACCAATTGGAGACCGAAGCCCATATTGCTAAAATTCATACCTCCCAGCAACCAGTTGTGGTTGAAAATCTTTACGAGGAAATAGCTGATGCTAACTTCCCTGTGGGCACCTATACCGACTTTAATAAAAGCACTCATAAATAAAGTAGGCTAATAATTCCAAAAAACACATCTTCCTTATATATTCTCTCAAGTTCTCTCTTGAGTTCTTAAGTATTTATATGGTATCAAAAAGAGTCAAAAAATTAATCGGTTCTACTTCAAACCCCCATGTCAAAGAATTTGTCCAAACCTCCAAGTTCGACTCACATCAACTCCCAACCACCACCTCCAAACACCTTGTAGCCCTTTCCCTACCACCAGATCTACCCAGAATCTGTCAAGCCTAAGGTTACACACACATCCACTTTGGTGCAATCCGATTACCCCTTACCTTTCATAGAAGAAAAGGCTCACTGGCGTTCTCCCGTATAGCCTTTGTTGATACAAGAGTTGTTGAATACCAACATGCTTGTATAGGTACTATACAAACTATCCTGAACACATGCACTGTATTTGTCACATTTTACCCAAACTTCAACATGCCTATAATTGATCCATCCCTCCTCACATCTCTAAAAGCCCATATCCAGATTGGAGGAACACTCCAAGTAAATACCTTCCAGGCAACCTTCCATTACCAGATGGCGTACAATAGTACAAAACCACTCCTTAGACATCATGGTCCCCGGACAAGATAACGCCGGAGACGCGTTATTTGTTGATGTTGATTCCAACGCCATGCCAACCTGCACATATGTTTCAAAACAGTTATCCAGAGAAGAGTTGATAAAACTGTTACCAGAAAAATGGATAACAAATTATGAACAGATCCATTAAACCCTTGTTTAGACAACCACAACCCACCCCAGAGTTTTTCAAACATCAAGATGGATGGTTGAAATCAAGTTCTCAAACCAAAAACAAAGAAACATATTCCCGACGATAAACTTGATGCAAACCATACCACCCCCGACTCCAACTCAACACACATGACACTGTTGTTACGATGTATGCAATTGTCCATCTTACATAGAAGAACCTTCAAATTTGAGTATGAAGAAGACAAACCAAAAAAGAAGAGCTCACAACGCTCTCTGAAGAAAAGGTATGAAGATGGAGACCCCAACGTTGGTTTACTAGGCGAACCATCAGGCAAGTTTGACTACTATGTCCTTTATGGTAGCTCAACGCAGAAGCCGAATTCAAAACCAGAACCCTGTAAACCAGCACCTCCACCAAGCATGGCTCCCAAAAAACTAGAGAGATGCTTTGTAATCACCCCTTTCACCTTATCATCTGATTACCATGTAGAATTTCCGCTATTAACCGCGTTTGAGAAACCTGACAAAAAGCCTAAACACATATGGAAGATACAAAGCTCTTCCATCATGACACCAAGTGGTCCCTCAAACCCAACCACTACAGCAGAAGCAGCTTTAAACTGATAAAGTGAAAATGGTGTTGCCCAAAATAAAGGTCCCACAACCATCCTAGCTCAACAAGACAACTTTAGCAGAACCTATGAAGTCCTGGATAGCAGACTTCAAGGTCTAGAAAACATTATCTATGAAGTAAAAACAAAAATTCTAAACCTTCACCAAGAGTTACTCAAAATGATCAGAAACACTCCTGCAATGCAAAAAACGATGAATCTCTCACACAAAGAGTCAGAAATTAAGTTTCTTAAGGCTCAACTAGCAGACCTTGAAAGACAGCATAAGCAACAAAATGTCTCAACAATGGTTGATGATCCATGGAGATTACGAACCTCAGCATTCGCAAGACCTAGATTTGACCCACAACATTTAGTCAGGGCTCCGTTCACACTATCCTCACCATCACTAAGCCTATGGCCCAATCAAAGAAGCAGGCCACAAAGAAGTCCTCCACCCATAACCACGGGTGCCTCTTCAAGCAACCCTTCATCATCAAAAGCCAAGGAACCATCCAAAAAGCATACATATGATGATAGTATGATGATGGATTCATCAGTTGCTCCAATGGATCTATCGATCCCGAAAAAGGATCCCATTACAACCTTGCTATAGTGTAACACCCCGGCTAAAGCGGAAACGCCCGAGTGTGACGTACAGATTGTTCAAAACACATGTGACACTATTACGAGACAATATTATCATTAATTAATTTACAAGTCAAGTACACAAGTTTGAAACAAGAAATACAAGGAAAATAGATACAGCAAGCAGTTTGCTAATTGGTTTAGATAACCTAAGTCTAGTATCTTCTCCGTTTGTCATCTTCTAATAATGATAACTGTAGCACATATATAAAATACGGTCAACTAATTGAATAGTTGGTGAGTTCACACAGGTTTTATATAAGTACATAAAAATCATGCAATTCCATGAAACTTGTGAAAATTATAACTACTTCGCATGCAATGTCCTTTCCGGTCGATAACAACCAACTTACTCGGATTAGGGGTCCCTTTTTCCACTTGATACAATGGACCTGAGTGCAAGGGGGGGGCATATGATCATACTTATTGAGGCAACCACTTGAAATTGAAATCAACGCACGTAAACAAGTAAGCACGTAAACACACAAGTCCATGATGTGAATCGCAGTTTTGTAAGTGACTCGATAAACCATTGAATAGATAAGATATATATGCTACCCCTAAATGTATAAAAGCTTTAAAAATGGGGTGTGAGAAACTCACCTAGAAATCAAAGATAACTTAAAATATAAACCGAAAGCATAATAACGAAACCGAATCAACTGAACATCTCGAACTATAAATAAAATTAATACAAGAATTTAATGACTAGCTAACGGGATAATGAGAGTTAATTATTTGTTGGGAATACATATTATTTTGTTATAATCTCTTACTTAACTTTAGGGCATTGGATTATTTTAATAATATTTTATGTTTTAACAAAATTTTAACGATTTAATATTTTAATATTATGTGATTAATAACTTAATGAAAATATGAGAAACATGATATTTGTAAGGCTCGGTTAACGTTTACGAGTTGAAACTAAATCCAACGGTTTAACGAAATAAGTTACTTATTTAAAGTTTACGAGCGAATTATAACTAACGGATTTAAAATTAGCGGGTTAACGAGCCTGGAAGTTGGTTTTTATACGGAAATGGTGAAATAATTTAAATTTAATTTATAAAAATTTTATTTGGTTTAAAAAGATTTTATTTGATTTATTGTGATTTTTAAATAGTTTATTTAATTAATAAAATATAATAAAAAGGTGTTTGAAAATATTCACATTGAACATGCACTAGCCCGGGTTCGGGGGGGGGGGGGGGCGTGTTATCTCTAAGTCTTACCCATTGGATCAGAACACTATATTGATATTAAGATAGAAACAATTATATAAGTATTACATAACAAGTTCATCTTCTTGGTTAGGAACCCTAGCATTTCAATTAGATTAAGCCGTTCAATGTTTGGGTTAACTGCTTTAGGGGTTTTGTTTAACGGCTCGAAATGAACAAAAACCATATAATAATTGCTGACGTAGGCTGTCGCGGTCTAGTCAAACAATCAATTTTAAAGACTTAAATACTTATAATAAGTATGGGAAAGTAAGGTCGTCTCCACAAAGACTCAAGGAAAGTGCTAATTTTAATATTACTAAATTAATTAATAACTAAAGCAGACAGACGATGTCAAGCGGTTTTAAAACTAAACGATTACTTAAAAAGATTTGTAAATACTATTAATAAAAACATTCATTCTAGGGCCGGGTGATGTGATTTTCAACTTAATTCCAGATTCACCTATCTTGATTACACAGTAATTACTAGACCTAGTAGTTTGATTGTGATGTCAAACGATACCCTAATCGAATTGATGACACAATTGAACTCGGTCTACCTAATTACCAATTTATGTTTTGTGAAAACCAATTAAAGAACAATATTTGATGATCAATAATCTAATGACACAAGAGCCTAACCCTAAGTGTTGATGAACAAAACCAAACAAGTGATGTATTAACTAATAATCCCAAAATACAAATTGTTTAAATAATCAAGCAATAATTAAACAAGATAAAAGCAATAACTCAA
This sequence comes from Bidens hawaiensis, assembly GCF_021521415.1. Classification (NCBI taxonomy): domain Eukaryota; kingdom Viridiplantae; phylum Streptophyta; class Magnoliopsida; order Asterales; family Asteraceae; genus Bidens; species Bidens hawaiensis. The sequence goes on along the minus strand of NW_027493266.1, from coordinate 41,640 downwards.
TCTAGTTCTTAAACATGAAGCATATGATCTGGTCAGAAGTTTAAAATACACAAACCCTAACCTAGAATGAATACAAGACTTAGCCGAGCATTGACATATCGATTAAATGACTTATCTTGATAAACATGCAAACCCGAGATGAACCAGGAGCCTTGGAATGGTAGAAAATCTCCCTAAGCAGCCTCTTTTGCCTCTGGAAGTAATGATATGCCGAATGGTGAGGTTACTGGGTTTATATAAAGCAAAACCTAATTTTTTTCGGTTTTAAGTCGGTTCGTGTCGCGCGAAGTTGTCAAGGCTTCATTCTTCGCGTCGCGCGAAGGACAAAATAGTCGGGCTTAGATACCTGCCACTTCACGTCGCGCGAAGTTGCCCCTCATACATCTTCGCATTGCGCGAAGATGCAAAATAACAAAAACACTGATTCTCTTCTCTTTACTGCATCGTGATGCGTGCGCTTCCAAACTCTCACTTCTAAATCTTCATTACAAGCTCGTAAATATCCTCGATAAGCTCCATAACTTCCAAGTCCTTGAAAACACATAACAATGCTTGAAGTACCAATGTTCATTCATTTATTTAACTAAAATTAATTAATTAATATATAATAATACTAATTTTTACCCAACCATCACATCCCCACACTTATACTTTTTTGTCCCGAAAAAGATTCTGCAATGGAATCAGAATCAGAGATCATTCTTACAATATACTTCTTAGATTATCTTAATTAAGCTTAAAGAACACAAAAATCACGATTGCCGATATTGTTGTCCACTTAAACCCATGCCTCAATACTTACCAGGAAAAATAAGGTGTGACAGTTTTATTAGTTCATATGATTAAAATGGAACCCACACCTCAAAGCCCTGAAGCCACCTTACCATGCTTCATTATATTTTTACCGAACCAGACCACCCCAACTTGACTTAAACCTTAAAATTAGACGATCAAAATTTTGCACATTTGTATAATTTTTAAGCCCATATGTAACAGCTAAGACAACCTTGGATATTTTTATCGAACCAAAACCTAAAATTAAGCATTAAAGTCTACCAGAATGGCCATTAGATACGTTTAAGGAGTAATTAAGTAACTAACTAGCAAATAGCCCCCACTACATGACATACCCCCGTTATCAAGCAATACCCCAAGGTCCATCACCATAGGTGAGTAGGCATGAATTCATCTGTAGGGTTTACATATGACGTGTCCCGTGTGGTCCGTTTTTTAATGGTAATGAGACGCGAGCACGGGGAGCCCATATGACTAACAGCGTGTATGATCATGTCAATAGTGAATTTGTACATTTAAAGCACTTTTTGTGATCATATTTAATGACTTATGAATTAGCAGATAAACTGCGGGTTTGCTCTTTTTAAGCTTTTTTTAATATACATAATTCCATTTAGGAATTACGCATACCCAGATGATAAACCGCATACCGACCCATGGTCTCCGAACCTCGAAGCATCCCATCAGTACAGGATTTAAGGCCATATAACTATATGCCTATGAAGTGTTAACCACTTAACTAGCAGTATTTTCATTTATGTTTATATCACAAGCCATCTAGCATACTCTAATGTTAAGCCTATCCAACCATTGTACAATAACTATTCATATTAAAATATATTTTTGGTGATCAAATCTAATAAAAGGCTTGAGTATGGCCTAATCTATCATTCCAGTCCTTACATAGGCTTAGCTAAACAAACAAAACTCTGAAGGCGTTTCCCACTAAAATTCAAGCAATTTAAAATTCAATTAAGTCTACAACCAAATTATCCTTTCATTCTCAAGGCTGATCCTACCGGCAAATCCCAAATTAAGTGTATTCCCGTTTTAATTATCTCATATTATATAATAATTTTGAAAAAAAACCCCGATTTTTTCCATCCTTTTCCATTTATTTTGCAAAAATTCTTAATTCAAGGAACATTAAAACTTTTAAATTTTCAATTTCTCCCCCATCCCCACACTTGAGGCAAACATTGTCCTCAATGTTTAAAATTTAACAAATAAAAATAAGGACGGGGTTAAAATTCACTTTTGACAATTTTAAAAACCGGGCCTAATGTGATGGTGGTTATTTATTATACATTTATACAATTACACTCTTTAACACAAAAAACTAATAAAACAAATAAGGTTATGAAAACGAAATCACCTGATAGAAAATACAACTCTTATGTGCAACTCTCGTGCCCTCGGTGATGCTCTCGGTGAACTTACCTCTTCAACTCTCAAAATAAAATCTGCAAACTCTTAAACATGTAGAAGCATGCTTCTCACAAGTGTTAAAAATATAGGTCTTATAAACCGTTTGTAAAAACCATTAATTTTAAATTACCAACTGAGCTTAATTAATTTCATAACCAAATTTATTAAATGAGTAATAATGTTAAAAAACCTAACTCACTTTCGTAGGAATCACGATTACATTTAGTGTATGCAACAAGCCCTTTAACCACCCCCCGGTAGCCCAGGTGGACCAGTATGATCTTGTGAGGTTTTATAGTGAACTACACCCACAAAGTTCAAATACAAAATATACAAGCAACCACCCATAAAAATAAATCCCTTCAAGTAACCAAACCGAACCGCCCATACTACCAATAAGCAAAATAATAATTATATCAGTACAACCCAACAAGAAAATAAAAACATAATAAAAGGAAAAATGCAAATAGGACCCAAAATATCAATTGGTACGGCTGCTTCCAACACCTACTGCTCATCCTCATCATCCTCATCATCATCATCTCCAGCTCCAGAACCTCCAACACCTGCATCATAAAAACCACTCGTGCCATTCTGACCATAACCACTATATCCAGCAGCCGACACATTTCCATAGCTACCAACACCTCCACCATATCCATACCCAGTACCACCCATATTAAAGCCACCAGTAGCTGGTGGTGGCTGCTGCAAAGAACCAGGCAATGGGATGTTCCAATGATCAAACATAGTCCTGAAATATCTGCGTGACTCATCTCTATACTCTCGGAACTCATCTCGGTACCCATGCAACTCATCCCTCATCTGCAACTGCTTCTCAAACATGTAATCTAACGTCATGGGCTGTGGGTGCTGCACCGGTGGTGGACTAGGCTGTCGTCTCTTAGTGGGTCGGGCAGGTGGCCTTTCCACACGCTGCCTCCTAGAACTACCCACAGCTCTCACATCTACCATATGTGGTGGATTATCATATGTAACCATGGTATCCGGTCCTTCCTCAAAATACTCCACCGGATAACATCCAAAAACCCCCAAAGACTGAGCAATCCTCGTGATAATTGGTCCCAATGCCGACCGAGTCGCGACCGAACTCGCTTGACGACCTCCTCTAGCCAAAGAACTCAACAACAAAGTGGCATATTAACATTTCTTCCTCCAACCGTAGCCATCAAGCATATCAAATCAATATTATTACACTTATTGTGTCCCGACTATCGGCCCACGAAAGTGGAAGCAATAACCCTATGTACGTACCTGTAGAGCGGGTCCCGAATGGCTGAAGAAACAACATTACTCGAATGAGCGCCATCTGCAATCGTACTCCAGAACTCGGCCAACTCAGTAGTCGAAATCCAGTGAGGCTGAGAGGCAGTAGAACCAGTAGTAAAACCCCGAATACTCTCCCGAAACTCGGGACCATCAACCTCATGCGCCCCATACAATCCCGCTATCACAGTAAAACGTGGCATCGTGAATTGGAACAATTCTCTCCCAAAAGCAAAACTTACTGCATGTGGCTCATCAAAATCTCTAGGATTATGTCGAAAAGTAGAGTAAAACTCATAAACCAACTCCACATACTGCTTGTCTTCAAACCACAGAATATCAGCCCAACATCCCGGTAAGAAACCATTAACTCTCCCAGCCTGCCCAATTGATTCCAACACGTCCCAATCAAATGTACGATGTCTCAATAACTGCATACCTCGAATCTGCTCAAACATCTTATATTCCAGATGACTAGGGAGAAATCGTAAAATGATGTGATCCTCCTCGTCTCCCCCTGTGATATCCTCAACGGCTGCCCCGAAAACCTCTATCTCATCGACCGCATATCTAATCGGTACCCTCATATACTGCTGAGATTCAAAGTCAAATGTCTGCTATTTCTTCGACCTCTTTCTCGACATCTGGGCAAAAATATACCAAGTAAGTCCATGTCGCAACAACTACTGGCGACAACCATATATCACTTCGGTCGCGATTGTCCCCAATAGAGAAAACTTATAACTAAAAATAATCTAAATTATAATAAAACTATTTTGAATTTTTTTTTATTTTTTTAACTAATATAAAAACAAAAGACTCGAAATAACTAATTCCTCAAACCGCACGTGCAAAGACAAAGCATACCATTTCCAAAAAAAATATACCCGACATTCTTGAAAACCAACAAACCCAACGAACCAACAACCACCTTTAAACTCCTTAAAATCTCAACAAACCGACACACATACTTGTTAAATGTTCAACACTTTTCACTAACACTTTGCCGGAAAAAAATTCGATTACCCAAAAATAAACATTATCACCAACATATATCAAAAACCGGGCCTAAAATACGAACTATATCGAAAACTTTGTCACGCGTTTTCAAAAACTCCGACCCGACATCTCGCCGGAAAATATTCCGGTACCCCAAAAACCTTTAAAAACATGAGCATTCTTCAAAAACACATCAAGTTATACCAAATTCCGGTCAAAACTTTAACGATCCGGTAAACCCAACCCGGTAATACGAACATTAAACACCCACTAAATCAACAAAAACCCGTCAATCCTAACCAAATACACACCCAAAAACATGCATTCCATACCCTCAACAATCTGAGATAACCAATTCAAGATGTAAACAAACCAATTTCAAACGAAACGAACAACATACCTTTCAATCGGGTTAAATGTAGATGATGCAAATACACAATAATAGTGACGGTGGTGATGGTGGCGGCCGGCGACGGTGGTGACGGATGAGAGGGTGGCCGGATTTTGATGTGTGGATAGGGTTAGAGATGAAGAATGTGTGGTGAAAGTGAAAGGAAGTCCGGTTTTATATAATTTTTTTCGTCAGATCTGAGCATCTTCGCGTCGCACGAAGATGTCAGACATGCAACTTCGCATTGCGCGAAGTTGCACCTTGACTTTGACTTTCAATTTTGACTTTGACCGTTGACTCTTAGGCATCTTCGCGTCACGCAAAGTTGCAAGACAAGAAACTTCGCGTCGTGCGAAGTTGCATTTTCACAGTAACTTTTACGGTTTTTGGTGTTTTAAAAATATCTATCTTTTAAGTCTTTTGAGCTGTTTTTCCCCCATCACCAACTTCGGTCGCCAAATACCAATCACTACGTACTTGGGGCTCCCTCTAGCGACGCGTGTGCATACCAATTCTCCACATTGATGATCGATATGTCGCTTCCCCACACTCGATCCTTGCTCTACACTGCACGTTTTAAGGGAAACACTTAGCTAATTAGACTCAATATACAAAGAATACAACTTACAAATGTTGGGTTGCCTCCCAATTAGCGCTGAATTGAATGTCTACAGCTCGACATCCCTTGGTTCCTTAGTCAACCGAATAAGTAGGCTCGTCTTCCAAAAAGCAAACCTTCGACTCATGTATCTCCTTGTTCAAATCTGCATCCTCTAAATAAGGCTTCAAACGATGGCCATTCACCACTTGCATCAGATGATCATCAAAATCTTCGATCTCAACCTCTCCAAACTTTCCAACTTTTTTGACTTAATAAGGTCCCGTCCACTTGCTTTTCAATTTGTTCGGGGAAAGCTTCAATCTTGAATTGTACAACCACACTCGTTGCCCCTCCTCGAACGTCTTTCTTCTAAGCTTAGCATCGTGAACCCTCTTCATCTTGTCTTTATAGGCGGATGCACATTCATAAGCCTCATCTCTTAACTCTTCTAGCTCACATATGTTTAACTTCCTTTGTTTACCTACACACTCATAATCTAGGTTAATATTCTTAACCGCCCATAGAGCAAGATGGGCTAGCTCAACAGGTAAATGACACCCTTTTCCATAAACCAACCGATAAGGGTGGTTCTAACAGGCGTTATATAAGCGGTATGGTAAGCCCATAAAGCATCATTTAGTTTATTTGACAAATCTTTCCGATCAGGCCTTACCGTCTTTTGTAAAATTTCTTTGATTTTCGTATTGGAAACCTCCACTTGCCCACTCGTTGAGGGTGATATGGAGTGGCAATACGATGGTTTACGCCATACCGTTTAAGTAGTTTGCCAAAATTGAAGTTTTTGAAATGTAAACCCCCATCACTAATGATAATGCGGGGAACACCCAAACGTGAAAAAATGTTAGACTAGACAAACTTACAAACAACGGTATGGTTATTCGTCTTGGTGGCGATTACTTCTACCCATTTAGACACATAATCGACCGCCACTAAGATATAAAGATTACCAAATGAATTAGGGAATGGGCTAATGAAATCAATCCCCCAAACATCAAAGATGTCGACAACTAGAATTGGTTGCATGGGCGTCTCGTCCCTCTTTGAAATACCCCCTATCTGTTGGCATCTAACACAGTTCTTCACAAACGCTGCTGCATCCTTAAAGAAGGTAGGCCAATAAAATCCACACGCAAGCACGCGATGTCCTGTCTTCTGGCCGCTGAAATGGCCTCAACAAGCTGACGAGGGAGCATGATGCAAGACACTCCGAACCTCTTCCTCCAGTATTCAATGTCTCATCACTTGGTCCGCACCAACTTTGAACAAGTCCGGATCTTCCCACACATAATACTTTACCTGCGAGAGGAAATGCTACTTCTTCTTCCTCGGCTAAAACTCCGGAATTGTATCAGCAACAAGAAAATTAGTAATGTCAACATACCATGGCAAAGTTGAAACAGAAAACAATTGCTCATCCGGGAAAGACTCATTGATGGCCCTCTCGTATTTCTCCTCCTCCTCTTGTCCTATAAGTCACGACAAATGATCCGCTACCACGTTCTCGCTTCCTTTCTTGTCACGGATCTCTACATCAAACTCTTGGAACAGTAAAATCCACCTAATCAAGCGTGGCTTTGCATCCTTCTTCTCCATTAAGTACTTGACTACGCTGTGATCTGAAAAAACAATAACCTTGCTCCCCCAAATGTAAGATCGAAACTTATCAAGTGCATATACTACCGCAAGCAACTCCTTTTCCGTAGTGGTGTAATTAATTTGAGCATCGAAAAGGGTTTTGCTCGCGTAGTATATGGCAACGGGCTTCTTATCGACCCTTTTACCCAACACGGCCCTGATCGCGTAGTCACTTGCGTCACATATGATCTCAAATGGAAGTGACTAATCAGGTGACAACAAGATCGAGGCTTCAACTAATGTGTTTTTTAGTACATTAAAAGCTTTAAGACACACTTTTGTTAAAAACAAATGGCACATCTTTGTAAGTCCCGTGGAGGATCTTTCAATATGATATCAACTGATCTTAATGTTGGTGTGGAAATCCAACACAAGATGATACAAGAGTAATTATAAAGAACACAAAGGATTTCTTCAAAACTTGATTAACGTCGGGTGCTTAAGCACAATGTTTACAATACTCGTCTAATGTATCTATGATACTAGACGGCCAAAATCACACATACGTCCACCAACCTAAACCCTATACAAGATATCTATAAATAGGGTAGCCAACATACCAGCCCAACAAAAGCCTAAAGCCCACCGAGAACCATAAGATTCTCGGCTTACATAACACACCTAACCTAAGCCCAAAAATACAAGCATAAACCACAAAATATAGCCCAACATTCACCCCCTTGGTTTACTGCTTGATCAAAACTGCTTCTGCTGTAGACGATCAGCGTACATCTATATCTTCATTTAGGCCTTTCGGTATATATAATGTGGCTTCTAAATAAACACTTGGGGGTTCAGTGTCTTATTTAGGGCCCTTATTTAAAACGTCCCTAGTAATCCAGCACAGGTCATGCTACTATCCGTATAGGATAGATAAACATGATGTTCGTCATCATGAATAGCAACAAATATTAGACTTGATTGACACAGAAAATTCAAACACGATGTATCTTTGATAGAACCATCAAATCCTCGATCATGGTTTGACCAAGATTTCTTCACAGCATCTTTGAGCCGAAGATCTCTTTGATTGATCAAAAGAATCTGGTCAGTCCACACCGAAAACTTGAGAACACTATTCATTGTCATCTCCATATTACCAATCACCATTGAAGACCAAACCTGTAACTGTAACATAATAACTAACACAACCTTCAGTAACTTCATGAAGAGAAAAACGAACAAGCTTACCAACCTCATGAACCGATTGTATCTAATATTCCAATTAATCATCACAATAGATCTTTCATCCATACTGATTATATAAGCACTCAAGTAAGATTTACTGTACCTTGCAAAGATGTTTCTCGAAAATTTTGAGGGAAAAAGAAAAGACCTGATGGCGGCGAGTAGATTAGAGAAAACTTGATAGATATGATGTTATTAGAAGATACACAAGTCAGGAGTAATAAATCAAATGTAATGAGTGCCTTTTAAACTCCCAAGACGCCTCCAATTGAGCAGTAAACACACATGAGCCGAGAACAGATAGACCGAGAACTTGTGTATAACCGAGAACATGTATAACCGAGAACATGTATATCTGAGAACAGTTATTTTTAGACGCAAAATTTATCTTAGTGCATTTTTGAAAAATTAACCCAATTCATGTGAAAACGATTTCTTAAAACATTTGTTTCGACACGAGTAAACATGAGGTAAAAACAAAATTAAAAAAATAAGAAGATTAGAATAGAACTTAAACTAAAACAAAATTTACCTATCCAGTCTTTAGAAAATCACCATATATTGGGATCAAATTTTAGCTATTTAAAAACGAACCACCCTTTTATGAAAAGATCCGAACATGAAATCATATTGATTAAGGTACTTTCACAATGATTCATTTTCAGCATTATTATGACATAGTGAAAAGGTTGATAGCAGGTAAATTTTTCTTGATTTTCATTGCGCCAGTGATATGATTATATTCGATTAGGCATAAAGCTTACATGGACATCACTTATGGACCTCTGATGCCCCTTATCTATTCTCAAGGCGTATTTGGCTTTCCCCAGATCACCCCAATTTGACTCCAACCCCCTAGTACTTGATCAAAATACTTTTCTCTATACAAAATAATTTTAAGATTTAAGGTTGAACGTTGGACTTACATGCCATCCGGACATACAAGCCTTACATTCATGATGTTTAGGACTTATTTGAATGCCCCACCCCTGTAGTTCCCGGGTACCCATTTAAGCTTTTAGAAAACAATTTTATGATTTTTTTAACATAAATGAAATATAATCTTTTTGGCGATCAAGACACTAACGGGCTTGTGTATGACCGGATAATTGCTTTTCTGCCTATCATTCGAAGAGATATATCTAGGGACATACAAATATCTTCAAAATGACTCTCCACAATAAGTTTAGCAGATTTAGTTTGTATCACTTCAAACTTTTAATTATCATGGAAAGCTACCAAACACATCAGTGACTGTTCAAAAGCCTTTTTATCCTAATAACTTCACACGTTAGGCACAAAAAATCAATTTATCTATCATTTCTCAAAAGTTAGATCAATTTTCATTTGAAAATATTTTGAGCTTCTAAAAAGCTTTTGGCTGAATAATAATGTCACTTCCTAGATGATACCCCGAAGATGATTTAAACTCAATCACCCCAGCTGCCATCAGTTTTCAGGTGAATGGCCATCCTATGTATCTACAGGTAGACGATAGGACCAAACACATAATAAAATGGGTCCTTCAAACGTTAGGCGGCCAACATAACTTTCAGTGAGGGAATTTAAAGGGATAGTTAAATCAAAACCAATTTTTTTTTATGAATTTTCAGTCGCCCCTATCACTTTCAGTCCTAAGGTTAATGACTATCCCTAGAGTCAAACATTGATGACGGGACCAAACATATGAAATATGTCCGTTGAACTTAAGTGGCCGGGAACAAAATTTTTATTTTTAAATTTTTTATTTTTAAATAGACACTCACACACACACTCTTTTTGTATTTTTCTTTTTCTCCCCCTAACTTTGTACATAAATTATGACACACACAAAAATTTATGTACACAATTTACACCTCAAAAATACTCAGTCATCAAAACGCAGCATCTTAAGAAATCCCACAAGCACATTAAATCTGGCTATTCCACCGGTTTTGTAAATAGGTCCTCCACATTATTATCAGTGTGGACCTGTTCAAGTTGAATCAGTTTCCGGTCGTAACAGTTACGAATAAAGTATTTTTGGGCTTAGGTTAGGTGTGTTATGTAAGCCGAGAATCTTATGATTCTCGGTGGGCTTTGGGCTTTTGTTGGGCTGGTATGTTGGCTACCCTATTTATAGATATCTTGTATAGGGTTTAGGTTGGTGGACGTATGTGTGATTTTGGCCGTCTAGTATCATAGATACATTAGAAGAGTATTGTAAACATTGTGCTTAAGCACCCGGCGTTAATCATAACGTGTGTTTTGAAGCAATCCTTTGTGTTCTTTATAATTACTCTTGTATCATCTTGTGTTGGATTTCCGCACCAACATTAAGATCAGTTGATATCATATTGAAAGATCCTCCACGGGACTTACAATTGGTATCAGAGCCTTAGACCTATTCAGGCTCGTTATTATGATATCAACGGATTCAAGAGTTATTCATTTGGTGGTGTTTGGTGATTCTCCGGCGAGTTTACCAATCGGAGAAGAAAAGAGTTTTATTTTGGATAGAGATTTGGCTAATCTGGAAACAAATTTGAATCCCGTAATTCACGGAATTCAGTTGGCTGCTAATCTTAGTTCATAATTCAGTTCTCGGGTAATTTTGGCAGTTCTCGGCCTCTAAACAAGGGTTTTCGGCGTATCATTAGTGTCTTTGGTCAAGAAATAGTGTTCTCTGTGAGTATCGGTCAAATCTTACAGTTTTCGGTCAACATTTGTAGTATTCGGTTGAAGCTTGTTTTCAGTCAGAAACCAAACCGAGAACCTAGTTGGACCTGATTAATAAAGTTTTTATAAAATGGAACAGTTAACAAACAGTAATGTGTCATCAAATGCCTCCCTCCATCAAGAACTAGATTCCATAATGGGGACGACCACTCATGTGCCTCGTCTACTGTCGCATGAGGGATTCAGTGAGTGGAAATTTCGATTCGAGAAGTATGTTAAGATGAAAGATGCTAAGATCTGGAGAAGCATAGTTACGGGACCCCAAATCATCACGTATCAACGTGAGAATTCAACTGAAGTTGTTGTGAAGCCTGTTGCAATGTATGATGATGATGATCTTGCTAAAGTTGAAGAGGATGAAAGGGCCCTATCAACCATAACTATGGCTCTCTCACCTGAGATTGCTTTAAGTTTTAGAGAACTTTAATCTGCTAAGGAGTTGTGGGAGGCCTTAATTGAAGTATATGAAGGAAATGAAGACATGAAGAGAAGTCTTCAAGATTTGCTGTGACAGAAATTCAATATGTTCAATCATGTCTTGGGAGAATCGCTTGAAACACAACTTCAAAGATTCATTGCTCTTGTGACTGAGATGAGATCCGCAAGCATCTATCTGGCAACATCCGAGATAAACAACAAGTTGGTGAACTCATTGCCCAAAAGCTGGGATATGAATGCTGCGGTTATCAAGAAGACAAAAGATCTCAACAGGATGTCTATTTCTGAGATGATGGCCACCATTAAAGCATGTGACATGGATGACAAGCAACGTGCAATAAACCATGCAAACTCCTATAGTGTTGCTAGTTACAACGTCGCTTCCAACAATGCCCTCATCTCACAAGACAGCTTGTCTATGTTTAAAGCCACTCAGCAACTTCCACCTCAAGGAAACTTCCAAATGTTCAAGTTCACTCAGAACCAGCTGTCCTCCATTCCGTCTCAACCAGCTCCAGTTTTCTTCACTAAACCTGCACAAAGTAGTCAACCTCAATCTTCTGGTGCTGCTCCAAATTAGAATTTCAGTCAGATTCCATCTATCCCAAAGGAAACTCAAGAGAACATAGCTTTAATGGCGGGATTTATGAACTGCTACAATGCATTCCTGGCTGGAGATTTGGTTCAACCTGTTGTTGCTGCTGAGCTTAATCAAATCCATCCAGATTATGTTGAAGAAATGGATATCTCTTGGCAAATCGCCATGGAAGTATTTCGGGCCAAGAAGTTCACTCAGAGAACGGGAAGGAACAATTGGAACAGGCCAAACAACCAGAAGGTGGGTTTTAACAAGGATACTCTGAGATGCTACAACTGTCACGAGCCAGGTCATTTTGCTCGTGAATGTACCAACCCAGCAAAGCAAGGAAACATCGAAAGGGCATTGGTTCCAGTGAGAAATGCTATAGGAGAAGTTGGGGGGAGCTCGGGAAATGGTGAAAGAGGTTTGGTTGCTCAACAATTTTCTTGGGATGATCAGATGGCTGCTCTCAACATTAGCAATCAGACTGCCAATTATGCTCACGTTGAGAAAGCTGAGGAAGAACATGCTGCTGAGGAGCAGATTAGGGAACTTCAATTTGCGTTCATGGTCTTTACTTCTTCCAGCCCATATGAGGTAAATTTTCAACCATGCTCTCAAGATTGTGTTGACAAAATTAATTTATACAAACTCCACAATGATAACTTGCTTAGAGATATGGAGAGAGTGAAATCTGAAAACTTTAAACTTAAGAAAAATGAAAAAGCCTTTTTAGATAAAATTGAAACAAATCAAAAGGATTTTTCTAAGCTTAAATCTGAATTCAGCATAAAGTGTTGTCACCATCTAGATGCCAAGCAGGAGATTGCGGAATTAACTGCTAAACTGGAAGCCTCCAAAATTGAAAATTTGAATTTAACTGCTAAATTTGAAAGAGCTGAGCTTGATTTTAAAAAATTCGAGGGTTCCAGTAAAATAGTTAGCTCAATGATTGATAATCAGCAATGGTGGAAAGAAAACGAAGGTAGGGGTATAGGTTATAGTCAGGTACCCCCACCTTACAATAACAACTATGTTCAACTTCCTGTCACCAAAGAATAGGAAGAAAAGGTACAGGGCATGAAGTACGGTAAACAAGATAAAAATGACAAGTCTGATCTTGTGAATACAGATGTATCCACTTCAGGAGTGAACGATTCTAACGTGTTTACTTCATGTGCAGAAAAAGTAGTTGTTGAGGATTGAACTGACGAGGATGATGACTCTTGTGTTTCGTTTAATAAAGACATTAACTCTGATGTTTCTTTAAAACTGCCTGTTTTGAATTATGTTATGTCGTCGGTTTGTGTGGGCTCTGATATTAAGAGCAAAGACAATTGTGTGGTTGATTATGTTAAAACTGTGAAATCTGATGATGTGGGTTTTGATAAGAAAGCTAAAAATAAAAGTTTAACTAAAAAATGCTCACCACCCAAGTTCATTAAAGAGGGATGCTCAAATGAACTAAAGGGGGTCGAACCGAACAATGTGTCAAACGATAAATATCAAGCTAAACGTACTGACCTACACAATAGGTCAAGAGAAAAGGTTCACCATAATGATTTTTACGTAAAACGTCAAACTTGTTTTAACTGTGGGGTTCCTGGTCATATTGCTAGAAACTGTCCACATCGTCCATATGTGGCTTACTATGGATTTTACCAGAGGAATATGCCTCGTGATACCTATCGACGGAATTTTTGGTATCACAGGGCAAATCCTTCTGACGGTGATTGGAACAGGAACAAAAGTGGTAGGTTTAGTCCTCATCAGACCAAGCCTAACATGTCTAGTAAAAGGAATAGAAACTATGTTTCTACTTAGAAAACGATCTCGATTTCTAAACCTCGGCCTGTCGGGAGAACAAATTCATTTGTTCCCTCTACACGCAAACCAGAGATTAAACCATCCATTCGTATAAATAACATTAAATCTTTCAATGGTAAATATAAATGGATGCCTAAGTCTCCGGTAAAGAAGATTTCTTCTTCCATTTTAGATAATCGAGAAGATATGTCATGGCAGCCCGTAACCAGGATAGACGAGTCAGGAGTACCCAGTGTCACTATGGACTGGGTGCCAAAATCTAATTAATCCCGCACTTTGTGCAGGAGAAGCTATGGAGGAATATCATCAGACCTTGGTATGTTGATAGTGGCTGTTCCAGGCACATGACAGGAGACATTTCCCTGCTACACGACATTCAAACTTTTAATGGTGGGTATGTGTCCTTTGCGGGTGGAGAAAAAGGGAAGATCACACAGAAGGGTATTGTAAGTAACGGTGTTCTGAAATTTGAGAATGTTAATTTTGTTCCAGAGCTGAAGCATAGTTTGTTGAGCGTGTCACAAATCTGTAATAAAGGGTTTTCAACTCATTTTACTAAAAGGGAGTGTTTGATTTTGAAATCGGGTATCATTATACCTGAAGACTGGATTCTTGTTCGATCACAAAGAAAAGATAACGCTTATGTGATCGACATGAACAAAAATGTTCCTGATAAAATAACCTGTTTGTTCTCAAAAGTGTCTGAACATAATGCAATGCTTTGGCATCGTCGTCTGGGTCGTGCTAATATGACAAATCTGAATCGTCTTGCTGAAAATGATTTGGTACGTGGATTACCCGTTAAAGATTTTGTTACCATTGAAAAATGTGTGGCCTGTGCTCTGGGCAAGCATCATCGAAAATCTCACAAGCCAAAACTGATTAATACCATCTCATCAGTTTTTCAGCTATTGCATATGGATCTTTTTGGTCCAGTTCATGTCTTAAGTCTTTCTCACAGCTCTTATTGTTTGGTTATCACTGATGATTACTCACGTTTTACTTGGGTATTTTTCTTGTCGAATAAGAGTGAAACTGCAGAGTTGATCAAGAGGTTTGTGGTGCTGATGGAAAATCAACTGAATCTGAAGCTGAAAGGAATTTGTTTTGACAATGGTACGGAGTTCAAGAATGCTTCATTGAATTATTTTTGTTCAGAAAGGGGGTGCTTCGTCAGTATAGCTCAGCTCAGACACCACAATAGAATGGTGTGGCGGAAAGGAGAAACAGAACTCTTATCGAGGCAACAAGGACCATGCTGTGTGACTCTAAATTGCCTCTGTTCTTCTGGGCTGAAGCCATCAACACGACGTGCTATGTTCAGAATCGAGTGATAATCAACAAATCAAAAATGAAAACTCCGTATGAGATCATTTATGGTTATAAGCCTACTGTTTCACACTTTAGAGCCTTTGGCTGTCCATGTACTCTACTGAATCTTGAGTCTACTCCGAAGTTTGGTGACAAAGCTGATGATTGTTACTTTGTTGGGTATGCTGGTCACACCGCCTACAGAATCTACAATAAGTCAACTAAACAGATTCTTGAATCTTGTGATGTTCGTTGGTTGGAAGAAAACGAGACTGATGCACGTGTTGGTCCGGACTGGCTGTTTGACTACAATGAAGTCTTTAAGCCATTCAATGTACGGTCATCAACATAGAAATTTCAGGTGGTGCCACTACAGACACTGAGAGAGAAGGTTCACATGCAGTATCTCACATATCTCCTCTGTTGGATGATGATGTCACAGATTCACTTGATGACAAACCACCTGCTTCCGTCAGCCAATCGAAAGAAGTTACAGAAACCGTGCATATTCCAAACTCTTCAGTAAATGATCTAGCAGTTGAGGGGGAGAGTCCTATTCGTCAAATCTTCGGGAGCACTTTGTTTCCCGATGTCATTCCGAATGACTACGTTGCTAGCACTTTGTACTCACATAGTACGGCAGCTTCTGGATGGAAGAATCCACTCACTAATGTCAGTGAAGATCTATCTAACTTATCTCCTGTTGGAGATGTTCCCGAACAGCCAATTCCGACAAGAATCCAACGAGATCATCCTATTGAGAATGTTATCGGCTGTCTTGAAGCAGGTGTGTCCACCAGAAGTCAGACAGGACACATAAACAGTTTTTTTTTTCTTGCTTCATCTCTCAGATTGAGCCAAAGTCGGTGGAAATGGCTCTTCAAGAACCAAGTTGGGTGGATGCCATGCACGAAGATTTGAATCAGTTCGATAAGCTGAAAGTGTGGAAGTTAGTTGAACTGCCAGAGGGAAAGAAAGCACTAGATACAAGATGGGTTTTCTGAAACAAGCAAGATGAGACGGGAGTTATTGTTAGAAACAAGGCACTGTTAGTTGTTCGTGGTTTTCGTCAGGTTAAAGGGTTAGATTACACCGAAGTCTATGCTCCTGTAGCTAGACTTGAGGCCATTCGGATTTTTCTGGCCTATGCGTCTTTCATGGGATTCACGGTATATCAGATGGATGTTAAGACCGCGTTTTTGTATGGTGAAGTTAAGGAAGAGATTTATGTGGATCAGCCACCATGGTTTGTAGACTCTAAGAATCCTAATCATGTCTACAAGTTGGATAAAGCACTATATGGTCTTCACCAAGCCCCTCGGGCATGGTATGCTACGTTGACGGCACATCTTCAGGGACATGGTTATGAAAGGGGGACCATTGATCAAACTTTGTTCCTTCAAACAGTCGGGAAAGATTTGATTCTGGTGCAGATTTATGTGGATGACATTATTTTCGGTTCTACCAGTGCTGCGCTGTGTTCAAAGTTTGAAGAGATCATGAAGAAGAGGTTCGAGATGAGCTCATTGGGGGAGATGACAACATTTCTTGGATTGCAGGTTCGTCAGAACTCGACGGGAATTTTGCTGCATCAAGGAAAGTACATTGAAGATATGCTTGCAAAATTTGAATTTCAAGATTCCAAGAGTGCCGTCACTCCAATGGCAGAAAGGCCTCTTTTGACATCTGATCCTGAAGGGAGTCCATTAGATCAAACGTACTATCGATCGATGATCGGGTCTCTGATGTATCTCACCGCCAGTCGTCCAGACATCATGTTTGCAGTCTGTCAATGTGCTCGCTTCCAGGCTAATCCTAAACTCTCTCATTTAATTGCTGTTAAACGTATATTTAGATATCTGAAGGGACAACCAAAGTTAGGTCTTTGGTATCCCAAAAACTCAGAATTTGATCTTTATGCTTTTGCTGATAGCAATTATGGTGGAGATGACATTGACAAGAAATCCACATCTGTCGGATGCCAGTTTCTAGGAGATCGTCTCATTTCATGGCAGTGCAAGAAACAACAAACGGTGTCCACTTCGACTGCCGAGGCGGACTATGTTGCTGCGTCAGCTTGCTGTTCACAGGTCATCTGGATGCAACATCAATTGCTGGATTACGGTTTGGAATTTCTTAACACTCCCATATTTTGTGATAATGATGCTGCTATTGCAATTGTTAACACTCCCGTTCAGCATTCCAAAACCAAGCACATTGACATCAAGGTCCACTTTATTCGTGACTTACGACCGGAAACTGATTCAACTTGAACAAGTCCACACTGATAATAATGTGGCGGACCTATTTACAAAACCGGTCGGAATAGCCAGATTTAATGTGCTTGTGGGATTTCTTAAGATGCTGCGTTTTGATAACTGAGTATTTTTGAGGTGTAAATTGTGTACATAAATTTTTTTTGTGTGTCATAATTTTTGTACAAATTTAGGGGGAGAAAAAGAAAAATACAAAAAGAGTGTGTGTGTAATTTTGATGTATTGAGAGTTTCCACCCGGGGAAGAGCTCTCCCCGGGTGGCGAGTGTTTATGATTATGTATGTATGTATGAGTGTTCTTTGTGACAATCTTTTTATTAATTAAATCATACTACTACATCTATCTATCTGTGTTTCGATTGCAATTGTTCATCCTATATTGATTGTTAATCGAATCGAACTCTCCACACCCGTCCATTATTATCGTTCAAGAGTGAATACAAGTGCGATTCCATCCTAGCTCAGGTCCGAGCTCCTCCGTTAATGCCGAATATTAACGCTTCCGCACCGGGGCTCGGTTCTCACAATCTTTCAACAACAAATAACACAACGGTTTCGATATGACACTAAAATTCTTAATGAACCGTCGGTAAAAACCGGCTAGACCCAAAAATGCCCTTATCCCTTTTATATTAATAAGTGGCGGTAAATTAGATATGACTTGGATTTTCGCCCGGTCAACCTCAATCCCCCTACTTGAGATGACATGTCCCAAAACCGTCCCTTCTTGAACCATAAAGTGGCTCTTTTCCCAACTTAAGACCAAATTCGTTTCCACACATCTTTTTAAAACTTTAGTTAATTTATTCAAGCATTTTTCAAAAGATGAACCGAAAATCGAAAAATCGTCCATAAAAATCTCAAGTGAATCAAAAGGCATTCGCCTAAATGCGAATGGACACGTGAAAGTGGTCTTCTATTGGTCATCGGGCTGAATAGCAATCTTATTGTACCCCGAATAGCCATCTAGAAAGCAATAAAACTTCTCACCTGCAAGTTTCTTGATGATTTGGTCAATGAACAGCAAGGGAAAATGGTCCTTAGATGTTGCCGCATTCAACTTCCCATAATCAACACAAATCCGCTACCTGGTTACCGGTCGGGTGGAGATTTCCTCACCTTTCTTGTTACGGGTTATCTGAATACCCGCCTTCTTTGGACCTGTTTGTGTTGGACTTATCCACGTGCCATCCGAGATCGGGAAAATGATGCCCGCATCTAACCACTTCAAGAGCTCCTTCTTCATGTAACATCTCGGATTTTTCGTTTACGTTTAAACTGACCGGGAATAATTTAGATTTTCATTATTAAACAAAAATAATATATTTAAGTTTCTTATGTTCAATTTATACCCCTCATACTTTATATAATGTCTAAATCCTTATTTAAAACATAAAAAGTTCAATAATGGACCAAATATCAAACTACAGGGACTAAAAATGCAAAAATGAAACTTTCCCCATTGTGGCCCGGGACGCTGCACGATGGGACCACCCTAAATGGCCGCGTGGCGCGACGGGGTACCTGCACAGATCGTTTAAGCCTTAGTTCGTTTTCTAGTTCGTTTAATGTATAAAATCGTTTATTTTAGGCATGTTAGAGTGAATTAAGGTCCTAGTAAACATCATACAACTAAAATACCATTCCTAATTCGTTTTCCCTTGTCCAAGATCATATCTTTGTGAATAAATCAAAGATTCTTTCCTTAAATCGCATATACTTGCTTAAACGGGCCAAAAAGCCCATATTTGGTTCGTTTTAGCTATTCTTATATAAACACATCATAATTCCCTGCTGTAAACCCTAACCTAACCCTACTACATCTCCTCCAGCCGTCACCTACCTCTGCTCATTCTCAAACCCTTCGGTTTTTGCATATTCGTTAAAGACACAAGCCTTGACGTTTGACTTTACTTATACGTTGATCTTTGACTCGTTATATCTCTTGATCCTTTCACTTTCCGGGTAAGTTGTAAACCGTCAATAACCTTCAATCAATTTCTGAGATTGAAGGGTATTGACTGGTCAATTGCTTTAATACCCGATAAAGGGTAAAACAGTCAACAACTTTGACTTCTCGTTTTCTCATATTTCTGGTCTCGTAATTAAATTTTAAGGGTTCTGAACAAAACCCAACTCCCGACTCGAAGTTCGGATTCTGGTCAGACTCTACTTGTTTAAACATTAAAATCAACATAACTAGAGTTCTACTCATCCGTTTGGATTGATTCCAGCGGCATTAAGTTCTTTTTTATTCATAGTTTCATATCACAAAAATTCAGATTCTGATCATTAATCTCGTTGGACATGTATTGGATGACTCACTTAAATCATTAGTTCGTTTGTCGAATTTATTAATCACTTGCCTTCCGTCTAAGGTGAGTTTGATCATTCCCCTTTTTATCTACTGTTTTCAAACGTTTTGGGGACATATGCGTACTTATTCATATTTTCTATCTATATATACACACAAAAATCGCAAATATAATCATTGTGTGAATATCAGTTGAATGCTAATTTGCTAGTTGCTACATGTTTAATTGTTTACTTGATGACGTTTCGGAGAGGTCCAACATATCCCCTTGTAGAGGGTTCTCATTAGTATGATCATACGACCATCTTAGTAACCGGAGCGCGATTCGCTTGGCAAAGGTAAAACGACAACCTTAGTCATTGTAATCAATGCCCGATTCGCTTGGTAACGATTTCATTGGCACACACGATTTGGTTATATGCATGTTTGTTATGATTCGATTGATTATTATCACATGGTTAGTTTGCGCATTTAACACTTATCATTTATTATTTATTTATTATATAACTATTTATTGTGTCAAAATTGGTGATCATCTCACTCAACATGTGTTGTTGACAAACTCCATTTTCTACGCATATGCAGGTTGCTTAGATTGAGGTATGGATATGTAGTCAAGACCTAGGTTATATTGAAGACAAACTTAAATTTAATTGATTGTATTTATTTAATTGAATTGTTTTGTTGTACTTGATTATTGTGTGTACATTTGAATTAAAATAATTAATTAGATAATGTCACATTTTATTTATGATAGTATCTTCGAGCTGTGAGCAATCAGATCACGCCCCGGCATTTCCGCCTTAGGTTGGGGTGTGACACTTCACTACCTCCCACATGTTTAGATTCAACCTTCTTTGTGCATCATGAGTGGGTTTTGCCTCGGGATCGGTGATGTTCTTATGCATGACAATGGATGGCTGATCCCTCTCAAATCTGCTATCGTCTAACCAATCGCCGCCTGATGCTCTCTCAAGACTTCCACCAACGCCTTCTCTTGCTCGTCTTCCAAATTTGAAGCGATGATGGCCAGTAAAGTCTCTCCTTCCCCCAAGAACACGTATTTCAGGTGTTTCGGGAGCTCCTTCAATTCAACAGCCGGTGGACTCTCCAATGATGGTCTCAACTTTGAATTAATCGTATCGGGCAACCTCTCTACCTGCTGAGACCCTGGTGGTTTCCCAATACTCCCAGCATACAACTCCACTGCTTTTTCTTCTTCTTGCAATTGCAATGCGTGCTCAACTGTTTTCCTGTAACAAATATCACACTCCTCTATGGCATTATCCTCACTTTCTTGAGGGTTTATCCCGTCAATGACTTCAGCCGTGAAGCATTCGTCACTCACCAGAGGGTTAGACACATTTGAAAACACATTAAGCCGAAGATTCTTATTACCAAAAGCCATGTCCACTACCCCGGTTCTATAGTTTATTAAAGCATTTGCAGTGGCCAAAAGGGCCGAACAAGAATCTCATTCGGTTGCCGTTTCGGGTCAACCATCACGTAGTCTAGAACCAGAAGTCAACCGGGTAATAGATATCTTCTATCATCACAATCACATCGGTCACGATTCCCCTAGGAAGCTTGAGTGTCAAATCGGCCAACACCACGATGGTGTCGGCTTTTCTAAGTGGACCAAAGTCGTACTTGTCATACAAGCTTCTCGAGATAATACTTACCCCAGCCCCAAGATCTATCAACTCCCTTGTCATTTTAAAATCGCCCACTTGAACGGGTATAATTGGCGTTACCGGATCTTGTAGCTTGGGTGGGAGGATACTCGTCAAAAGCGAACTCACATTTGCAGTTAAGTCAACTTGTTTGGGCAACTTGTGAGTTCGTTTTTGAGTGCACAAGTCTTTCAAATATTTAGCATATGCGGGAACTTGTTTAATTGCATCTATGAGGGGTAAATTAATTTTTATTTGTTTAATTATTTCCCACATTTTCTCCTGTTGTGGGCCCCTCTTTCTAAGTGCCGATGAGGTCTCGGGGTTCACCAATGCTTGAAGAAACGGAACGGTTTTATTCGTTGGGCCTGTCTCCTTGGCGGTTGGTGCTCCTTTTTTTAATTTCAGTTTCAATTTTATCTTTATTTATCTGTTTCGGTTTAATTGTCGGTTCAATTTCAACCTCATCGTCACTCTTCCCATCTTCACCCAAGTCCTCCACCACACCTTCAACCAAAGGTCTTGGAGCTACCCCATTATTATATACCTTTCCACTCCTAAGGGTACTTACCTGGTTGACGTGGGCACTCTTACCGTTTGAAAATAGCTGCTACTCTGATGGCTCGGGTTCTTCAAGGTATCACACGGCAACTTGGATGGATTTCTCTTCAAACTAGCCACTTCCTCAGAAAGCTGGCATACCTATTTATCTCTCACGGCATTAGCTTTCTCTTGAAGCTCCAATCTCTAATTCACGCTTTTATTCTTAGCCTCCTGATCTGTCTTCATCTGCTTCAGAAAATCCATCACATCCAATCGACTCTTCCTTGTTACCCGAAGAACTTCCCATCACAACTCCACACGTCGTCACTTCATGGCCTATTCCTCCACAACCCTCACAGACTGGATACGCCTTTCCCGACTTACCTTTCTCTTTCACTCCCACCCCCATCAACTAATCTAGCTTTCTTTCCAACCGAGCCATTCGATCATCCGACTCTCCACTATCCACGGCTTTCACAACAGTCCTTTTAACCATGCGGTTTGACTGAGCTTGTCTCTTTGAGTTCATTGCATGCCACTCTAAATGTTGCCAATCTTCGTTCTCATCATTGGTCAAAAACGATCCATTTGTGGTCGATTAAAGATCACGCACATCGTCACTCGAAAACCCGTCATGAAATGCTTTAATTAACTCCCACAATGCTATCCCATGATGAGGACAAGTCCTCAATAACCTCTTGAATCTCATGAAAGCTTCATGGAATGTTTCACCCGACCCTTGCTGAAAATTTATGATCGAAGTTCGGGCCTCAGACGTTCTTTGTAGTGTGTAATACTCGTCCCAAAACTGCTGAGCCAGATCTTGCTACATGTGAATACTTGTTGATGGTAAAGATAAGAACCACTGCTTCGGTAGATCTTTAAGTCTGAACTGAAAAACAACTAGCTTGACTTTATCGGTAGTGAAACCTTGACTTGAGATGGTGGCATAAATAGAATTAAACTCGCTCAAGTGCAAATATGGTTTTTCAGATGCTTTCCCTTGAAAAGTAGGCATCCCAGTTAGGTTACTTTGTCTTACCGAAAACGTTCTTCCTTTTCTAACCAGGATCACAATGGGAAGCGGGTTCGTGGCCACTTGTGGAATGAAGTGGCTTTGAACTCCCTGAACGGTCGGTGGAACAAATGCCCTCGGGACCCCATCATCAAACTCGTACTCGGGAAATTGTGGCTCAGGAATCTCTTGTCTTCTTTGGGCTCGACGGTGTCTGTGTTGTTGAACGGGTTCGGGGGGTTGTTGTTGCATTCTATAATATTGACCCCCTTGCGCATCTTCCATCTCTTCTTCATCTTCAAACTCGTCGAATTCATCGAACAACCTTCGCCGATTAGCCACTCTCTCAAACTCAAAATCGACCCGATTATTTGGCGGTTCAGACCGTATAGAACGATCATCTCTCATTTGGTATCTTCTTTAAGCTCTTGGGTTTCCGTTTTGGTGAATGTGTTGGGGGAGTAGTGGGTTTTGTGGAATATGTTGTGGAACATTTTGTGGAATGGGTTGTTCTTGGTGAGGTGGTGGGTTATGATTGTCGAGTTGAAACACCGGTGGCATTGGGTATGGGTTATTCTCTTGATGGGGGAGAAATTCAAAATTTAATAGTTTTAATGTTCCTTGAATTAAGAATTTTTTCTAAATAAATGGAAAATGATAGAAAAATCGGTGGTTATTTTTTTTTTATAATTCATATTTTCTTCTTTCGGCCTCGAGGATTCATCTTTCCTTTGATTTGCTTGGTTTCTTCTCACCAGCTTTCTCTATCTCTGGGACAAACTCCAACACCCCTTTATCTCAAGAAAATCTCGTATGCATCAACCTGAAAGATTAACTGCACACACCAAACAAGCACACCCTGTGTAAAATCAACAAAGAAAAGAAAATAAACTAAAATTAAACTGAATTATGCTAATTTAAACTAAACTAAATTAGCACTAGGCGCATTGAGTCCCTGGCAACGGCGCCATTTTGACGTAGGCTGTCGCGGTCTAGTCAAACAATCAATTTTAAAGACTGAAATACCTATAATAAGTACGGGTAAGTAAGGTCGTCTCCACAAGTACTCAAGGAAAGTGCTATTTTTAATATTACTAAATTAATTAATAACTAAAGCAGACAAACGATATCAAGCAGTTTTTAGAAAAAAGATTTAATTAAAACTAAATGATTACTTAAAAAGATTTGTAAATACTATTAATAAAAACATTCATTCTAGGGTCGGGTGATGTGATTTTCAACTTAATTCCAGATTCACTATCTTGATTACGCAGTAATTACTAGACCTAGTAGTTTGATTGTGATGTCAAACGATACCCTAACCGAATTGATGACACAATTGAACTCGGTCTACCTAATTATCAATTTATGTTTTGTGAAAACCAATTAAAGAACAATATTTGATGATCAATAATCCAATGACACAAGAGCCTAACCCTAAGTGTTGATGAACAAAACCAAACAAGTGATGTATTAACTAATAATCCCAAAACACAAATTGTTTAAATAATCAAGAAATAATTAAACAAGATATAAGCAATAACTCAATCAAGTTCTTCAACATGAAGCATATGATCTGGTAAGAAGTTTAAAATACACAAACCCTAACCTAGAATGAACACAAGACTTAGCCAAACATCGACATATCGATTAAATGATTTATCTTGATGAACATGCAAACCCGAGATGAACCAGAAGCCTTGGAATGGTAGAAAATCTCCCTAAGCAGCCTCTTTTGCCTCTGGAAGTAATGATATGCCGAATGGTGAGGTTACTGGGTTTATATAAGGCAAAACCTAATTTTTTTCGGTTTTAGGTCGGTTCGTGTCGCGCGAAGTTTCCAAGGCTTCATTCTTCGCGTCGCGCGAAGGACAAAATAGTCGGGCTTAGATACCAGCAACTTCGCGTCGCGCGAAGTTGCCCCTCATACATCTTTGCGTTGCGCGAAGATGCAAAATAACAAAAACACTGATTCTCTTCTCTTTACTGCATCGTGATGCAAAAAGATTTGTTAATGCTATTATTAAAAACATTCATTCTAGGGTCGGGTGATGTGATTTTCAACTTAATTCCAGATTCACCTATCTTGATTACACAGTAATTACTAGACCTAGTAGTTTGATTGTGATGTCAAACGATACCCTAACCGAATTGATGATACAATTGAACTCAGTCTACCTAATTACCAATTTATGTTTTGTGAAAACCAATTAAAGAACCATATTTGATGATCAATAATCCAATGACACAAGAGCCTAACCCTAAGTGTTGATGAACAAAACCAAACAAGTGATGTATTAACTAATAATCCCAAAACACAAATTGTTTAAATAATCAAGAAATAATTAAACAAGATATAAGCAATAACTCAATCAAGTTCTTAAACATGAAGCATATGAATCTGGTCAGAAGTTTAAAAAACACAAATCCTAACCTAGAATGAACACGAGACTTAGCCGAGCATTGACATATTGACTTATCTTGATGAACATGCAAACCCGAGATGAACCGGAAGCCTTGGAATGCTAGAAAATCGCTCTAAAAAGCCTCTTTTGCCTCTGGAAGTCGTGATATGTCGAACGGTGAGGTTACTGAGTTTATATAAAGCAAAACTTAAATTTTTTCGGTTTTAAGTCAGTCCGCGTCGCTCGAAGTTGCCAAGGCTTCATTCTTCGCGTCGCGCGAAGGACAAAATAGTCGCGCTCCGATTCTTGCAACTTCGCGTCGTGCAAAGCTGCTCCTCATACATCTCCGCGTCGTGCGAAGATGTAAAACAACAAAAACACTAATTATCTTCTCTTTACTGCATCGTGATGCTTGCGCTTCCAATCTCTCACTTCTAAATCTTCATTAATTCCAAGCTCGTAAATATCCTCAATAAGCTCCATAACTTCCAAGACCCTGAATACACATAACAATGCTTGAAGTACCAATGCATTCATTTATTTAACTAAAATTAACTAATTAATATATAATAACACTAATTTTTACCGAACCATCAATTGCCTTGATTGGTTAAGGATTGATGGTGAACCATGGTGGCCGGAAAAGGATACTTCGACGGACAAATTTGTGAATATTGAGTGTCTGTTTGATGATGCTGATAATTTGGACAAGTTTAGGTGTTTGTTTAGAGACCTTTTATAGAGTTAATTAGAGCGCTGATGTTTCGTTTTCATTATTGCGAGTTTAGTATAAAGCCGGCGGTTAATCGATTAAATACGCATTATATGAATGTTTAACGAGGCTTTTAAGGTGGCCAGAGATGTGCAGCTTCACCGGACCCGCCTCGCCGGAAAACGGGAAGACGATAGGGAACTAGGGGCTGGGTTTTATTTCATATTATGTTTTAGACATTGTAACATGGTTTAATTGGTTGAAGATGTAGGTGAAAGGCGGGTTTTTGAACTTTGGCGGCGCCGAATTCCGGCTGTCAGAGGTTCTGCCCGGACAGGGGGGGGATATGGGATGGGTTGTAATAATTAAATATTATATTTTTAATTAAGTTTCACTTCAAGCCCCTCATGTTTCTAGTTGTTTAAAAAATGGTTTTATATATAATTACAAACCTAACCTTGAACTTTGAGATGTTAAGAACTATGATATAAAAGTTTGCATACTTGGATAATTTTCGTATTAACCCAAAAGTTTACAAATCGATTAACCTCAATAAAACGTTAAACGTTAGAGTTTCATTTATTAAACAAATGGGTAGAAAAATGAACAAACGATGATCCTAACTCATCGTGAATACGATATAAATAATGAACAAGAATACGCGTAAACCATAAACTGGGATTATTTAACGGATTCAAAAAAATTGACGAATATAATATAAAATACATTAAACAAAACTTGATATATATATATATTATCTTTATAAACAAAATCGAAAATTTAAAATGGGTGGAATTTTTAGGTTTGAAAAATAACAAATGTTACATACAGAAGCTTGCCACAGAAAACTCTCCAAGGGTCCTGCCATGTATCCTAACATGGCTGTCACTTCGGACGATGAATATGATAAGTCAGAAGACGAGGAAATACCCAACCCAAGTGAAGCATTCGAACACTTGTTCATGAACGAACAAGACACTACAACAAGAAATGATATCGATTCAGATGTCGAGGATGCAGCTTCACAAACTAAAACCCATAACAAGCCAAACATCCCAAGATCGGACTCCAACATAAAGTTCACATTTGATGACATTCCCCCATCACAATGGCGTGAAAGAATTATAGAAATGCATACATGGTGTGTAGCTAAACTACAATACTATGAAATTGATGTAGTCATCAAAAGATTCTTGGCCAGGTGTCAAGGAAGACTTAGAGACTGGTACCTAAGTCTCGGTGAATACAGACATATACAGCTTCAACAACTCCGATCACCAGAGAACTCATACATGTGATACATAATGTATTCATTGGGAATCCCCTTGATCATAAGGTTCACGCACTTGATGAATTCTTAAAAACGAAGTGCTGTTCGTTCCTTCCAAAAGATTTCGAGAGATATTATAACCGTATGTCTGAACGCTTTTATTGTCTTAATGGCGTAGATGATGCAAACCTCAAGCAAATCTTCCTACAATATTTTCAAGAGTCACTCTGTAATGAAGCATTTAGAACTCTGGAAAGCAGGAACGTAACATGTTTAGAGGCATCTCTAAGATAACCATATCAGCTTATTACAAACGCTCTTGCTAAACTTTGTGATAAAAAAGTTTCCTAAGTGATTATGAAAAGACGAGCAGCCGGCTTGGCTCAGCCTGCAATGATAGTCATCTCAAAATCAAATGTAAAAATGAGTCATTGTGCAGCTGTTTCAAAAAAGTCCCACTTCCCGAAGAAAAATAGTAAGTA
Organism: Bidens hawaiensis; assembly: GCF_021521415.1. Lineage (NCBI taxonomy): Eukaryota > Viridiplantae > Streptophyta > Magnoliopsida > Asterales > Asteraceae > Bidens > Bidens hawaiensis. The sequence goes on along the minus strand of NW_027493266.1, from coordinate 13,732 downwards.
TTATTCTTCGAGAAGAAAATTTTCTAATAAGAAGTGGAAGTTCCTGAGGAGAAAATCCTTTAGACGGAAAAGCATAGGCAGGTGCTACATTTGCAACCAAAAAGGCCATTTTGCAAGAGATTGCAAAGATAAAAAGAAAACCCAGGCCTTACTCCAGACGATAAATCAGGTAGAGTAAATTGACATCTCGGATTTAGAATTGTTGTACTAACTCGATGATGAACCACGAGACAAAGCAATATGTTCAATCTGCGATTCTGATTCAGATGATGAAATAGATACAGATTCCTCAAACACAGACAACCAAATTAGTGACATTAGTCTGATGTTTATGGCAAGAGCTAGAGAGTCGTCTCCAGGTCCGATCCTGTAGTTAAGTTCAATTTGCTACTTAATTACTATGCAAAACCTATCCCGGTGATTGCATTGATAGATTCTGGCTCACATAGATCAATATTAAATTCAAGCATTCTACCTCCAAGTTATTGGCGCCCTCACAAACAGTTTTTTCTAACTGCCAATGATCAAACTTTCTCCATTGACTAAATCAGCAAGCCATTATACATCAGGCTCTTCCCTATGTGTGTTACCAGACACAGATTTTTTGGATCTAGCCTTTATGGAAAAGATCTTCTTCTTGGTTGGGATACTATTTTTCAATTACCAAAAATGAGGTTTTTCGGTTATAATGGGATCAGGTGGAAGAAGTACGTCAATCCATATACCACAATCCATTATCTTCACATGAGTACACCCTCACCTCACCCCATAGAAGAACTCAAAAGCGAAATGATCAAAACCTCTTGTGCCTCAAACCACACTGAGTTTCTGACCAAACATAACTCACTCTTGTGGCTTAATCCTTCATTTTTTGTGTCCTTCCCGTTCAAACAAAATGAAAACATAAATCCAATAAAGGCAATTCACCCAGGCATGATGTGACACCTCACTCTTCCATGTTAACACCGTCAACCCAACTCCATTATATTACACATCACGCATAACATTTACACGAGTCAGTAACAAGTCCCACATGAGTCTGTCAGTACGCGACTACGCATTGGTGATTAATGTCGAATCAGATATGTTTAATAATTTGGATATAATTGTTATGTGCTAGATGATTATACATGTTATACAATTTAGTACATTATGCTCGCTTAACATATTATTAGTTATTATATATATATATATATATATAGGGTAAGGTTAAAATGAAAACCCATTTGAGTTGTGAAAATCCACGAAAACCCTATGTAACATCGTTTTTTTTTTGTTGCATGTAATATATGTTGTAACATTTAATACAAAACATCGAAACATAAAAAAAAATGTTTTGCTATTTTTTAACATTTTTTTACTAATTTTTATATATGTTTTTCAGGAGAAAGAAAAAGTTATATTTATATTTATATTTTTTATTCACTTTAATTGTGGACCACAAGATTTAAACATTAATTAAAAACATATGGTTGAGAATGGGTTTCTAGAGTTTTCACAACTCAAGTGGGTTTTCATTTTATACTTAGCCTATATATATAATACCTCAAGCATATGTTTATAATATTATCTATGTGAAACTACATGCTAAATAATTGTGTTTAATTTGTAGCTTGTTGTGTGAAATTTCAATTGATGACGTGTAAATTGTACGTTTTCGGCTTTTATTCAATAGTTTTAACAAAGATATCAACGAGATCTTATTTTTATTAACCTAGGTTAGTAGTTTAGCCATAACGAGTTGATATAACCCGGTTTGGTGTTAAAAAGGTTCGCTTTAAGCCGAAACTAACTTTAAAATGGCCATTCTTGTAAATTTGATTAATATTAATTTAACTAATAAAAATGGCCAGCACTAATCCCACCAAAACCATCGACCTCAGCTGCTCCCCTTATCACGAACACTCAAGCCACCAACAAACCCTAATCACCTCCAATTCAATCTTAACTCTTGCAATTGGTGGTGTCTTTGATTGATTCTCATCATTCCTAATGTTAATTGGTAAGTCTTATGTATTAATTTCATGTTCTGATAAGTTATTGTGAAACCCTATATGTTAAATCTCTGTAACATTGATGATTATAATGATTAATTGATGAATTAGAAACTTAGATATGTCATACACATGTTAGGGTTTGAGTTTTGATGATAACGGTTTGCTGACAGATTCGTACTTGTTTATTGTTTGGTCTGTAACTCAATGATACTTGATTGTTTTTGATCGATTCCTATTTCCATGATGATATGCGTTGAGTCTGCTTTCCAGAAAGGTATGATTTGTAATTTTTGAACGAGATTTGAATGATTTTTATGATTTTAAAAAAACATAGGTCAAAGCTGATTCGGGGAGTTATATTCTGGTCTGTCTTTCCAACCCCATTACTCCCTAATGACAAATCCAAACGGGTTGGTTCCACTTTTAGAACTTAGTATTATGAGTTTAGGAGACAACTCAATTGGCCTTGCATAATTTGAATAAATGAGTTGAGATAACCATGAAAATACTTTTTGTTGCGCAATCTGCAAAACTGTTGGTACCTATCTTCGATGATTGAATTATTGTGAGCTTTTTGTAAATGATAAAAATATAATAAAAATTTTTTAAGAAACCTAATCCATATATTCTACTCTGATAAATTTTCTAGAATTTATCTTTGAGTTTTGCATGGTGAATAAAATTAGTTTGTACATAATGAAATCTGTCTCGTGAACTGAATGATCATAACTTAAGTTGTATGATGAATATTTGGTTGCTTTGCCATGATATAATACATGCTAGGAATTTTTGGTACATTTGGCATTACTTATTATTACCAACGAGTCATTAGGTCAAGTTTATGTTTGTGTGTGAGTCCATACATGAGTCTTAGAGTCTTGTGTTGTTCAACACATTCTCATAGCTTAAACACTTGTACTAGGTAACACTTAACGAGCCAAGTGCATTCATTTGGTTTGAAAAAAGTCTATTACAAGCGACACCAGGTGAGTTCATGCTTTTTTTTTACTTGTTTTCTGGATTTAAAACAACAAAACATTTTCCTTACTTGTTTTCTGGATTGAAAACAATAAAACATTTGCCTATACTTGTTGTCTGGATTGAAAACACGGACATACTTACATATTGGTTTTCTGGAGGAAAATGCAGCGACTTATTTTGGATTTATGTATTTCTTATATATCACAGGTGTATACTAGATGGCCTCATATCATTTAGTCCATACATACCTTGAACCGTTAGGATGGGATCGCGGGGAAATTTAAGTAGTACTACTGGGTTTGACAAACACCACCTGCTCTAACTCGAGAGGTCAGACGGGTGTAAATTTTCCTAACATACATTGCCAGTGTTTTGTAATAGACCTGGTAAGAAGGCATACGGACAGTCAGCTTTGGTTCAAACATGTAGTAGCTTGTAAATGGGTTAGCTACCCTTGTATATTTGCAAAGTGCTAAATCTACATACAATACTTATGCTACGTATACTATCTAAACTATACATATATATACTTTTTACTACTACTTATGAACTCACCAACCTCGTGTTGACCCTTGAGTATTTATACTTGCCCAAGTTGCTAGATGTGCTAAAGAGTGGATTGCATTGCATGCGTCTGGAGTCACATGAACTTTTTATTTCACATTATTTACATATGATGGGTTGTGCATGTTTGAACACATGGTTCATTGTTTTTTTAAACCATTTACTTTTACGCCTCCACAAAACTTTAAATTGTTTGGATTGGATTTTGTGTTCTCATGTTTGAATGAGACTTAAATAAATGTTTTGAATATTCTAATTTGGGTGTTTGGTATAACGAATGAGCTAGATCCTGGTATGTCATACCCCTCGCGGTAAAACTCTGTTAGTCGAAATTGGGGGTGTGACACATGAACCCAGACCAATACAAGCTTGCAATAGAAGAATGCTCAGAATTGGTCAAACAAGGTTTAATTGAACCTACGAAATCCCAGGGGGCCTGTGAAGCCTTCTATGTTAATAAAAGAAGTCAACAAGTTCGTAGAAAATTAAAGCTGGTTATAAGTTATCAGCCTTTAAATCATTTTTTAGCAGATGACAAGTTTCTACTTCTCCAGAAAAAAAAAATTCATGTTTCAGTCTTTGATAGACGCTAAAGTTTTTTCAAAGTTTGATCTCAAAGCTGGTTTCTGGCAACTTGGAATGAAACCAGAAAACAGTCCAAAAGATAGCTTTTACATTCCAGATCAACACTATCAGTGGAATGTAATGCTGTTCGGGTTATAAATCGCACCATCCACTTTTCAAAAAGCATTGGTAACATTATTTGAGTCTATCTTAAACAATACCCTAGTGTACATTGATGATATACTATTTTTCTCCAAAGGTGAAGAGTCCCATATAGAATTACTCAAAAAATTTCACTCAATAGTCCAACAAGGGATAATGCTATCAGAAAAGAAAATGGAAATTGGTGTCAAAGAAATTGATTTCCTTGGAATGAAAATTGCTTATGGAAAATTCTAACACCAGCCACACATAGCCCAAGAACTCAGACGTTTTCCTAAGAAACTAGCATCACAGAAAGAAATTCAACAATATCCTGACAAACAATACACCTGTCCCCCATGTTAAAAAAGAATCCTCCCTTATGGACTGAAAAGCAAGCACAAGTAAAAGAGATCAAAAAGCTAGCAGATGTGATGCCACCTTTAAAGATTCCCACGCCAAATAACAAAAGAATCCTTCAGACTGGCGTTAGTGATGAGTACTGGGCAGCGGTCCTAATTGCAGAAGACGAAAAAGGTGTCAGGTCAGTATGTGGATACGAGAGCGGCACATTTAGTGTGTCAAAAAAGCACTACCACTCCACTTATAAAGAAATGTTGGCGGTCAAAAGAGGAATCGAGAAATTCCAGTTCCATCTTATTGGTCATAACTTTTTTATTGAAATGGACATGTCATCGTTTCCTAAAATGTTACAGTTTAAGAAAAAAAACTATCCCAGAGGCACGGTTACTACAATGGGCTAACTGGTTCTCACAATATTCTTTCACTGTTAAGCATATAAAAGGAAAGAATAATATCCCTGTGAATTTTCTGTCACGACCAAAAGCCTATAAATACCAGGAGTCCAACATGGTTAGGCATCATCAAGTCTGGTCCACAATTCTCACAATGGCACATCTCAGAACCTTCAAACTCGGCCAACCTTTAAACCCAAAACCAACACACCTTCGAAATGAAGTCATTGAAATCATTAATACCTACAACCGAGTGGATCCATCCAACCTCAAATACAAAATTTAATGACAATCATTTTGAAAAATGATGGAAAGTTTTCAAAAAGGGAAAAGTTTCACTCCAATTTCCCTTTTCTTCATGATTTCCATGTAGGCAATCCATCTTCCTTAACAAAAGAAGCGCTATGTTTTTTCTGGTGCTTATTCGAAATATTCACCATAGCCGTCTCTTTCAACACCTCGAAGTTGGCTGCGCACTTTCTTGATTTAAGAGAGTTACCTAAATACCAAAAGTACACTCTGAAAATGTTACAATGGTTCCTCCCTATTGAAAAATGGATACAAATAATTGGTTCCTCATAAAAAAAGTATCTAATTTGTCGCCTCAAGAAACCTAACCCACATACAGGTCAGAAAAGGGCATATAGAGTCCCAACCACATTCATCCACTCTTGGTCAAACATGAATCTAGAAGCTAGTTTTTGAAAGCAAATTTTTACAAAGCTTGGTTGCAAATTCGAAAATAAATGGCTTTAACAAACAATGTCGATCCCAACAAACTAGATGCTGCTATCCTAAGAGGGAAGGATTTATGGCAGCAAACCATCCGTGTGTACAGGATTGGGAAAAATCCACCAACGATCACTTTGAAGCAAAGGTTTTTAAAGGAATCTCAAATAAAAAAGGAGATTGTGGGATGATAGACTTGAATGAAATCCCAAAAAATCCAAACGATGAAGAACTGCAAGAAGCTAATACCCCTCAAGTTGTTCGGTGAGCTTTTGGACCCCACCAAAAGATATTATGGAAAGAATTCAAGCGCAGAACCACTTACCAGGGCGACAAAAACACCGCACAAAGGGCGAAATTGAGAAATGATGGTCTAAGCAGTCTTTAATGGAAGATGTTATTAATAATTGTGTGTCTTGTTTAATATTGTCTTAATTCATGTATTAAGTGTGTTATTTAAGTATAACCACTCTTAAAGTGGTTAGTTAGAATTAGTCCATATACATGGATATTATGTCTTGGCTTATGTCATAGGTTTGGCCCTTAGTCCACATGTATGAGCTTGTGTCTTTTTATGAGGTTAGTTAGTTTTTTTCTTACCTATAAAAGGAAGGCTTCCTCTCACTTGTAAACTATCCTTTGAAAGAAATAAAAACTTCTTTCTTATATATTCTCTCTAGTTCTCTCTTGAGTTCTCTAACTTGAGTTCTTAAGTATTTATATGGTATCACCCCTGCCTCTCTGATAATTTAGTATTTATATGGTATCACCGCTGCCTCTCTAATAATTTCCAACATTGTTCGTGGCAAAACAGTTAAATATACTCAAATCTATCTAATTGTTATTAAATGCTTTCTTCTCTTCCAAGTTAAAAAAACATCAAACACAAAACATGTTATGAAAAATGTAAAGATGTTAACTGGGTTAAATTTATGAATCAAGAAATAGAACCTTAAACATCATTGCCGACTTACCAACCAATAGATAACCAATAGGTGTAAATGAATCTATAAAATAAAATGTAAGTCAAATGGTGAAACGACTTTTAGCGAGACCCCAGGAACAATCCATCAAGTTTGTTGGTACACAAATCAAAAATAATCATGAATGAGTGTTACTCTATGTTTTCAAAGTCCTAACTCATATCAATCTACATTCTTATTTCCCTTTGCTCTTAAGCAAAATCCCAATTCCACTAAAAATGATCATGATAGCACAAAAATCACCAACACATTAAAAATTTCCAAGTTTGATATTCATTAACATAATTTTTAGCGCCAAATCTTTATGGTTAACATGATATCAAATTTCTTCAATGCCTAATTAAATATATGGGGTTGGTTTTGGCCGTCCCACACTAAAAGTGAAAATGATGGCTAAATAATCTTGTAATCGCCATATAACATATGTTTTTGGCAGTAAACAAGTCAATAGACTTTGAAACATATATCTACATCTACCTATTCTAATAAAATAAAATAATTGGATACATGCCACCTCAAGATTCATTCCTATCTTAGATTTTCCGTTCAAACTATTTTCTATTTTTAATGAAAACATATTTATATCAGTGCACTCAAAACATATCAATCTATTATTTAATTAAATATCCAGTTACCTAAATTATAAAAATTAAAAATATGTGGATATTTATATCAATATAATCAAAATATTTATTTATATCTACCTATATTCTAATAAAGTAAAACTAGCTTTTGAACCCGTGTGTTACACGGGATTTGTCAAATGATAAAAATTAATAAAGTTCGTTATTTGAAATAAAGACACAAAATTAAATGAAAAATATAATGAAATATATGGTACAAACAATAAGAAGTCCAGAATCTTAATTTTACAAATCAGAGAAAATCTTTTTATATACAACACTAGATTTAGAGCCCGTATCACACATGGGATTATCTAAGTTATAAAATTATAAGTAAAGCAAATAATTACATAACATATATGAAAAAATGTATTATATCTATGCTTGTATCTATAATGTGTACATAACTTAATTTTATTTAAATCACAAAATGATTTTTTTAAATGAACTTAATAAAAAAATGCACGTATAGAAATGTATCCGAGAACGCTCTTTCTATTGAAAATTTCATTCTCAATGTCACATATGTATAATTGAAAGAATTTTGGTTATTAACCAATTTCAGGAATAAGACTTCTCAGACAACAGTAGTTCTAACAATTCAGCCTAAATACAAAATAAGTGTTACCTTTATATATATATATATATATATATATATATATATATATATATATATATATCAATTTACCACCAATCAGAGGAAAGAATAACATTAAATTGTAACGACAGATGTTCTTCATGAACAATATTTTTCTGAGCTACACCATGAAAAAGATATTGATAAGTTTCAGGGAGCTTCTCGACTTTGTCATAATGACAACATAAAAAATAACATGTTAACTCATTCGATTTTGTGATTATTTTGCTTCATTTGAGCATAGTTTTGCATGACATGCTTATCTTAAAACATTCTGATCACCGTCGAAGGAAAAGTTAATGCTTACACAACTATTTCAAATTTGATAAAAGTTAGAAGCATTGATAGATCTGGGGTGGCATGTAGAAGGTGTTGACAATCTTTTCTTAAATTTTAATAGTCGAGGGAAAAATAGTCAATTTGCCAAATCCCGAACCTTTTGATTATTTCCAAAAATGCCCTTGAAGATAATTTTGAAACCCGAATATGTTTAAAATTCTAACTTTCATCCGTTTGACATTTTTAAGTCAACACTTTGAACTCGTAACAAATTTGATAATAAATTTATTTGCATTATCAAACTTTTAAAAATATTTAGATTTCCTATTTTTGACTTGTAACAAATTTTGATCACAAATGTAATTAACTTATACCAAACAATATATTTACAACTTTTGACCCATTAAAATCAAATTTAAGTTTCACAAAAAAAACCTGAAACAATCCTTGATAAAAATACTAAGAAATTAAATATGATAAACTTTGTTATGTCTTAGAGTGATTGGTATATACTATCGTTACATTTTAACATATATAGAGTTTACTAAATTAACCGAAATATAAATGGATAGATTTAAAGCATAGATTTATAATTTATAAATTTATATGACAATTTACAACAACAATAATAATAATAACAATAATAGATAAATTGATTGATTTTAAAAAAATGGATCGACTTTTAAGCTTATATTTATAATTTGATGATTATAAAAATAACTTTGTAAAATTAAAGCATATTCGAGTTTTGTTTTTCTTTACAATCTCCTACAATATACATAATAAAATATGTTAATGATAACATATGAAATTATATTATTTTCAATATTTGACAAACATGGTTTGTTGTTGATTTTTGGATTTCACCAAGTATTTTGGAATAGGTTTATTGGATTTTAATAATCCCTATTGACTGATATTGGCTGATAATAATCCCTATTCATTTTATCACCACTAGCGGTCCCAAATTTAAAAAAGTTGGCTCCCAATGGTCCGTCGTTAAAAATAACTTAACGGTGTTATACTTTTTTCCAAATTCAAACTAATGTTTTAGGGCTTTTGATCGGAAGGAAGATAAGAGTCGATTGATATAAAACTTCGTTCGAAACGGTGCTCCAAAACCATGAAACAATGCTTCAATTCGGGTGTTTAAACTTACAATTAACAAAAATCAAGTCGTCTGGATAACCGTTTCGAGCTGAGTTTTACATCAATCGACTCGTATCCTCCTTCCGATCAAAAGCCCTAAAACATTAGTTTGAAATTCGGAAAAAAGTATAACACCGTTAAGTTATTTTTAACGGCTGACCATTGGAGCCAAATTTTTTGAATTTAGGACCGCCAGTGGTGATAAAATGTATAGGGATTATTATCGGCCAATAGGAATTATTAAAATCCAATAAACCTTCGGAATATATAGTAAAAGAATATGTTAATATTTATTTTTATAAAAATGTATATATATAAATAGAGTATAAAAGGAAAGTGAATAATTATTGATATATCTACCTATTCTAATAAAGTAAAATAACTGTGGACACGTGTCAGTCGGTGGTTAAACCTCATAACTTTTTTCTCTCCAAACTAATAACTATGTCATAGATCAATAATTATTCACTTTCCTTTTACACTCCATTTATATGATATCTATAACATAATTAAATTATTCACTTTCCTTTTAAACTTTATTTTATTATATATACTATACATTTTTATAAAAATAAATATTCTTATAAATTATAAATATATGCTTTAATTCTATCAATTTATTTTCAGTTAATTTACTAAACTATATATATGTTAGAATGTAATAATATATCCCATTCACTTTCATATACAAGGTTTATCATAGTAGTTTGTTGGTCTTTTTATCAATGATAGTTTTAGGTTTTTTGTGAAACTTAAATTTGATTGTTACAGGTTAAAAGTTGTTAAATAGATTGTGTGGTACAAGTTAACTACATTTGGCTCAAAATTTGTTAAGGGTCAAAAAGGGTAATATGAGTATTTTTAAAAGTTTGAGAATGCAAATAGATTTATCATCAAATTTGTTATGGGTTCAAAGTTTTGACTTGAAAATGTCAAACAAATGAAACTTGGAATTTTAAAACGTGATTTAGGTTTTGAATTTATTTTCAATGACATTTTTGGAAATAATGAAAAGATTCGGGATTGGCTAATTGACTATATTTCCCACAACTATTATAATTTAAGAAAACCCGGTGAACACTTTCGACACACTACCTCCAGGCCTATCAATAATTATAACTTTTATCAAATTTGAAACATTTGTGTCAGCATTTATTTTTCCTTTAATAGTGATTAAAGTGTAGTATGTGAAACATGTCATACAAAAATATGCTCAAGTGAAGCAAAGCATTCACAAAATTGAACAGGTTAACGTGTTATTTTTGTGTGTTATCATTATGGAAAAGTCGAGAAGCCCCTCAAAATTATAAAAATCATTTTCATGGTTTAGCTCAGAACTATTATTGTATTAAAAGTATTTTTTGAAATTTGTTCATAACCAAAATTCTTTCAATTATATGTTTTTGCACTTGCGTTATTACTATTATTATTTATTAAGTTTATTTTTTTTTTGAAAAAAACCATTTTCTGAGATAAATAAAATCAAATTATGTACACATAGTATAGATATAAGCATAGATGTAATCATTTTTCCATATACAATATGTACTTATTTTCTTTATTTATAACTTTATTATTTGAATAATCCCGTATGTTACACAGGCTCTAAAGCTAGTGATATATATTAGGGTTAATTATGATCTTAGTTTTGGAGGGAAAAGAGTTGTAAGAATTAACCAAAACATGACAAGTGTCTACAATTATTATACTTTATTAGAATAGGTAGATAACTATGACACATGTCATTAGGAGATTCATTCTTAGCCAAAATTTCCCGCTTAAACTATTTTCCTATTTTTAATGAAAATTTATTTATGTCAATGTAATCAAAACATATCAATCAATCATTTAATCCAATAACTAATTTCCTAAATTATAGAGATTAAAAATAGTGGATATTTATGTCAGTATAATAAAAATATTTATATCTTTAATGAAATCATATCTACCTTTTTTTATTAAATCAATTTATACATACTTTTCAATGTAAAAGATGAATGCGGTAAAAATTAATAAACAATATTTATATAGGAAGATAAAAACAAGAAGAAATTATGAATGAATAACAATTTTATTCTTACGTATTCATTCAATCTTCATGGATCATTGGAGTTCTCATCCATCTCTTTCAAATTTGTAATACAAACGTGTGTTTTAATCATGCTACTTTATATATGGTGTTCTCTTTTTATATCATCTTTTGTTAGAATTCGTTATTCCATTTGAATAAAATATAATTACAACTTATAAAATCACTATGTTCATCTTTTTCATGGTTATGAAGAAATTGCGTCAGAATTAACCATGTATTCGTATGAATATTCCATTATAAAATATAATTTGAACTTATTAAACTATTTAATTGATAAACATATAGTTTTTATTTAATTTATATAGTTTAATTGTATTTTTTTTGAGATTTCCGTGCATCATACGAGTTCTAAAGCTAGTCTACTATTATAATAAAATAGAGTTTTCTTAGGACAGGTGTCGTCTTTATGACAGCCCTCCCCTTTAATTTTCACTTCATGTTAGTCTGACACGTGACCTCACCCCAATTAAGAATTTTACAGTTGCGTTTACGGTTTCATGTAAGTGTGTAACCACCCGAATCCCATGTGTTCCTTCCTAAAACCTCACTCTAATTCGTCCATTCAACCTTCTACGACCAAATCAGAGCCAAAGGTCTCGCTTTTATCACTAGCTATTTCAGGTAATTTAGGGTTTTTATTTGAAATTGAAGAGGCTATTGTTGATTTATCTTCTTGATTCAAGATGATTATTGTTGGGTGAAGTTACAGGTTGTTTAATTATTGTGGCCATGGAAGTTAAAAAGTTCCAACAGGCAATTTTTAGGTAATTTATGAATAATCCTTTCGATTTCTTCACTGTCGTTAGTTTAGTTAGCTCTGAAATTAGATCTGTCTTTTCAACTTTCAAGGTTTTGTGGTTTGTTATCGACATCAACAGGTATGTTTCGTTTAAATTTCATTCGATTTTTGATAACCCTTTATTCAATCTGAGTTCTCGTATTTGTTTCTCCATGATTTGGTGCGTAAATTACGTAAAGCTACAGAGGAAAGCGGCATTGGAGTTTCAAGTTGAATATTAGGTAAGATTGTTCATTTCAACACATACTCAAATTTGAAGAATAAAGATACATACCGTAGCATACTACCGTTATTGTATATTTTATTTTCATTATAAATGGAACTATTATAATAAACCAGGATATATGCAGAATCAATATCATACCACAATTAATATATACTTTATGGTCTTAAGATTTCTCTTTTTCAATTTTGGTTTGTTCTTGATGTGTAGATTTTGCCATTTTGGTGTGGTTCACGTGAGGATGATAGGAGTACTTCCATTGGAGCTGAGAAGAAAGAATCAGATGAATATGCACAAAAAATGGGTTATGTACCGGAAACATACACAAAACGTGACAAACAGTAAGCAAATCTTTCATGGTGTGTTCTTTTTGTACATGTTATTATTCATGATTATAGTTGCTCCTGTAATCATGTTTAATTATACATATGAGAATTTTGAACAAGCTTAAATTATACAAGCTAGCAGACAAAAATGTTAACTTTACTTGGTGGTTTTAGAATTAATATTCCATTACCTTTTACATTGGCCATCTTTATAGCATTTACATTAAGCAATTTTATTTGTTTACAATAACTTTCAACTAGTTTTTTTTTTTATTTTATTTTTGTCATTCTCAGGGCTTTAGAAATAATATATATTTTGCATAAGCTTCTTTGTGTTGGACCCCATTAGTCTACAATTGCGATATTTTTTTATTAAATTTTGTTTACATAATAGATATTCTTACTTTCTCTCAAGATGATATCTCTTTCTGTTATTCATTTGAGATAAAAGGTCCCATTTAATAGAAACTTCCTTTGATGTTAGTTGTTGAATTGCTGCAATATTTACTGTTTAAAAGACAAAAGCTATTAATCATGTATTCTTACTTTTTATTTGAATTTAAATGTGTTCGGTTTGAAACGGGTTACGAACGAATGAGTTTGGGTCGAAACAAGTTGTTTTAAAAGAGTATGATCAGGATGAGTTTGGGTTGAAAAGAGTAGTGTGGTCACATTGGAAATTGTGGAAATAAAAAAAATAATGGCAATTTTGAGTTTTCTGTCAAGTTTTGACTTTTTCGAAGTCAAAAGTTCTCGGGTAGTTTGACATTTTTGGTCTATTTTGACCAATAAAAGTCAATAGTCTAAATGTTGATGCTACATGTGATAATCAGATATAGGATGTTACTTTGCATTCAAGCATTCATTTTTTTTACCAAGATCACCCGTAT